>NW_022196905.1:141294280-141352111 GCF_008632895.1 Mastomys coucha | reverse complement strand
AAAAAAAAAAAAAAAAAAAAACATGGGTACTGAGCACTGGGAACATGCAGTGACTTAGACATGGCAGGTGGCTAAAGCTATAGACACATGGTGTGAGCCAGAAACTCCAGTCTGAGGTATATACCCAAGAAAAGTGCAAATCCTTCTCAAAGGACGTATTTATGTCATCTCTATTCATACCAGCCAAACAGCAACAACAAAAACTAGCAACAACCTAGGTGTCCATGGGACAAGGACCATGCCTGATGAGAGACACGAAGGATCTCTGAGGCTTGCTAGGATGGCCTGTCTCAGTGAGGGTACAGCTGTGTGCCCAGCGCCGTCAGCGTCAGAGCTAGCATGTAGGCTGCGCTTGCAGGGGTGAGGCTGTGGGTGAGAGCACAGAGGGTATCTGGGATGGGGATGTGTTCTAAGGGCTGGGGAGAGAGGAGGAATGGGTAAAAGTGAGGTGGACAGAGATTCTGTGGGAACACTGGGGGGAGAAGGAGGAGGAACAGCTCAGAATTAAATGGGGCCCTGGAGACAGGCTGGGGACAGGGTAGGAGGCTATGACAACTTAACCAAAGTGCATCCCTACCCTAGTGAATGTGGGCAGAAAGTTAGGCCACTCACCAAAAATAAATAAATAAATAAATCAGTTGTCTCTGGAAATTACCCAGTCAAGGTAAGAGGTTCATATCAATGGAATGGCTGAAAGATCATTTCTAACCCATTAGGACTGAGCATATCATTACAATATTGTTTTACATTTATTTAATTTGGGGAATGTTGCTACCAGACAAATTGTGAGAATCAGTTCTCTCCTTCCATCCGCATGGGCTGGGGATTGAACTTGTCGGCTCAGTGGCAAGTGTCTTTATATGCTGAACCATCATACAGTCCAACTAAGTGTATCTTTTTAAAAGTTTTATTTATTTTTATTTTTATGTGTGTGAGTGCTTTGCCGGCATTGTAGGTATGTGCAGCACATGCATGCAGTACTTGCAGAAGCCAGGAGAAGGCGTCAGAACCTCTGAAACTGGAGTTACAGGCAGCTGTGCTGCTTAATGTGGGTACTGGGAACTGACCAGGGTTCTCTGCAGGAGCAAGAAGTGCTCTTAACAACTGAGCCATCTCTCCAGTCTTCACCTGCCCCAGCCCCCAACTAAGTGTATCCCAAAGCTAACAGAAAGACAGAAGAAAAATGTGTGGCAGACTAGTCAGGAATAAGTTTAGTACAATGCTGAAGGCAATAAAAACAATCATCCACCTAAAGGAGAGAAGATGAGGTCAAGCCGGGCAGTGGTGGCACATGCCTTTAATCCCAGCACTTGGGAGGCAGAGGCAGGCGGGTTTCTGAGTTTGAGGCCAGCCTGGTCTACAGAGTGAGTTCCAGGACAGCCAGGGCTACACAGAGAAACCCTGTCTCAAAAAAAAAAACAAAGAAAGACAGGGAGGGGGGGGCAGGGGAGTGGAGGAGGGGGGAGCGGGGGGGAGAGAGGGAGAGAGCGAGTAGGAGAGAGGGAAACAGGGAGTGGGAGAGAGGGAGAGAGGGAGAAAGGGAGAGAGGGAGAGAGGGAGAGAGAGGGAGAGAGGATGAGGTCTGGTAATAGGAGCTGTGGAACCACTGAGCAGACACATGGCAAGGCTGATTTGTTTGTTTGTTTTTAGCCAGGTTAACTGCATTAAGAAATGCTAAAGAACTGATAAAGCATTCTTTGTGGGAGAGTCTGGGAGGATGTTTTTAGAGACTAGCGTCTGAGTATTGAGGGGGTGACACCCGAATAATAGCTGAGCATGGTTTCATAAATGGCTCTGTGGTTCTCCAGGACACACCATTCACAGCACAGCCTCTCCCAAGACATCTCTGAGTGCCCCAAACCTGAAGCTGGAACTCCAGGCAGATCTTAGTCCTCCTACCCGGAAGTGCTCAAGTTCTGTCCTGATTGGTGGAGACTCAGGTGGGCTCAAGTCCCCGTTTCAAGACCCAAAAGACACCTTGCTTTCCAAGGATCCTCCTAGAGATTTCCCCGCCTTAGCTCCCCAGCTGGCACTAACTTTCCAGCCCCAGCCGCCGAAGTGGAGGTTTCTAATGGACACCATGAGCCTTTTACTTAGAGCCTCTCCGGTGGGCACCACTCTAATTATTCCATGGCCTAATTCCATTTATCTTTTGCGGTCCATTATGTGCCCCCAGCAGGCTGTGTCTTCCTCGGCAGGTACACAGCCTACACTAATGCACTCTGGGTGACAACAGCCACGTAGACGGAGGGACTTGGCTGGCACCTAATTCTCCTCAACCATAATTTTATAAATGAACAAGGCAGACACATTTTCTGCTTTAAGATAAATATTTTATGAATTGCCCCTCTGATACATTACATTATCAGTACATTATCCTTCATTCCTCCTGAGCCGAGAAGAGCAACATGCCCACTCAGGAGTACATTTGGGTGATATTATTGAATACGCTGCTTTTAAAATCTGTTTGTATCTGTTGGGGAAAAATAATTTCGCCTCATCAAAAGGAAAAGTTCTTTAAATGTTGTTTGGCTATTTCACTGTGAAAGCTGTCTTCAGAGACTTTTTTGTCTGGCCAGGGCTTATGATCTACTTTTTTAAAAAGACATCGGCTTACTGGATGTTTCCTCCTGGCACACAGGAAAGGCTCGCAAACCATGAGGGAGAATCTTCCTCACTGTCAGAAACAAGCATTAGGTTTCTAAGAGTCTCCATCTCCTCTGACAGGGTCTCTATGTAGCCAAGGGTAGCCTTGAGTTTATAATTCTCCTGCCTCAGCCTCTCCAGTGCTGAGATTCTAGGCATGTATCAGACCTAGCTCTATCTGAGTTCATAGTTTTTTTTTAAAGGATGTAGCTTGTACTATGCAAGCCTTACTTCTTGAAAACCAAATATGCTGTGTCTCAATCCCCCTTCATCCTGTGGGCATTTTAACTCGGTAGAAGGAGTGGATGGGGTGGGAATGGGGTGCTGGGGAGACTGGGGGGGAGGGGAGCGTACTGGGGTGGGAGGGGTGGGTGTGAGGTAGATGGAAGCATCCGGCATGTTTGAGCCCTGAACTTCCAATGCCACCCTGCTCTAACTGCCAAGAAAAACTTGCTTTGTGTTGCCATGGCCCTGTCCATAGATGACATCTATTGTGCTTTTTCATGGCTCTACGCCAGAGGATGTACATTACCCAAACACAAAATCTCTTATCACCCCCATTATTATTTGGTAGCTTTATTACCTGGGACAGATGTGCTTAGACAATGTTGGAGGGCTGAAGCCACCTGTTTTGTGGACTTAACAGGACCTGTGGCAAAATAAAGATTTGGAGCCAAAAGCAAAAATACTAAAAACTCTAAGGGTTGTTGCTGTTGTTTTAAATGGGAAATAAGCCTGCTGGCTGGAGCCGCAATGCCAACATGTTCACTTACAGAAATAAAATTAACCATAATACCTTTAGAGATTAATTAGACTTGGGTTTATAGAGAACATTAAATAACCTGACCAAACGTGGAGACAGGAGTCTGCTGGGAGGGAAGAAGCGGCTGTGAGCAACACGCCTGCACGGTCTTAGGCTCTCGCATGAGTGCTTTACCATGGTCGATAATGAAAACATTTAAATTTCTTTAAAATTACATTTGACTTAATTATCCCTGGGCCCCCGATACTGTGAGGCCCCCCATTTTGCCTGCTTTTCCAGTGGATGGAACAGGCAGGCTCCTCACCCCATAAAGACTTGTTTTTCTCCAGGATGCTCGCTATGTGCAGAATGTTAATAGCTGGCTGAACATGAATAGCTTGGTGGCTCCACTTGAAATATAGAAAAATGGCCCAGACATTAAAAAAGATAAAAGCGAAAAGGGCAGTAATGAATTTAGAGGAAAATGAACATTAATGGCCCTGGCATTACTCGTGTTCCCACATAGCGGATTATTGGAAATCTGTCAAGCACACCAAATTATCTACTCGTCGGCTGCTGCGGGGCCCTCTACAGCCATCCAAAACCAGCAAAAGCAAGACAATTTAAGCTAATTTTACTATTTATAACAATAGAACAGGCCATTAAGATAAATTAATGTCATTATCAAGTTTCTATGAAAATGACAAATGCCACTCTCTGGAGCAACTTAGGGACTGTTGACGATAATGAAACCCACCGCACAGGTACTAAAGACAGACACTCCATGTAATTATATTCTAGTAGTCTGTTTGTTTCCTGGCCATTCATTTGCTTTCCCCACAATTAGTTCTGTACACAATATGGCGGTAACTAAACAGTCAACACCAAGCAGCATTAGGACTAATTGGGCCATTAGGATGTAGTTTCCAGCCTTTCTTCTTCCTAAAGGGGGCTGGGAGTAAACAGAGCGGAGGGACAATGGTGGGGATCGTCTTCATTTAAAAAGATACAAACAGGGTAATCAGCCAGACAGGTGAAGGGCCCTGCATAGAATTCCCCTGAATCTGGGGATGTTCACAAACTCCACAGTGAGCTCTCCTGCTCTACCCTCCGTCCAGGGAGCTGTCACATCAGGATGACCCAGCACCAGCAGCATGGGCTGGAATAGAGCCATCCAGAGGTGCCAAGAATTCCTAGGACCTGGCAGGCCTACCAGCTGGGACAAGGCTGAGTCACCTAGGGTTTGGCTGGGGGAGAGCCCAGGTCTGCAGCAGGGTTGTGCCATCTGTGGTCTCTAGTCATTGCCTTGGGGCCAAATTATTATGAGGTTATTCAGGGACTGTCAACAGCACAGATCGTCTTTCCCCTAAATCAGAGATCAGTGGGAAAGACTTGTCTCTGGCTATCTGGTAAGAGAGTGGTTGAGCAAAAATGATCACAGAATCACAGTGCTTGGGCACAAGTGGCTGATGTGTGTCTCGCCACGCTCCACCCTGGAACTGCGGATGCCATTCTGATATAAGGGATGGGACTCAGGAGACCTCTCCCAGTGGTGTGCAGGGCCACACTGCCCTTCAGACTGGGGTATGTGAGCAGTGGCCCATCTCACCTACCTTTGCTCTCAGTCTGTGACTCTCAGGAGATAGGAAGAATACAGGTAAGAACCCCAAAGATCTCAGAGTAACCATGACAGAGCTATCAATAAGAGGAAAACCAAACAAACAAGCAGAAATGGGCACAGCATGCACAGGAGACTCCTGAAAGCCACGTCAGGGGAGACCTTGGAGTAGCAGCAACTATATCATGCTATCTCCCAGGGCTTAAAAATACATCAGCAGAGGGGACCTTAGAGATGAGCTCTAAGGTCACATCTGTAGATGGCTGAGGAGCCAAGAACCAAGGACCAGATAGTAAGGGACTGGACTCCCTTTACCTGACTGCTCCACAGAGGTAAAAGGGTGTGTGTGTGTGTGTGTGTGTGTGTGTGTGTGTGTGTGTGTTGTGTACCACTCCAGCTCAAACACCTGCTGACTCTCATTAAGGATAGCCCTATTCACAATGGGAACTGCAAGACCAGGGCTCTTCTAAGAAAAAGCATGCCCCTGCTGCCACAGGGACCCTAAAGAGGCAGTTGCTTCAGTCCACATCACAGTCTCCTCTGCATCTTTCCCTGCCCATACAACTCCCATTCTCTGCTTTAACGGGCCTGCCCCAGTAGGTGTGGCTGTAGTTATACAGAGGCTAGTGGATCAGGCAGTGGGTCAGGGGCTAGTGGCAGGCACTTTGAGGCAGGGCCATCTGACTGAGCAAGTCCCCCATTTGAACTCCCTCAGATAACCATGGGCTGTGTTGATAGCTGAAGCTAACTAGGGGAATGTCTTTATTGTATCTGATCTATATTTTTATGTACAAGAGAAAAGATCTTTGACTTTCTGTTAGTTTCATTTGCTTAACACCCTGATCTCCAGTTTCATCCATTTTCCTGCAAATGACATAATTTCATTCTTCTTTCTGGCCAAAATAAGACTTTACTGTGTATGTAAGCCATATTTTCTTTATATGGTGACCAGTTGATGGGTTCCTAGGCTGGTTCCATATCTTGACTAATATTAGTAAATATGGGTGCTCAGGTGTCTCTGATATTTGGACTTAGATTTCTTCAGATGTGTACCCAAGAGTAGTAGATTGGGGTCACATGATGGTTCTAATTTTAGTTTTCTGGTGGAACCCCCATACTGGTTTAGGGTCCTAACTTCCTGATTTGAAGAGTAAATGGCACATGGCCAGAAGCCAGGGTAAAGAAGAGGGAAGCAGAAATGGGGGCTCCTGAGAAGGAGCTATTTGCAAAGGGGCCCTGCTTGACTCTGAGGTCCCAACCACTGAGTTCCTTCCTGCTTAGAGCTGACAACCCCACACAAGGCATAATGTTTCTTCCTTCACGTAGTAAAAGGCTTGGGGACTTGGGGACTTGAAACCCAGGTTCCATCCTGTTTCTAAGTGTCCTAGCCATGTGCCTATTCGACGGGTGTCATCCAGTTAGTGAATTTACGTATTGCTGGTGGTTTCTGAAGACGTGGTTTCCGAGCCAACTAGACAGGGCAGTGATTATATATGCACCAGATGAATGATGGCATTCATGGTCATCATTAGTCTCAATGTTCAAAGCTCTCCAAATGATGAAACGGATTGTTCTCAGCTCCCCCAAGGAGTGGCCCACTTTATTGTATCAGTTTCCCCATGAGGAAGCCACGCGACCCAAAGGCAGGAAGTCCAGGAAACCGTCCGGAAGATTCAGCTCACCATTCTGTGCAGGAACACCCCCGCAGTGACTCGGCTCTCATTGCATCCTGCAGACTCAGGGGCCTGCCTGGGCCTCCCCTCCCGGCTAATCTGCAAGCCTCATGATTGCCTAGCATTGTGCTATGCTGAGACTCTCTATGGGCTTTAGTGAGAGCAAACAGCAGGCGCTAGAGGAACAAGGGCATTTTCTGTTTCATGCTTCCCCTGTGAGGCAGGTTTCCTTATGAGAGAAACCAAAGCTTAAGTCCATAACCATGCCCATGAGTGGTGCTGCTAATAGATACAGAGATGTGCTAGAACTCAGGGCACCTGCCTGAGAGAGGCTCAGCGCTGTGCTCCCCAGGGGGCATTCCCCACTGAGGCTTTTCCACCAGCAAGTTGAAGATGGCAGAATCCATCCTGACTCCATCACCTCCTGCTGCTCACCTTAGCCCAGTTTTATAAATCTCAAGCCTCAGCTTTCCTATCCATGAAATGGGGTGGAACGTTATCCCCATCTGATCATTAAGACTGGCAAGACAAAATATTTCCACTCCCAGAGCCTCTTTGACCCTCTCTGGTTGATTTCGGAGCTTCTAGTGCCTCGCTAGCCGATTACTGGCTGTGACAACCTTATTCTGCAAAAATCACACGGGCTTTTACAGATCTTTACGGGAAGGAAATAGGCTAATGCACTGTTTCTCTGAGTGTGCCGGGTGTCCGATCTTTCTCTAATGGGCTCAAATTGCAGTTTTAAAATCTAAACCGTGAACTTAAACCCTCCCACAGACATGCGCAGGGGCGATGTCCTCACTTCCTATGTTTCCAGAGAAAATGAAAGCTGAGAGAGAGAAAAAAAAATCTGGCCTTCTCCTGTCTCCAAAGGTGAGTGGTGGGAACATCTTAGGACCCCCTTCTGATTTCAGAATGGGTTATAGCTTCAAGCATGGATTGATCTCTTCCTGAGGCTGTTCCTCTGTAATCTTCCTGCCCTGAGAAAGGCAAGACAGGGCCTTAGAGTCTTCCCAATGGTCAGGGGCCATGGTTCAAGGACCACGACTCTGGTGGCCGCAAGCCACTGACCTGCATCACCTTCATCCCGAGGCTGACCTCACCTTCTGAATACTACTACCTTATCACCAGGCTCTCCGTGGCTTAGATTCTTGTGAATCAATGTTGCTTTTAATAAATACTTTCTAGCCAAGAACTGGTAAGCTAGCAATTAACACAGTGCATGGGGCAGCACTGTGTGTGGGCATCTATTCCCTGGAGACATGTAGGGTCCTGTAAGATAGACATGGCTTCATACTGGACCCGAGGGAATAGACTTGGGTTTAGTCACCTACTTGCCACACCTGCATACTTGGCTGACGGGACAAGACAGTAGCTCGATCGCTTCTGATCCTTCCTTTAGCTAGACTGCCCTGCCCTGCCTGTGAGCATCCAGGACCCGCCATGACAGAGCACTGTTAAGCTGGTAGACCTGGCGAGAGTGATACTGTGACTAAGTAAGACATTCACCATGAAGATAATGGTCCTTGCCATCCTAAAATAAGATTTTGCTCTTAAAAATAATTACTTTTTGGTTTGTGTGTGTGTGTGTGTGAGTGTGTCATCATATAGAGAGGTCTGTGTGAATGTGTGTGCACCTCTGTGTGCAGATGCCTGTAGAGACCAGAAGAAGGTTTTGGATCCCTTGGGCCTAGAGTTAGGCTGGATTGTGAGCCACCCAATATGGATGCTAGGAGCCAAACTCTAGTCCTTAGGAGGAGCAGCAAGCTCTCTTAATTGCTGAGCCATATCTCTAGCCCCCAAACTTTCCTCTTTGTAAGTTGATTGTGGCCGGTGCTTTGTTACAGTGATGGGAATGTAGACTCGAACACTGGACTGTAGTCTGCTCCAACAGGACAGGAAAAACATCAACTTTCCTAATTATTTTCTCCACAATATGAGTTTTTGGTACAAAAGAGTAATAAATTAAAAGTGTACAGCATAAATTAATGAATTACTGAAGATGTAAAAATCCCTGATAGGGGCTAGAGAGACGGCTCTGCTCTTCCAGAGGTCCTGAGTTCAATTCCCAGCAACCACATGGTGGCTCACAACCATCTGTAATGGGATCCGATGTCCTCTTCTGGTGTGTCTGAAGATAGCTACAGTGTACTCACATAAATAAAATAAATAAATCTTTTTTTAAAAAAAAAAATCCATGTTAGACCCCACCTAGAGCCAAGGATGGGGTTTGGACACATTTCTTGATTTTTTTGTTTGTTTATTTGCTTGTTTAGTTTTCTAGAGGTTTCTCTATGTCTGTTCTGGAACTCACTCTGTAGACCAGACTGACCTCAAACTCAGAGAGCTGCCTGACTCTGAGTCCTGAGTGTAGGGATTAAAGGCATGTCACCACTGCCTGGCTCTTCTCTGGTATTTTTATTTTTTTCATATGTATAAATATTTTTTAAAAATATTTATTTTATATGTATAAATGTTTTGTCTGCTTGTACACATATGTACCATTTGTGGGCATAGTCAGAAGAGGGTGTCAGATCCTCTTGAACTGGAGTTACAGATGGTTGCAAGTTGCCATGCAGGTGCTAGGAATTGAGCTCACATCCTCTGCAAGAGCAGCAAGTTCCCTTCACCCAGTGGTCCTATAGGTCACAACCTCTTTAGGGATTACTGACCCTTCCACAGGGGTTTCCTAAGACCATCAGCAAACATAGATATTTACATTATGATTTATAGCAGTAGCAAAATTAAAGTTATGAAATATCAATGAAAATAATTCTATGGTTGGGGCCACCAAAGCACTGTATTGAAGGGTCATGGCGTTAGGAAGGCTGACAATCATTGCCTTAACCAGAGCCATCTCTCCAGCCCCTCCCCTGGTATTTTTGAGTGTTTCTTGAAGATGGGTCCACAAATGACCTCCCAGTTCTCCGGTGGCCAGCAGAACTTTCCAGAATAGACCTTGCTGCACATGAGACCAGTTGTCTGTGGGGTTTACTGTCTCCTATCAGTGTGGAAAGGAGAACACTTGGTTCCTGTGAGCACTTCTGGACAGACTCCAGATGGAGCCAGGGTAAATATCTATGGCCCTGGCCTTTCAAAGGCCTCCTCTAAATCTTAGCCAGAAGTTTCTAAATATATGCTTTTGAGATTGTCCAACTCCTGTGTTAGCAGAGTTTCTGTTACTGTAACAAAGACTTAAGTATTACAAGGAGGGAATTTGTATTCTGGCTTACAGTTTCAAAGGTTTCCATTTATAGTTGTTAGGTCCTTTTGTCTGGGGCCTGTGGTAAGAGGCACATTGTGATGGAGAGCATGGAGGAGAAAGAATATTCATATAATAGCCAGGAAGTGGAAAAGAAAGGAAGAAGGAAGGACTAGAGAGATGACTCAGTGGTTAAGAGCACTTTCTGCTCTTGCAGAGGATCCAAGTTTGGTTCCCAGCACCTCCATGGTAGTTCACCATTATTAGTAATTTCAGTTCCAGAGGATCCACTGCCCTTCAGATTTCTGGGGGTGCTGCACACAGGAGTGCTTATGTCCAGATATGGCATTCATGGGCATGCAAACAGAAACCTAACTTTCCCAGACCATGATCTACTCTTAGAGGTTCCATCCCCAGCCCCAAGCCACCATGGGTTGGGCCTTAACCTTCAGCTCATGAACCCTTGAGAGAGCCTTTCTCAACCATAGTTACACCCAACCAACTTCTTGGAATGAGACGGAGCACACATTTCTCCCTTAGATTTGGGGCTGGAAAGACGGCTCGGACGTTAAGGGCATCGGCTGTCCTCGCAGAGGTAGCTGTCTTCAATCACCCACATGGTGGCTCAAAACCATCTATAACTCCAGTTCTAGGGGAGCTGATGCCCTGTTCCACCATCAGTGGGCACTGTGCATACGTGGTGCCCCTACACACACCCAGGAAAGAATATAGACATAAAATAAAAAATGAACAAATCTAAAAAGTTAAAGAATGTGTAGTTTGGTATTTTCCTGCCTTGCTCAGTGCCATAAGTTGGAAGACCTTCTCTGGTAGACATGTCAGTGGCACCTGGGAAAGCTGTCCAGGTCCCAACATGGTGATTGATGGCTGGCCCATCATCTAAATTTAGCCAACTAGTCACTTCAAAGGCCAGAGGTTTCACTGTGGCTTGTGCTCATCAAAACTCGTGGAATGTGGTGTGGATTACAGAAGTGGTTCTTGCTCTTTGAAGCTTGGTTTAGCTACCTCTACATTCTTTTAGATGGAGGCTGGACCTTGTGTTCTTTGTCTTCTGTGGACATGCCTGGGCCCTTCCACTTTACAGAGATGCTGGGAGCATGCTAAGCCCAGACTGTTGGACTTCCGGGTCTCCAGCACCGAGAGCAAGTCTCATTCCTGTGTAAGTCTTGCTCCTTTTCCTATACGAGTCGTGCAAAGGCTTTTTGCCGTAGCAACAGAAAACAGGCCATGTCAGCAGAATTCTCCCAGGCCTGATCCTAGAGAATCAATGCCCAGGTCTCACAAGTAAGCACATCAGGGGATAATAAGACCAAAAGCAGGCACACAAGCACTGGAACAGTGAAGCCGGTGCTTCCCCATGCAGGTTAGGAGCTGGGTCTGGGCTGCCTTCTGCAGGTGCTCACCTGACTTTGAACAAGTCCCCTAATCAATCCCTCTAGGGCTGTCTTTTCTCACAGGGACTAAGATATCTAATATTTCAAAATTCCATTGTAAGGCTTAAAATGGCTGTACTGGATTTTTTGTGTTCTGTCCCAAATCTATACACAAAATCTGATTTGCTTTCATTCTATTCCTAAGAGGATGAGGCAGGAGAGGGCCCGCCTTCTCCAGAGATGCTGATTCGCTTTGATTCTATTCCTAAGAAGATGAGGCAGGAGAGGGCCCCCCCTTCTCCAGAGATGCCACCCATGGAAGAGGAAGGTGGGTCTGTTTGTAATTACTCAGTTCCTCAGAATAGCAACAGTCATATACAATGCATGCGCTGGTGGTCGACACACATGGCAGATACCATAGGAGGCAGGAGCCGGTGAATCTGGGCCATCTGTCCTCATGTCTTTCATGAAGACATCCCCTTTGTGACTCGTAGAACAAGGTCATGTCATAGGACAAGCCATTTTGGTTTTTTGTTTTTTGTTTTTTGCTTTTCTGAGACAAGGTTTCTCTCTATAGCCCTGGCTGTCCTGGAACTCACTCTCTATGGACCAGACTGGCTTTGAACTCAGAAATCCGCCTGCCTCTGCCTCCCAAGTGCTGGGATTAAAGGCGTTCGCCGCCACCACCACCAGGCTAGGATAAGCCATTTCTCATTTGTTTTGGGTCCAGCTTATTTGATAAATCAGGATTTTTATTATCAAGCCAATAGTCACAACATATTTCGACTTACTGTGATTTTTAGCGGCAATGATCCAGAGCAGTTGAATTCTGTCACAATTGCAACTTGCAGTGGGAGTCTGCTCAGGCGCTTCCCGCATCTCAAGGGAGAATGTGGGAAAGCCTGGGAGCAGACAGTGCTGGCTTAGCTCCCTACTCGCTTGCCTGTGGACTGGGAATGGAAGCCCAACCAGGAAAGGCAAGAGAGCCTTATTTGTCCCTTATTTGTTATTATTTGTCCCTTAGCTCTTGGTCATCACCAGCGTGTGAAATATCTGTCACCAAGGTTCAGCTAATTTTACCCCAAGTGAACAATGACTTTGAGGTGTAACATTTTCTGGAAGTATTTTCTTCCCCCCTTAAGCTTGTGGGGGTCTGGGTGGCAGCCATTTCTGCTCATTCAGACAGATGAAATGCACAAGCATTGAGCATCAAGGTTTGGCCTAGGATGAGAAACTGAGAGAGGAAGCCGACAAAAAGGGAGGTGTCCCCAGTCCTGGGGAAGGGGCCCTCTCCTTTCAGGACCCCGGGAAGGACAGAATACCTCAGGCTGCTGTGGAAGTGGAGGATAGAGCTCTCAGGCTACAGAGACAAACAACTCAGCACGCTAGGGAAAACAGGCATTACTAACTCCCTTTCTAATCAGTATCATGAGGCGTTTTACAAATTAACCACTTTCCTCCAACACTTACCATATTGAGTGGCTCTAGGTACAGCCATCAGGGCAGACTCTGCCATCTGCATTTAGAAAATTGCCTATACATTTATTAAAGTGAAATTCACCCATTAATTAATGCCGTTCCCCCTGAAGACTCTCATTAGCACATTGAGCTAATTGCTGAAACCGCAGTCCTAAGGGTTGGTGGCGGGGACTTTTTTTTTTTTTTGTGCTTTTTTTCCCCCTATTGCAGTAAAATTCGTTCCAGCTTTGCCCTTTGTGTAATTTGCAAAGAGATATGACGGTATGAGAATAAGCTTTGGCAGCAGGAACTTGCAAAGACCTTATCCTTCTGTGTGAGGTACAGACGGCTGGGTACGGCAACAAGGGATCCTTCAAGCATGAGAGAGGCCCCAGCAGATAGCCAGCTCTGCAGTGCCAGTGTCCTGGATGTTGGGTTTGGATGGTTAGGAGACCGATTTGGAAGGGACCCCAAAGCCTGTTTGGTGTGTTCTGCTGTACACTGCATCTCCTCTCTTCCCCAGGATCCTGTGGCTATCACATCCTTTCCAATAAGCAGATAACAAAGGAGACTCAAACAGATGAAAGTGCTTAGATGTGTTTCTATCGGTGGGAGGAAGGCATGGGGGTGGGGCGCTCTGGAGACAGGGAATGAGAACTGTGGTACAGATCCACCCAGTGCCTCAGTCCTCAGTATTTCAAAGATCTTTATTTATTCTAGCAGGTCTGAAGCCTTGGGTTCGAGCCCTGGCACCAACAAAACCTCAAACTACAGATGCTGGTTGATTGGCAGGATCAAGATGAGTTTAATCTCTTACACATCACAATGATGTTTGAGGTCATATTTCCAAGCAGGTTGGCATGCTCCTTCCAGGTTCACTTGGCATGTTGCCGTTCTTCCCCGACACCAGATCCTTGAAAAGTCAGGGTAGTGAAATAAATAATGAAATTCC
This sequence comes from Mastomys coucha, assembly GCF_008632895.1. NCBI lineage: Eukaryota > Metazoa > Chordata > Mammalia > Rodentia > Muridae > Mastomys > Mastomys coucha. The sequence goes on along the minus strand of NW_022196905.1, from coordinate 141,338,426 downwards.
CCACCCATCATCCTTGGAGCTTCAAGTTACCTCACATAGCAACGAGGAGTTTGCAAATGTGACAAGGTAAGGATTGGAGATTGGGATGGGATCCAAATTATCCAAGAGGCCTTGACAGCCACTCGTGTCCTCTGGAAAGTGAGACAGAAGCAGAGCCAGAAACTCTGGAGCCCACTTAAATCCTCTGCAGCAAACAGAAAACTCTCCCCTGAGTCTCCAGGAAAATGACTTTGAACTTCTGGCTGCTAGAATTGTAGGAAAAGAAGGTTTTGAGGTTCACAACTGTTTGGGTTGTATTCTCTTTGTTGTGCGAAGAACACAAGGAAGCCACCAGGTCGCCTGGATTGGGTAGAAAGGGAGCCTGGTATTGCTCCTTAGCACTGGTGCCGCACTCGTGCCAAACCCGGAAGACACCAAGACAGCATCAGAGCGGCTGGACTTCCTTCCCTTACAGATAGGCTGGGTGACAGGATGGCTTCCACTCTCCAGGGGGATGCTGACAATCGGACCCTGGGGAGTTAGAGCTTGCCTCACTTCCCCTGCCTTTAAAGTGGTACACATGCCTGATTCCTACTGGGTAATTTGCAAGGGTGAGATGAAATCTTGGGTATCGTACACACCGCACACAGCAAACGCTGTGCATGTGACAATCGCGTCGTCTCCGGGACAGCCTTCCACTGTAGGAATGACATCCACTGTCCCCGCCCGAGTCTGCCCAGCCCAAAATGATGAATAGACAATAAATCGAAGCATCAAACCTGGGACTAAGAATGAAATTAATTTATGACCCAAGGTAATTTCATACGATATTTTTAGTGTGTATGCTTTCTCCCTTCCCTGAAGCAAACACTAAACAACTCAGACAAAGGGGAATTTCAGTGCAATAAACACACACACACACACACACACACACACACAGCTGTGTGTGTGCTCTATAGGCTCATTGTAAATTATATAAATGCAGAAAAAACATATCCCCTCTATTTCTTGTAATTCTGCTTCTCTTCTGACAAATACATTTGAAAGTAAATTTCGCATCAATGTCAGGAGTATTAAACAATACCAATACCTTTCAGGGCTTCAAAAAGCGTTAGATTTTAGCTGTGTTATTGCCTGTCTTTCCCTTTCCTTATTCTAAGGTTTGTGGGGTTTTTTGTTTTTTTTTGTTTTTGTTTTGTTTTTTTTAATTATCTAAATGCCTGGGCTTGCTTATTTATTTATTATGTGGTTTTTTTTTTATTTTTTATGTGTGTGTGTGTTTTGCCTGCGTATGTGTGTGCATCACATGTGCGAAGGGCCCACAGAAGCCAGAAGAGGGTTTTGAATCCCTTGGAACTGGAGTCACAGATGGTTGTAAGCTGCCATGTGGGTGCTGGGAATCAAACTCAGGTCCTCTGCAAAAGCAGCCAGTGCTCTAACCACTGAGCCATCATTTCTACTTTGCCTAGATAGTCTTTAAAATCCCTGCATGGCTGCTCTTCCGGAGGTCCTGAGTTCAGTTCCCAGCAACCACATGGTGGCTCATGACCATCTATGAAGGGATCTTCTGGCATGACTCCTACACTTAATAAACAAACAAACAAACAAACAAACTTGGCAGCCTTGGTGGCACACACCTTTACTTGGGAGGCAAAAGCAGGCAGATCTCTGAGTTCAAGTTCAGCCTGGTCTACACTGGTCTACAGAGTGAGTTTCAGGACAGCCAGGGACACATAGAAAGACACTGCTGCCTGGAAAATCAGAAACAAGACACACACGGGGGGCGGGGGGGGCTTTGAATGCCATGAAGATATATTTGAATGCCACACATATATCTTCATGGCATTCAAAGCCCCCACCCCATGTGTGTGTATGTGTTCTGTTCCTCCAATACATAAATGTCTGACAATTTGCCAGCCTGAAGCCAAAGGTCAGCACCATTGATTCACACCTTTAATCCCAGCACCAAGGTGGCAGAGGCAGGTGAATACGAGTTCAGGACAGCCAAGACTACATAGTCTCAAATAAGCAAATAAACAAAATCCATGTAGACTGGGACAATAATTGGGTCACGAGAGGTAGCAGGGTGAACTTTTAATTTCCAGAACTTTCAGACAGGTGTAAAAAGATCTTCCCTAGTCTAGCACATGGCAGGAAGGGACCCACTTTCTCTCTCTCTCTCTCTTTTTTTTTTTTTTTTGGTTTTTCGAGACAGTGTTTCTCTGTGTAGCCCTGGCTGTCCTGGAACTCACTCTGTAGACCAGGCTGGCCTCGAACTCAGAAATCCACCTATCTCTACCTCCCAAGTGCTGGGATTAAAGGCGTGCGCCACCACCACCCGGTGGGACCCACTTTCTCAAAGAAGGAATGGCACCCAGGATTGTTTTTCTGGTGAGTTTAGCTAAGTCTGCCACACCCCTGCCTTGTAGACCAGCCACCAGGGGTAGAGGTGGTGAAGTCTGTGAAGCCCAGGGTGTGCTGATGGATCATCACAGCTTTCTGTGAAAGCAGAAACATCTATCAGGCAAAAAACGTTGCTCAAATCCAGAGAAGTAAGTCCCTGAAAAACAAACAAACAAACAAACAGGCCTGGGAAGAGGGGGTTGGGGGGGTGGGGTAAGACTCATTTTCTAAGCTCACAGCAGAGCCATAGAATTGATGGAGGAATGGCCTTCAAACCATGGATGGTTCATCTTCGAAGCCCCTCAAGATTCAAGTCTGCAGCTGCATGGGTGTCTGAGAACGCTAACGTCAAAGACAAGGGAATGGATGGTGGTCACTGCAGACTTCAGGACGACTCTTCAACAGTGACACCTAGTGGCCGCCATGTTAAACTGCAGGACTGGCAGCTGGAGACTTCAGCAGGTAGGGTCCATGGGGAAATCAAGAGTTCTTAAGTATCTCGGTGGCAGCAGCAGAAGTGTTGGAAGGGAACTTTGCGAGGGGTATATTGGACTCGCAATTCTGAGCCCTCTAGCAATTCATGTGAAGAGAGAATATTCCAAAAGAGATGCGGCCATTGCGTTACACTAAATTTTGAAACAAGCCTGCAGTGGACAACCAAATCATATGGGTTGTTAAAGACCTATTAACATTACAAAGACTTAAGCAGATCAAAAGGCAATATCGATTTTTAAAGCATAATATATAAGTATATGTAATGTGACCCATTTTGTCCTACTTATCAAAAAGAAGCCTATCACCTATGGTAGTGGCACAGGCCTTCAATCCCAGCACTCAGGAAGCAGAGGCAGGTGGATCTCTGTGAGTTCAAGCCCAGCCTGGTCTACAGAGTGAGTTCCTGAAGAGCCAGGGCTACACAGAGAAACCCTGTCTTGAAACAAACAAACAAACAGACAGACAAACAAACAAACAGAGGACCATACGAGGAACCAGAGGCTAGGTGAGACCTGCTACCTGGGCCTGGGTGAGGGTGGCTTACGAACTACACCTGCCTGCTTTTCAACTTCCTCCCATGATCACCATTCTGAAATGGAGAGTCTTCTGTAGTGAGCACCCCATCTGCAAGGCCTGTTCCTGTGTGCTGCCCACTGTGCCTCTTCACAGGTGCCCTATGCTGGTGGGTAGGTGTGCATACACAGGGCCCAGGGTGCCCCTGGGACTCTGGAGCTTGTGAGCCCGGTTAAGTTTGTTTGTTTGTTTGTTTGTTTTCTTAACTTTGCCTCTCTTTTTTGAAACAGGGTCATACTTTGTAGCCCAGACTGACCTCAAACGCATGATGCCCCAGCCTCAACGTGCCAAGGACTGGAGAATTAGAGGTATGAGACCCTGTACTGGCTGGTTTTGTATCACCTTGACACAGGCTGGAGTTATCACAGAGAAAAGAGCTTCAGTTGTGGAAATGCCTCCATGAGATCCAGCTGTAAGGCATTTTCTCAATTAGTGACAAAGGGGGGAGGGCCCATTGTGGTTGGTGCCATCCCTGGGCTGGTAGTCTTGGGTTCTATAAGAAAGCAAGCTGAGCAAGCCAGGGGAAGCAAGCCAGGGGAAGCAAGCCAGTAAGGAACATCCCTCCATGGCCTCTGCATCAGCTCCTTCTTCCTGACCTGCTTGAGTTCCAGTCCTGACTTCCTTTGGTGATGAACAGCAATGTGGAAGTGTGGAAGTGTAAGCTGAATAAACCCTTTCCTCCCCAACTTGCTTTTTGGTTGTGATGTTTGTGCAGGAATAGAAACCCTGACTAAGGGACTGGAGAGATGGCTCAGCAGTTAAGAGCACTGACTGTTCTTCCAAAGGTCCTGAGTTCAAATCCATCCCAGCATCCACATGGTGGCTCACAGCCATCCACAATGAGTTCTAGTGTGTCTGAAGACTGCTACAGTGTACTTACATATAACAATAAATAAATCTTTTTTTAAAAAAAAAAAACCTGACTAAGACAGACTCCATGCCAATTTCTCTATTGAAAACGTAGAGTGCTTTTGGTGTGGATGTTGCATGCAGAGAAGATGTGGATAGAATCCACCTCAGCAAAAAGCAGACATTTCCTCCTCTCTTTGCTGGGAGTTCTGTTCTGTGGAAAATGGGTGGCCCAGGATGTCCTTATGAATGAAAAGGTAGGATAAATGCTTGGATGGAACCAGCTTTACTGACAGCCAGAGAGGAAGTCCCCAGGGAGACATCCCACATAACAGACCTTCCCTTGTCAGCCTTGGGTACCCAGCTCATCTGTCCTCCTGGGAGTCCTGGCTGAGCTCTGTCCCAGTGTTCTCACTGAACAATCAGTGTGTGATTGTTCAGTGTGTGAATCATCTAACTCTCACCTATCCAGCAGCTCTGGTCTGGTGGCCTTCCCTCAGAGGCCAGGCTAACAGAAAGCCTAAACACTAGACTAGGCTCTGATGATGAAGGGAAGAGTCAGGGCTATCCGGATGTGTAACAACAGCTATGAGCGATGCAGTATGGATACACAGAGTACCCTGAGAGACACCTGTACTCCTGACCTTAGGCAGGTAGAGAGAGGGGAGTCCCTTCCAGGCTTGGCTGGGGTGTAGGGGGAATTTCCAGGGGCAGGAGCCATGAGTAAGGAGCAGAGGAAGTGCAGGGAGGCAGTCCCATAAAGGGACATGCTGGCCAGCAGGGCGAAGATAAGAACATTCTTACTCCATCTGGGCACAGCAGGGTGGAGGAGGGAATATCGTCAGATTAGCATATTCAAAATGGATATTTTTTAAAAATACTCCAAGTAATCATTAACAAGAAGTAGATAACACAAGCTCTGCCCTAAAGAGAGAGAGAGCCCAGCACAACTCTTAGGGCATGCCTCATTCATCTCCTCTGGCCTTACCTCGAACCTCCTGGGGGACAGACAGTCTGTCTTCCAGAATGTCAGCTTGCTGTTTGTCCCACTGAAGCTGAACTTGTCAACAGGGCATGAGTCCTGCCAGGTCTGAGCACAGCTTGAGGTACAAAACCACCTGTCGTCCTATGCTCAGCAGTGTCCCAGAGACCAGTGTCTTGGGACCAGTGTTTCCCACTGTTTCAGGCGATGGTTATTTGATGTAAGAGTGACTAGGTGTGTCTAGTCGTGGCCAGGTACCCAATGCACAGCAGACCTGTGGGGGATTTGACTCTTGAGAATGCTATCTGACCAATTCGCGTCTCCACCTATCATAAGGTTTTGTTGCTGTGAAGAGACACAATTCCCGAAGCAACTTTCTTAAAGGACAACATTCAACTGGGGCTGGCTTACAGTTTCAGAGGTTTAGTTCATCATCATCATGGTAGGAATCATGGCAACATGCAGGCAGAGATGGTGCTGAAGAAGGAGCTGAGAGTTCTATCTACATCTGATCCAAAGGCAGCTAGAAGGAAACTCTCTTCTGTCCTGGGCAGAGCTTAAACATTGGACCCCAAAGCCCATCCCCACAGTAAGGCACTTCCTTCAACAAGGCCACACCCCCTCCAACAGGCCACACCTCCTCCAACAAGGCCACACCTCCTGATAGTGCCACTTCCATGGGCCAAGCATATTCAAATCACCACACCACCTCAAGAAAAAGGTTCCCCCAACAGGCATCATGCTCTGACTTCCTGGGTTTGGGACTTTGTGGATCATGATGAAAGGTCTGCCATGTTAACGTTTCCACAGGCCATCCAAAGCTGACCTGTGATGGCGACCATGGAGGAAAGACTGGCTTTAAACATGCAGTAGCCCCTTCCCCCTTAGACACTATTTCAGTTATGTCTGGTCAACAATGGTCTGAAAATGTCATGTGGAAAGTTCTAGAAATAAAAAAATTTACAAGTTTCAAACATCTTTTTATTATAGCACTGTTCTATTTTGTAATTATTGATACTAATTCCAGCTGTTGTTGCAGATGCTGTGGCGTGCAGGCCCTGTGTTTAAGCGCGGACTGCTGCAACAAGACTTGTTCTGACTTATACACGAGTGTAATTCCGGTGTCAGACATCCTTAGCCCCACCCCCTTCCTCATCCTGACAGTGACAAGTGCCTCTCTGTGTTCCAAAATAAGTACAGTGGGCAGGCCAGAGGCAGGTGGGGTGTGCTTCCCTTGCACCCCAGAAGCAGAATTTTTCTACATCACATATCAAGGTGATCCTCAAACACACAACTGAGAGAAGGTAACCGGTTAAACCCAGTTGTACTTGCTAAGGGAGAGAACACTTTATTCTGTTGGGAAAAAAGAGTTGGGTTTGAATCTGTGGCTATTGATGAGTTGTGTTGCCAGCGTGGGTCTCAATTTTCTTCCACCTGTATGTAAGCCCCCAAACTCAGGAGGTCACCACCAACCACAGAGTCATGCATCACCCTCAAATCCAGGGAGTCACCACTGACCACTTGTGCATCCCTACTTTGGATGTTCGTCAACACCGCTTCTTCTAGCTTCATCTTCTGCTACCCTCAGTTTGTCTCCACAGTGTATATTTCTGCTTGCCCATTCTGGCCTGCTTCTGCCTCCGTGTGGGTGCTGCTTTTAACTCAAGGGAAGCAGAGGTGTGTTCAGATTGCTTGTTGTTTTGTGTGATGTTAGATAAACTATTAACTTCTTTTCCTTCTCTGGAAAACGGAGGCAAAACAGTATCTGTCCAGGCTTTTGTAACGACAAGAAGCAGAAAACCACCCAGCTCTGGGGTAGACAGGCCTCTGATAAGATCAAACATGCCTTCTCCGACCAGCAATGGCAGCATCTCCTAGAGGAAAAGATTATTTCAGGTCTTGGTTTCTGCACCTGTAAGGCCACTGAGAAGATGTACGTTGCTTTTTTTTTTTTTTTTTTTTTTTAAAGCCACTGTTGAAATTTGGTATTGAAACTCATGGTGTGGGCTGGGTTGTTACTGAGACACCTGGTAGACAGCAGCCTAGTCACTGGGCCTCTTTGGATGAGAGTCCTGGGTGAACACTACCAAGGTGGCTGCTCTAGCTTGTACCTTGACTTTTACTCCCAAAGTGGGATCTTTACAGGAGTGGGCCTTCAGAAAGAGTCTACTGGGAGGCATGTTCTGATTCTGCAGCCCACGTTTCCAGCAAACTGCCAAGTGATGCCCCTGGGCTGGCATAGAGGCTACCTGGAGAGGCCACCACAGCTCCTTGAAGCTGTTCCAGGCAAGGCCAAGGTGGTCCAGGAGGAAGAAAAGCTTGAGACCAGGCTGTGCAGAGGCATCCTCTGAATAGTGCACAGGAGTTGGGTTTGAACAGTGCTACCGGGTGTACAGCCCTCACCTGAGTGTTGCATAGAGTAACATTCCTACTCTGTCCTGTCCTCTCTCCCCTCCAGTCCTTCCATGGTCACAGCTGGAATCCACTCCATGCTAGCCTGCCAATGATGGTGTTTTTCATTCCCCTGCCTTACGTCCTCCTCTAAGCTTGGTGCAGATTTGTCCCTTGAGCATGGCCGGTAACATTCTGTTTTATGACTGTCATATGTCAGAGTCCCATCTGGAATGTTGGTCAACGTGCCTAACACCGTAAGGACTTTCTGTAAGAAATGTGGCACACATCAGCCTCACAAAGTGACCTAGTATAAGAAGGGCAAGGATTCCCTGTATGCTCAAGAATCACAGAGTGGCTACGGTGGGCAAACAAGGACAATTTTCTGAAAGAAGGCCAAAACCACAAAGAAGATTGTGCACAGGCCTGAGTTAGTTGAGCCCAACTGCAGATCCAAGGCGATGCTGGCCATTAAGAAGTGCAAGCATTTTGAACTGGGAGGCAACAAGAAGAAAAAGGGCCAAGTGATCCAGTTCTAAAACTTGTGTTGTCTGAGGAAAATACTGAAGCAGTACAAGAATTACTTGTTAGAAAATAAAGTGATGGAGCTGGAGAGATGGCTCAGCAGCTAAGAGCACTGACTGCTCTTCCAGAGGTCCTGAGTTCAATTCCCAGCAGCCACAAGGTGGCTCATGACCATCTGTAATGGGATCTGATGCCCTCTTCTGGTGTGTCGGAAGACAGCTACAGTGTACTCATACATAAAATAAACACATTTTGGGGGTGCTAGAGAGATGGCTCAGTGGTTAAGAGTACTGACTGCTCTTCCAGAGGTCCTGAGTTCAAATCCCAGCCACCTCATGGCGGCTCACAACCATCCATAGTGTGATCTGGCACTCTCTTCTGGTGTGTCTAAAGACAGCTACAGTGCACTTAGATATAATAATAAATAAATCTTTTTTTAAAAAAAAGAAAAGAAAGTTATTGTCAGTGATATAAAAAAATCACGGTTGATGTAAAAAAAAAAAAGGCAGTATTGTAGGCTTAGATTTTTCAAAACCTACTTTAATGAGGGTTCATTTATACGTCAACCTCCCTTCAAGTCCATCAACCTAAGTTAGGGGACAGGGGGATGTGGACCTGTTAGAAATTCCAGCCTTTGTTGTCAGCAGTCCACTCCAAAACATCAAATACCAAACACACATGGCACGAAGTTCTTTGGCACATTTCTCTCTAAGAAGTCACAACAAGAGAAGATCAGCAAAGACTAGCAAAGTGTTGCAAGGTGAACAAGGAGACAAGAGGCTCATTCACTATCGATTAGGTTCTACTTATAGGCATCACACTTCCTCTCAAGTGTCTGTCTCAGGAAAACATCCTCTCATACGACACTTTCCAGAAAAACATCACATGATACTACTGAGTCTCCAAAGAAACCAGAAATTTCCACTTCACTCTATAAATCTTACTGAAGGGATGCCAGACAATTAACTGGTTATAGATATAGTAAACTAGAAAAAGCCACTTAATTCATTCCATAGAGTACTGACCAAGTGTACTAGCTGGTTTTGTGTGTCAACTTGACACAAAGCTGGAGTTATCACAGAGAAAGGAGCTTCAGGTGAGGAAATGCCTCCATGAGATCCAGCTGTAAGGCATTTTCTCAATTAGTGATCAAGGGGGTAGGGCCCCTTGTGGGTGGTGCCATCCCTGGGCTGGTAGTCTTGGGTTCTATAAGAAAGTAAGCTGAGCAAGCCAGGGGAAGCAAGCCAGTAAGGAACATCCCTCCATGGCCTCTGCATCAGCTCCTGCTTCCTGACCTGCTTGAGTTCCAGTCCTGTCACAGACCGGGATTTCTCGCGGGGTCCCTTGTTCCGCGGGACTAGGGATTCTGGCCAGGTGGGCACAGGATTCGGCTTTTGACAAACAGACTACACACGAGTGATGTAAGATCTGAGTGTATTTCTTTAAAAATGGCATGAGGCTTTTACAGTCATTGCAAAAGAGAAATAAAAAATCTGGCAGCTCAACAGTTGAGGTACCTCTGAGGCTATCTGAAACATACTGGGTCTAAAACAGCAGCTATCTCCTCTGAACTGGTGTTGTATTCCCCGGGCCCAAGTGCTCTGGGCCTGGGGGACTGCAAGAGATACATGAATCTGAGTCTTAGCCCATCTAAGTTCTAGTACTAGTCTTGCATGTGAGTCCAAGTCCTTCTTCCCCCAGTCCTAGTGCTAGACTGAAGTCACTTAGGCAAAACGACCCCCACACACCCAGGTCAGCAGGGTCTGGTAGCTAGGTGTGAAGCAGGAGGAAGAGGGGTGGAGCCCTCTCTGTTGAGGTATTCTTATGCTAATTCTCTGGTTCTTGCTGGAGGCAGGCAGAGGAGAATCTTGACCTAACTCTTTCAGCTAATGTCTTAGAGTAAGAGAAACCTTTCAATTACTCTCTAGTACTTAAAACATTAAACTAGGATAGTTGGAAACATTGGTGAAGGTCAGAAAGCAATGTCCGAATTTTCTCTTGCTAGCTGTAAGAAAATGATATCTTGGTGAGTTCCTAGCACACTAGTACGAGGACATATCTGGGCCACCTCTGAGTTTGGGGTGCCAGGCGACAATGCTGAGGCAGGAGACTGAATTTCCTTGAAGTTTACACCTCAGATACTGCCTTCACGCAAAGTGTGCGTGGCACAGTCCTGACTTCCTTTGGTGATGAACAGCAACATGGAAGTGTAAGCTGAATAAACCCTTTCCTCCCCAACTTGCTTCTTGACCAACTTGCATCATGACCATGATGTTTGTGCAGGAATAGAAACCCTGACTAAGACACCAAGGTACCGGAATAATCCCATCTCAGCCATGTTCAATGAAACAGCTTTGCCCTGGAAGTAATTCCCACTGTCATCGTGAGTTAACTGACCACAGCTCAGACAGGCTTAGTGAGCAAAGTTCTTGCCTCGCCAGCAGCCCTTCCCCATCCAGTGACTGGAACTGAGTTGTTTAGGTAAGTCTTCGCAGGCTTACACGTCTCCCTGCTTTGACCTTCACTATGTACACTGGGTGTTCCTTCATCAGATGTCAAGCATGATGCCTCTGTACTGTTTGCAGTGTTCACGTGTAGAGCAGTCTTTTTTACTGTCTTTACTCTGACCAGGACTCATGGCATCCTCTTGCCTCCATGCCTCTGTGGACTGCACACAGGATGTCTACAGCCAGCAATGTCTGAGAGGATGCTCTCTGCATACACCTTGCTTCGGCTCTCACCTGTGAGATTGCTCTCTGACCCCAAGTTGGCTTTCCTAAAATCTGTTCTTGCCAGTCATGCCTGACATGACAATTACATGATGTAATTAAACACAGCCATGTGCTGAAAAGTAGATCTCTTCCCAGGACCTACTTCAGGTGCCATGACAGTTCTTAAGTGTGAAGTAGGCTATTTGTGTAAGTATGTTCCAGGATGTTTGCACAAGGACAGAATTCCTGGTGACTTGTTTCAGAGTGTCTCTCTGCTATGAAGCAATTCGTGTCCTTGATGCATAAACCATGAAATTGTGCATGTAGAAAGGATATTAACAGCTAAGCTGAAGTTTCAGTAACAATGAATCACTGAGAATAAAGGTCTGACATAGCTGTAGTGAGATAGCTGAGAGCTGGGGAGGGGATAATGGAGAACATGACGTGTTCTGAGGACTGAGAACCTGTCCTTAGTGGCAGCAGATAAGAGACTGACCTTCTGCTCTTCATCTAATCCCACTCCAGCCAGATCAGGGGACTCACAACCATCTGTAATTCCAGCTTCGGCTCCAAGGAACCCAACTCCCCTGATCTCTGTGAGCACCTACACACACATACATACACACACACACACACACACACACACAATAAAAAATAAATCTTTTAAAATGTTTTAACTTGGCAATGGTGGCATAGTCCTTTAATCCCAGCACTTAGGAGGCAGAGGCAGGTAGATCTCTGTGAGTTTGAGGCCAACCTGGTCTACATTGTAAGATGCAGGACAGCCAGGGCTACACAGGGAACCAGTCTCAAAAAATTGAACCAAACAAAATGTCTTTAATTTCTTCTACATACTGATGAATATATATGATATGTGAATAAAATAAATTTATATTCATAATCATATATTCATATATATATATATACATATATATGAATCCCACAAAGGAAAAAAGTCAGGCTTTATAGCAGAAGGGGGCAGATAAGTATAACTGCATTCTTTAAGGATTAATAAATATTTAAAAAAGTATCCATTTAAAATATTTTTATTGCTGGGTGGTGGTGGTGCACACCTTTAATCCCAGCACTTGGGAGGTAGAGGCTGGCGGATTTCTGAGTTCGAGGCCAGCCTGGTCTACAGAGTGAGTTCCAGGACAGCCAGGGCTACACAGAGAAACCTTGTCTCAAAAAACCAAAAAAAAAAAAGTATTAAATTTTAAGAATTTTGAATTTTTGTGCATACTCACCTCCACAGACACATACATATTCATCCCCATAACTCCTCCCAGATCCACCCCTACTAATCTCATTTAAAAAAATTTTTTTAAAGATTTGTTTATTTGTACTTTGTGTATAAGCTTCTAACTGGCATGTTTGCATGTGTACCACATTCGTGCAGTGACTATAGAAGGCAGAAGAGGGCATGAGATCCCACGGAACTGGAGCTCCAGATGGTCAGGAACTACCATGTGGGTGCAGGGAATTGAACCCACGTCCTTTGCAAGAACAGTCAGTGCTCTTAACTACTAAGCCATCTCTCCAGCTCCCTCCCCCCTTTAAAATAACCCATATGTGTGCATGTTTTACTCACTGGTTTCTATTGTCCTATACAGGAAGGATCTCACTGCATCATGTTAAAAAACAAAACAACAACAACAAAAAAAAAACTCCCAATCTCATACATGGACGGATCCTTGTGAGCTGAATTTAAAATAATAATAATAATAACACTACAGTGTAGATTTTTCCATGCTGTTTTAGGATAATACAGGATACAAACACCTTCCTAGAGCTTTATAAGTGTCAGAATTTGCTACCCAAAGGACTGTTTCCCTGTGAGTATTAAAGAGAACCCTATATGTTTATTACAACAGCAAACCCCTGTTATCTTGTGGCTTGGAAGCAACATTATATTATTCCCATGTTCCAGAGAGTTGGTCAGGACTTCATCCTCACTACAGATTCCACTCAAGTCACTCTCTGAGTCTCATTCAACTGCAATAAAGAACTCTGCCTATGTCCTGAGAACTTGGGGTTAAATCTCTGGACTTTGGGCAGGGCAGTGATAATTCACACCTTAAATCCAAGGCTACACAGAGAAACTCTGTCTTAGAAAAGAAAAACAAAACAAAAGCTCCAGACTTTTAATACCACCCTTAGCCTCTTTCCCAGGCCAAAATAGGTAGAGAAACAGAGAATTCAAGAATTTGAGAAAAAGTATTTGTCTTTAGTCAAACACTTCAACCGACTCCTCCTCCCTTCCCACCTGGCCCAGTACCACGTGAAAGGGAAGGAACAAAAATAGACAGTGCAAAAGCCAGAACATGGGCCTGCAAAGGCAAGATCCGGGTGGATTCAAAGGCATGAAAGCCCTATCTATTTCAAGAAGCCTGCTAAGTGTGAGCAGACTCCAGATCCCCATGAAGCAGTGGGTGTGGGAACCAGAAGGGAGGTTTTGTTCTGTGTCATTCTGACTCCGCATCTGGGAGTGCAGTTAATAATTACCATTTTCTTTTTTTAAACGCTGTTTCAGCAAGGCCAAAGTGTCACCAAGAAAGGGGGAGGAACAGTAATAAAGAGATGAAAATGTATAAATAAACCCCGCAAAGCATAACAAAGACTGTGCTGTGACCTCCACATAAGAATCGAATGTAATCCTCTTATGATTGGCCTGGTCTCCACCCCAAATTCCACGTCTCCTGCCCACCAGCTTCCTCTCTTCTTCTCACTCCCAACTTAAAAAAAAAAAAAAAAAAAAAAAAGTTCCTGGATGCTCACAATGTCCTCAGTAAGCAGTAAGACCCGCCATGTCAAAACTCACTTGAGAACATCTTGAAGGAATATGGGTCTTGGCAGACCGTATGAGTAGCATCAACACTACAACTCCATCTATGGCTACAAAAAGCAATGGGAAAAATTCCCAAACCATCTGCCTCATGCTGACCTGAAATTCTCCCCACAGAGAGGAGAGACAACAGAGTCAGACATGGTGGAGAACTAGCATCAGTTCCAGCCTCAGCTGCAGTCTTACTGACTGTTCTACAGTCAGGTTCACTTCGAGCACCTCTTTAATGGCAGTTTGAGGTGCCACTGCAAACCCTCCCCTAGCCTTCCTGTAAGATCAAACCATCAAATGATGATAAATGATTGGGTCTCCAGTTATAATTGGGCGGGACATTTTCTCCTTTCAGGCTCACTTTTGAGGTAGAGGTACCAGAAGGTGCTGTTTAGTCTGCTGGAGGAGAGAAATCATTAATGATTTCGTCCAGTATGAACCTTGTATGCTGTGATACCAACCTGCTAGGCAATATATGTAACTAGAAGTAGTACTGGTGTACTGGCTGGTTTTGTGTGTCAACTTGACACAAGCCGGAGTTATCACAGAGAAAAGAACTTCAGTTGAGGAAATGCCTCCATGAGATCCAGCTGTAAGGCATTTTCTCAATTAGTGATCAAGGGGGTAGGGCCCCTTGTGGGTGGTGCCATCCCTGGGCTGGTAGCCTTGGGTTCTATAAGAAAGCAAGCTGAGCAAGCCAGGGGAAACAAGCCCGTAAGTAACATCCCTCCATAGCCTCTGCATCAGCTCCTGCTTCCTGACCTGCTTGAGTTCCAGTCCTGACTTCCTTTGGTGATGAACAGCAGTGTGGAAGTGTAAGCTGAATAAACCCCTTCCTCCCCAACTTACTTCTTGGTCATGATGTTTTGTGCAGGAATACAAACCCTGACTAAGACAATTGGTATACATGTTATGGGGTAACCAATTGTTTTCTGGATGGATTTGAAGACTATACCACAGATGGGAATTAATGCCTGGTACTGTAAGCCTGATACTATAAGCCGTGGCTGGGTAGGTCTTGGGACCATGCAGGGAATCTACTGCTGTTGTTTTGCTAAATGGACATTGTTAAACTGACTTCTAAATATTCAAGATTATACACATAGGTTAGTTGCAGTGGATAGTAGTTGATGCCAAAACTAGTAACTGGCCAGGGTGCCGAAAAGATGTGTCCATTGAGTGCCTGACTCTTAACAAGAAGTCTTTACCATGCCTCCCCCTTGCAAGGCTCAAGGGGGAGCGAATGTAAGAGTTGCAGCATAAGGTGGAGAGCTGTGAGATGTCGTCTTCTGGACATGGCACAGCCATTATACTCATTAACCCACTGCAGCTGTGGTCATCTGCACTTGACGCACACAAGGTCAAGTCCAAGAGTTCACTCAATATTTCAGTACTCATGTAGGAAAGGCTCGTGAAGCGCCACCCCTAGCTCAGGAGCCATTGGCAGTTGATATTCGCTGGGCAAGGAAGTGTTATTATTTTTTTTGAGGGGTGTGGCTACTGGTCCATGCCCAGATAGATGAATTGCCGTATTCCATTGGCACACAGTCATACTTTTCTGTAAGGGATGGTTCTGAGGCAGGCATATGCTGCTAAAGCCTGGAGAAGCAGAGGCCAGACTTCTAGTCATTTCTGTCACAAATAACCATCTATGCTCAACTCATCTCCTGCCTCAAGTCGGCAAGCTGCCAGTCTGCTCTCTAGCTTCCCATAAACCAAACTTCTACCCAGGTCTTATGGACTGTGGGTGTGATGTTCTGTGCCAGAGCACCCCTTCATAGGCTGAGACCAGGTGTGGTCACTTAGAACAGAGCCTGACCAAATGGACTGACCAACTGTTCTGTACAGAATACTGTAGGTGTGATAAAGAGGGTAGTAGATTCAGGAGAAGAAAATCTCAATTCAATTCAGCAGTAGAAAACCAGGGTAGGGCTGGAGAGATGGCTCAGAGGGTAAGAGCACTGACTGCTCTTCCAGAGGTCCTGAGTTCAATTCCCAGCAACCACATGGTGGCTCACAACCATCTGTAATAGGATCTGATGCTCTCTTCTAGTGTGTCTGAAGACAGCTACAGTGTACTCATATAAATACAATAAATAAATCTTAAAAGAAGTAAGGAAAGAAAACCAGGGTGGTGTGGATTATACTGGTAAATTGCCATGTGTTGTTGGCACTTGTTAGAGTGGATTTTGAGATCAAGGGGCTAGCTTGTCTCAAACTCGAGCATATTTTTCTGGCATCCTCTAAGACTAGAGTAACCCTCCTGGGTTACACTGGCCCAAAGGGAAAGGGAAAACAGTTAATGGCATTCAAAGCATTGTGCTCTTAAGGACAGTTAGAAGGCAAACCGGTTCCAACAGGAATTACTATTCTTGACCCCCTGGTATAAAATGCCTGTGGTGGGGGACAAGAAAGTAGAGGCTCTTCCCTGGAGAGAATCCCAGACTGGGCCTGAAAATCTGTCTCAGGAACCCAGGATAATGGCTCAGCATCGTTGGCTCAGTTGTTGCGACCAGAGTTGAAACCATCTAGTCGCTGTCTAATCTCTCTCTTTTCCTTTGGCTTGCTTCAGGCTTAATAAACTCACTCTTCGAAACCTGAAGTGTGGCTGCCATAGGCTGGTCTCTGGACAGAACAATCAGCCAGAGCCTTTTTGGTTTGGGCTGTTGTTTGGCAGGGAGCTTTGCTATGTGACAAGCTTATCGGGTTGATTTGGAGCCGGAGCTTGCCTTAGACCAGGGAGACTGAACTTGACTTTGAGCAGAAATTCAGGAGAAGGGGCCTAGTAAAGCTAAGAAGGCAGGTATAGCAGTGAGGTGAGACGAGGGAGGCTTTAGAAATGGCTTGTGTGTGAAGAATGTTTGGTGTTCTTTCAGAGGACCCAAGTTCGAGAGCCTCACCCATGCCAGATGGCTCACACCGCCTGTAAATCTAGCTTCAGGGACATTTGAAGCCCTTTTCTCCTGGGCCCCTGCATTCTACCACTGTGCACAGACTACCTCTCTACATACACATAATTTTTAAGACAAACAAACAAAACCAATAAGAGGTAGCAGGCAGTGTAATGGCAGAAAAAGATAAACAACGTATAAAAAGAATTGCAAATTCAGATCCCACGATATCATGGTCACTTAGCATAGCAGCATTTAGCACAGGGCTGATGGTATTATAATGTCACCCTATCATACTATAGTTATAATGATATTGCCCTTTAAAAATCATATGCTAAATTCCAGATATTAAAAACATTATTATAGAAAGCATTAGAATGGTAAGTTTTTTATAGAATATAAGGGGCTGGAGAGATAACTCAGGCTTTAAGGATGCATACTGCTCTTCAGAGGACCAGAGTTCAATTCTCTGTACCCACATCAGGTGGCTCACAACTGCCTCCAACTCCAGAGAGATCAGATGCCTCTGTCCTCCTTGGGCACCTTCACACACACACACACACACACACACACACACATATGCACACACACACTCACACACAGACATGCACATATACAAACACACACAATATATACATATACACATATACACATACACAAACACACATACACACTTAGGCATGCACATATAAGCACACATACACAAATACACATACACAAACGCAAAAATATACACACACACAAGCACACATATATACACATATATATACATGCACACATAAACATACACACACCACACACATACACAATGCACATATGCAAACACACAAACATATATATACACATACACACATATACATGCACATACAAGCACACGTACATAAACACAAACATACACATACATATATACACATACATATACATGCATACATAAACACACATATACACACACACATACACACACATACACACACAGACATACACATACACACGCACACACAGTTTAAAAATAATAAAAGCTGGGCAGTGGTGGCGCACGCCTTTAATCCCGGCACTTGGGAGGCAGAGGCAGGTGGATTTCTGAGTTCAAGGCCAGCCTGGTCTGCAGAGTGAGTTCCAGGATAGCCAGGGCTACACAGAGAAACCCTGTCTCAAAAAACAAACAAACAAACAAATAAATAATAAAAATAAAAATAATAAAAAATGACAAACCTTTTAGAAATACTAACTATAAAAGACTTGGTATTCATTCAAGAGGTAAGCTTTGATGTCTAGAAGATTCTCTTATGCAAAACATCTTAAATCCCAAATAATAACTAAAGACATTCTAGCCCTACCTGAGACAATTGTGTTTTCAAATGCACATGACTTTGCTGACCACTGAGTCGAAAGCATGGATTGAGAAATCCAAGCTCAGTGTGTTAAAATATCCATTAATTGGATGTATAACCTCACCCGGGCAAGCCAAACCTCCTAATGAGAGAGAAACGTCTAAATGACACCTGAGGCCCAGGCAGACTGAATGAGCCCAACATCAGCAGGTAATCTCCCATTTCAACGGCAAGGTGAATGTGTACTGACTGTCCCCTGAAAGGACTTCCACAGCTGTCCATTTGTGAATATAAACTGTGGAGCAGCTACATCACAAGAGAAAAAGCTCAGTGGCTAAGAGCACTGGCTGTTCTTTCAAGAGGACATGGGTTCGATTCCCAGCACCCACATGGAGGCTCACAACCACCTGTAACTCCTGTTCTAGGAAATCTAAAGCCTTTGGGGCTCTGCAGGTACCTGACATGCACATGGAACACATACAAACATGCAGTCAAAAGACTCATCTACATACAAATAAAATTAAATAAGATAAATCCTAAGAAAGACAACAGAGTATCTTCTGTTCAAAAATTTGTTTGACTTACACAGAAATGCACAAAAGCCACTCCTGCCCAGGAGTATGCTCTAGGTTTAGAGAGCTATACCTCACAGGTAATGTAAGACAGTCTTTGAGAATTTCTAAATGGCTAGAAATTCTATCCTAAGATGACTCAGGGAAAAATACAAAGAATCTTCTAGAAGACCAAGCTCCTGCCGCGGATGGCACTGTCTCTCCATTTCAAATGAGGATTTTCTTCAGCATCCCTTCATAGATTAGTTTTGACTTAGCCAAGCAGGGAGCCTATTTTAAAGCTCGAAATGTGAAAATCATGGGTGCTTTATAAAGCCTTCCACCTGCATCCCTTTTTAGGAACATGGCCCTTTATTCTCTAATGGATGAAAACCCCCAGCAAGCAAAAAAACTTTGTTAAGCTGTCACTCTCAATAGAGTGAGGGGGGAAAAAAGAGATGGACAAAGAAAGAACAAATTGCATCTTGCAGTAAGTTTTCTTGAAGCCCTTGTTAGAAGCTATAACCTCTGATGTTAACTAAATTTAACCCACTGCGACCCTGGGGTGACCTTCACCTCTCCTTTCTCTGCCTCCTGAGGCTGCTGGAGAAAGCTGGCTCCCGATTTGGAAAAGGCTTCTCAGAACCACACAAAGACCCAGGCTTGCTGCCACCCTGCCTGGAGGCCCCTTGTCGCCCGAGGGGTCAGCACCTGGGCCGAGAAGCAGGTGACAGTGGCCGGCTTGCATCCTTCTAGATGCAAGCTGTAAGGGTGTCTACCCATCAAGGATCACGTGGCAGACTCAGGCATTCAAGCTGCTGAAATCCAGGTTTCCTTTGTGAGTGCAGACTTTACACAAATCAACCTATTGCTGTTCAGCTGACTGTAAAATTGGTAGATTTACTGTTGCAAAAAGAAAAAAGAAAAAAAAAAGAAAAAGAAGAAGAAGAAAAAAAGAAAGAAAGAAAGAAAGAAAGAAAGAAAGAAAGAAAGAAAGAAAGAAGAAAAACACACTTTTCACTACCATGTTGGCAGGGCCACGGATGCATAGGGCTGCTAACAAAGCAGCCTTTAAAAATCTTTGCCTGGGGAACTTAGCAGGATTTTTGTTTTGTTTTGTTTTGTTTTGTTTTTTTGAGGGAGTGAGTATTAAACAACAACCCCAAATGGACAGCAGACTTGTAAAAGAAGAGTAACTGGCCTCTAATTCTACTTGCCTCAAGGAGAATGACAGTCCAAATATTCCATCACTGACGTACTTACTGGCAGAGCCTCCTTAAGCAGCTAGTAACCAGAAGGTCTCCTGTAGCATTTAAAAGCGGTGTTGTGTTATAAGTAAAATGTAAACGTTGGGTGACACCTTGGTTGTATTTTGCTGTGGCCTCCACGGTAGAGAGCACAGAGTGTCCTGTAAGTTTTCATGGTCTTCACCGATCCCTAGGACGTGATAATAAGCAGTGAGAAATGCTTGCTTTAAGGGTTTCAACAATGAAGGAAGTTGGGTCTGAGGGTATAGCACAGCTGATAAAGTGCTGGCTAGGCAAGCAGGAGACCCTGAATTCAATTCCCAGCACCCATGTAAAAAACTGGGTGTGGTGGTACACACTTGCAATCCCAGCACTGAGGGGGCAGAGACAGGAGGATCCTTGGAGGTCCTGCCTAGCCAGCCCAGCCTAATGGAAAAGATCCAAACCAATTAAAGACTCTGTCATAAGTTGGCAAAAGGGGGCTGGAGAGATGGCTCAGCAGTTAAGAGCACTGACTGCTCTTCCAGGGGTCCTGAGTTCAATTTCTAGCACCCATATGGTAACTCACAACCATCTGTAATGGGATCTGATGCCCTTCTCTGGTGTGTCTGAAGACAGCGACAGTGTACTCATACACATAATATTTATATATACATATGTATATATACATATAGGTATGTATGTATACATATATATATATAATATAAAATAAATAAAATCTTTTTTTTTTTAAGTTGGCAAAAGACAATGCCTGAGGAGCAACACCCAATGTTGACCTCTGGTCCACTGGTCCCACACATTTGTGCACATCTCACACACACACACACACACACACACACATCAGTGATGGAAGTTAGTAAAATCACTCCAAAACCAAATATCTTGCTTTTCTGAGGATTTTTGAACCCACTTTCTGTTTCATTCAGTTGCACAAAAGGACTATGTAGAAATATTGCATTTCACACCTATGAAAGCTTTTGGGAAACTTTTCATGACACATAGACTCAGACACACTATGCTTGGTTACAGTTATTGTTGGGTTTTAAAAATTGGAGTTGGGGGTGGGGCTGGAGAGATGGCTCCAGGGTTAAGAGCACTGACTGCTCTTCCAGAGGTCCTGAGTTCAATTCCCAGCAACCACGTGGTAACTCACAACCATCTGTAATGGGATCTGAGGACCTCTTCTGGTATGTCTGAAGAAAGTGACACTGTACTCACATACATAAAATAAAGAAAGAAATCTTTTTTAAAAAATGTTATCATCAGTTTTTGACAAAGGCAACATTTGATCTGGAGTGTGACACCACAAGGGACCTTACACACAGTGAGGAAATTGTTCTGGATCTAATTATAGTCTGAAGGCACATTGCAACACAGATGTGACCACCAGATGTTCTCAAGGTCTACTGGGGAACCTGACTAAGTAGCTAGGTAATAAATGTTAAGTCACACAAAGGCCAATTCTCAAGTCCTATGAATCTCGAAAGCTAAGCACACCCTCCTAGAGTTCTTGTCTTGTCTTGTCTTGTTTATTCAGTGCAGGGGTGTTCACATGTTTGGAGTGGATATGAAGGCAAACAGCTGAGAGTCTACATGAAGGCTTACCATGGTAGTTTATGATACTAGATGCATGGACCCATGGCAGCAGACTCATGGAATAGGGCTGGCTGTCTTCAGGAAGGTTTGAATGCTTTTTCTATCACTCTGCCAATGTGCCTTTCCATCCCAGAGCATCTTGTTTCCTATGTCCCCTCTGCCATATCAATAAGCAGAACACTGGCCCTCTGTATTGACAGTCGATGCCGTGAATCCATGCCGACTCAGCAGCATCCATACAATTTCAAAATAAACCAAAGATTTTTTATTAGTATGTGGTTTGCTTTGAAACTGTTACTGTCCCTAGTCACCATGCAGGAGGGAATATATGTGCCTGCTCATTTTTCAACAGCTCGTCCTAAGGTACCCTCTCTGGTGTCCTGGATGCCCTGGCTGACCTGGCTGCTCCTCCAGGAGATTGGACTCACTGGCAAGCTCGCTGTGGACTTCAGCATCACCCTCTTTGGTGCACGAGGACCACTTGTTCTGAAATTCATTTGAGAGAGAATTTTTGAAAGATCGTTTCCATGGAGACCTTTTTAGTAAAATTGAATTTCGGGGAAAATATTGCGGACTTACAGACCTGCTGATTGACTGACTCTTAATTAAATATTACATCCTAACACACTTTTTTTTTTTTTTTTGGTTTTTCAAGACAGGGTTTCTCTGTATAGCCCTGGCTGTCCTGGAACTCACTCTGTAAATCAGGCTGGCCTCGAACTCAGAAATCCACCTGCCTCTGCCTCCCAAGTGCTGGGATTAAAAGGTGTGTGCCACTACCGCCCAGCTCCTGACACACTTACTATGGAACCACAAGAGATAAGTGTAACAGAGGCAGCAATGAGATCAGAAAGCCTTAATACAGAAGCCTCCAATATTTGTCCTTTTATGATCGACAACTAGAAACTGTGCTTTGGCAAATAGGAGGGATGAATGCAGAACGGCAGTCTTGGGGGCAGGCTGCTTGTTTTACATATTGTCTTCATTCAAGAGTCTCCAAATCCTGCCACCGCCAAGCTGAGCTCATCGTTCCTAATGACTCCTTAAACTAGGCCATATCCCACTTCATGGGGGCTAAAGCAGCATTCTGGAGGTGAAGAAATAAGGCAGAAGGAAGAGTGGAAGTCCTGAGAGTGCATCTGGAATACCTTTTCTCCTGCTTCTTGTTTGCGTCCTCTCAGGAGCACAAAGCCACTGTCCTAGGCTGTGGTGCTCGCCTTTAGTCCTAGCAGAGACAGAAGGGTCTCTGTGAGTTCAGGGCCTTACTGGTCTACTTTGGGAACCTGAGGACAGCCAGGACCACATACAGAGATCCTGTCTCAACTACAATGAAAAACAAAAATACAGCATCCTTTTAGGACAGCTAGCAATGGAGGCTGCTTCAGCCAGTTTGCTCTGGTTACCTGGCCTTCATGAAAGGCTGAAACAAAATGCTGAGCAGGAAGCTGCAGTTGCCAGGAATGTCCATCTGATTAAGTTTCTTAAACCATAACCTTACCAAACTCTAAATCCTTTGTTTGTATATTAAGCGGCATCTAGGTATATATTAGGTGTAACCACATTCCTTTTATCAGTTCACTGCTTTGGCAGAAGGACACTAACAATATAGAGGATCATGGCACCAGACTGGGTCAGTTTCCTTTCTCTCCTTCTCCTCTTTTTCTTTCTTTCTTCTTCTATTTTTCAGTGCTGTGTGTAGAATCTGGGGCTTGCACATGCTAGGCAAGTATTCTTGCTCTGGGGTTAGGGATTTAACTCAGTGTTAGAGCCCTTGTCTAGCAAGTACTAGGCCCTACACTTACATAAAAAAAAAAAAAAAATCTGTGTGGTGGTTTGAATATGCTTGACCCAGGGAGTGGCACTATTTGGAGATGTGGCCTTGTTAGAGTAGGTATGGCCTTGTTTGATGAAGTATGTCATTGTAGGTGTGGGCTTGAAGACCCTGGTCCTTGCTGTCTGGAAGCTAATTGTCTCCTGTTTGCCTTCAGATCAAAATGTAGAACGCTCAGCTCCTTCTCCAGAACCATGCTTCCTGCCATGATGATAATGGACCTGTAAGCTGGCCACAATTAAATGTTGTCCTTATAAGAGTTGCCTTGATCATTGGTGTGTCTTCATAGCAGTGAAAACCCTAAGACAATCTGTCACCGAACTATTTCCCCAGTCCCCTTCATTCTTTTTTCTCCCTTTAAAAACATCTCAAAGTCATTTTTATTCATGTTTATGTATGTATACCACATGCATGCATGCACCTCTCAGGTAGTAAGAGGGCACTGGGGTTCTTGGAACTGGAGTTATAGGCAGTTGTGAGTGCTGGGAACAGCATCCAGCCTTTCTGAAAGAGCAACACTCTCTTAAGCACTGAGCTATCCCTCCAGCTTTCTCTGTACATTCTTGATTCTGCTAATGGAGCAATGATGGGACAAGTCATGTAACTTCTTCATGTTCATCCCCCTCATCTATAAAATGGATAATGGTGGCAGTATATCATGAGAGTGTCTTGAGGATTAAACTAACTCAATACATGTTAAATGCCTAGAACCTAGGTACTTACAGAAATGTTATCGAAAATGTGGGCACTTAGAACCACTATGAATCTGTCTACCCAAGGGGTGGGCTCCACACTTTATCCCCAGAACTATGTTTGCATCTTCCCATTGAGATTAATTCTGGCAGAATAAAAAACATCTGTAATTCTTCATTTCACTTAGGAATGACTGACATGCAGAGCCCAGCGCTGGCCTTTGGGTCATACAGAATTGCTTCAGCTTTTCATGTATCACAGGTACAGGCTCATGGGCCAGAGACTGTGATCTGATGAAAGAAAGGTAGACTTGGATGTGGCTCTAACACTATTTAAGGATGCCCCAGGTTCTTCATCTGCAATAATAGGATGTTATTCTGATGTGCCAGTAATAGTTGTAATTGGATGTTACCCTGATTGAGTTATTTGGTAAGGATTAAATAAGACAAGATGTTCCCATGCTCTATAAATTATATATTATAGACATGTAGTCTATAAACTATAGGCTTTTCATAGGAGGAACACACTCCCACATTCAGGGGCTTCACAAAAGAATTCTCTGTTGAAAACGAGAGAAAAGCAGGGACTTAACGCCAAAGGAGGGGACAGTTAATGGCCTGGTAACATGGGTGCGGGGGGGGGGGGGGCCAATAGTCTGATAGTGCAACACCCAGGGACTTCCCTCTTTCCTGACTCTGGGCAATGCAGTCAATCATGCCGCATGTGGGTGATCTGTTATGATTTCTCCCAGTTCCGACAGCACTCGAACCTGAATCCATCACTTTTTCTCAGAAGAGAGCAGCCTTGGGAGGGAGGCTTGCACCCTGCTCCCCAGCCAGAGCTTCCACTTGTCAGATCTGCTCATCTGCAGGTGGTAATAGTCTAATACCGCACAGCAGTTGTCTAGACATTTATGATGCACTGTAGAAGGCATTATTTAATTGGCGTTAATGTAACTGGAGAAAACGATTCAGTGACTGTTCCAGGGACTCCACATTTTAGCATTCACTTCGCCTTTGGAGCAGCGGGTAAGCAAATTCCTCACTTTCCTGCTCAGGCCAGCTGCACAATTACTTTTTTTTGTCGGAGGACTTATTCCATTAGCGAAACCGCAGACCGCAGCTGCACCTTCCCTTTAAAGAATTCAGGAAGTCCCGCCTGCTACGGAAGCCGACGCGGTCCTTTAGAGGAGTCGTTGTACGGACCTGCCAGTTCTTCCTGCTCGCCTACCCTGACCTAGGTAATGCTAAGGTGAGGGCTTGGCTGCGGGGCTGAGGTGGGAGGACAAGTCTTGAGAGTTTGTGCCGAGAGCACTCCGTGGACGTGGGGTGGCGGCAGCGCCAGGCTTCGGGTCGAGCCCAGTCGCCGAGTTCCCGAGAGCCACTGCCTCTCAATCCCAGCCAGTTTCGTTGTTTACGTACGTACGCGCCCCGTTTCCACGGATTTGGGGTCAGGTTAGGGGCTTAGGACAACTGGCATCCTGGTGGGCGTGGCCTCCGGATGGGCGTGCCTGCTGCGAACCCCTTGTGAGGGTTTTTGTTTTCCTTTAATTTTTGATGTTTTTGAAACAGGGTCTCACTATGCAGCTCTGGCTGTCCTGAAACGCACTGTGTAGACCAGTCTGACCTCAAACCTATAGAAATCCACCTGCCTCTACCTCTGAAGTACTGGGATTAAAGGTGTGCACCACCGTGTCAGGACTTTGGAAACTCCTTTTGGAACTGAAGGTGAGAGAATTCAGTCATAGGATAAAGCCAAAGTTATTTTCACAAAATATGGACTCTAGTAGAACCCGTTCCTTCTCAGGTGAATAGGTGTCAATATGAGCTTTTGACTATAAAGTGTAACGATTCAGAAAAAAAAACGTGAAGAAATAAATGGCAGAAATAAGCTCCTGTGAGGCCAGGTGTGGTGCCGGGTGCTTTAGCCTTATCCCTCAGAGGCAGAGGCTGGCAGATCTCTTGTGAATTGGAGACCAGCTTGGTCTACATAGTGAGATCCTGTCTCAAAGAGAAAGAGAGAGAAAAAAATCAGTATCATTAGGTTGAAAAGATGGCTCAATAGGCAAAACAGAGTTAAACAGTTCAGTGCCTGGAACCTAAAGGTGGAAGGAGAGAACTAATTCCACAGGGTTGTCTTTTGACCTCTACAATGGCACCATGGCATGGGTGCCCAGACACATCAAACAGACAGTTAGACACACACACAAGTTCCCTTACTCACTGAGCCATCTCGCTAGCCCTGAATCTTTGCTTAATACTAAATAATGTAAACTGAGTGTAGTCAACACTTTTCAGATACAGTTTTATCATTTTTAGGGCTGCATTGATAAATAGCATTAGTGTGTTTAGCATCACTTCAGAAATTATTGGAAATCCTGTCCTAATCACAAGACATAATTCATTATTTATTGTTGTTGTTGTTGAAATTGTTTTAGGAAACTCAAGTTAGGAACTCAAGTAGCAATTTTAAAAATGAAACATTACAGCTTAGAGATACCCTTCGGTTCATACCGAAGAATGCCAGCAGGAAAATATTAAAAATCATGAGAGCAGAAGACTGTGGGAACCATAAAAAATTGCAGTTGATATTCTGCTGTGGCTTTGAGTTTTTATTGAGGTAATTAGGCAGTTGGCTTGCTGGTACAGTGTTCTCTGACAGCAAAGCAGGCACGGAGTGAGCGTCTTGTGGGTTTTGAGGAGACCAGGCAAGTTCACCTTGGAAGGCTGCAGTGGAGCTGCAAGCTGCAACACAGGAACATGTTGGCAGAAGTACCCCGGGTTCCTCATGTATGTGCTTGTGAATTAATTTCTGGTTCTTGCAGTTTCCTTTCAGCCACCACAGTCAGTTACACAGCCCCTAGTTTAAGGAGCTGGATACTGCTGGGCAGTGGTAGCACACACCTTTATTTAATCCCAGCACTTGGGAGGCAGAGGCAGGCGGATCTCCAAGTTCTAGGCCAGCCTGATCTACAGAGTGAGTTCCAGGACAGCCAGGGCTACACAGAGAAACCCTGTCTTGGAAAAGGGGGTGGGGGGGAGAAGGAAGAAAGAAACTGGATACTAAGACACATTTAAGTTTTATTCTAAGAACATTCATTGCAAACCCTCATCGATGCATCATAAAGAATATGGTGGATCATAAGGACAGTGTGAGTGTCACACGGTCATCAGCCCCTCTTTTAGGCATAAGGACCTGTGTGCCAGCTTTATACTTAAGGTCCCAGGCCCAAGCAGCTCGAGCATTTGCTGATAATAAGACTAGACGCTGCAGAGTGCAGCACAGTCTCACAGAGGTGTACTCCTCAGAAGTGAGAAGCCATAAACCAATACCACAGCCACAGAGATGAAGCATGCTGAGATGCCTTATGATAGAAAGCACGTACGCTCTTGGAACAAACAATGGTGAGGTCAAAACTAGGATAGCGGCTGGCTTAGAGTGGAGGTACAGATTGACTGGGATGAGGCCTGTGGGAATTCTGTGTGAGTAATTGTGTATGTGTCAATAGGAGTTACTAAAAACAATAGAAGACAACTATAAAAACATAAGCAGAGGCTGGAGAGATGGATGGCTCGGAGGTTAAGCAGTGTACAGCTCTCCCAGAGGACCAGATTTGGTCCCTAGCACCCGTATCAGACGGCTTATAAGTACCAGTCATTTCCATTTCAGTAAATCTGACACCTTCTGGCCTCCATGGGCACCCACATACATGTGTGCAGACACACAGGCAGATGCGTACACATAAATAAGGCATAAAATAAATCTTTAAAATACATATAGATAGTACAACCCAAACACACAGTGAGTGGGGATAGACACGTCTCATAGTCTCTCAGTTTATGGCCCAAAATTTAAGTCATTTCAGTTTCTTAATGGATATGTATATCAAACATTAAAATTACTCGATCTCATGTCCCTTTGACATAATTGAGTTGACATTCTGTTGCTCATCATTCTGGGAGAATTACTCAGATTTTCTCAGAGGTCCATGTGCTTCTCTCTGGAGTGTTTCCTCAGTGTGGAGTCAGCTGCTAGCTTTCAAACAGATCCGTGTGGCACAGCATGATTTCCGTAAGGTCAGAGTAGCTAGCTGTCAATCAGAAACAGGCATCTCATACTATAAATGTGTGTGTTTGAAGTAACTGAGAAACGTTGGCTTCTACAGTATTGTGGCTAAGATAGCTGCCTTGGAAGGAAGAAGGAGTCCCGCTTATCCCCAGTTGCCTTCATTCAGCATCTTTATTCGATGCTGGTCTGCTCAGCCTCATATCCACCTCTAGCAGAGGAAACAAAGGAGACTCAACTGAATGTGCCAGCTCAGTGACACATCACAGAAAAGCAGAGAGGGCACTTGTTTGCTGAAAGCATCCCCAAGTGATACTGACAAACCTCTTGTTTCCAAATAACCTTAACTGAGAGTTATGAAAACACCTGTAAGCTGTACTCATTGTCATTTGTGACAGTGAGAACCTTTGAGATTTTTGTTTGACCAAAACTAAATAAGTACATAAGTGTTACAAAAGTCTTCAGAATTTTACATTTGTAAAATCCTTATTTGTAGTTCATTTACACAAGGCTGTGAAACTAATATTATGTATGTATGTACATACATATTAATATGCATGCCCCAGTTTGCTTTCTGTTGATGTGAGAAAACACCATAACCAAAAAGCAGACTGCTTGGAGAGGAAAGGGTTGATTTGACTTGCAGGTCCAAATCAAAGTTCATCATTAAGGGAAGTCAGGGCAGGAACCTGGAGTCAGAAATAGCCTGTCAGCTGCTTTTTCTTACCACCCAGGAAAGGTAGTGCCCACAGTGGGTTGGCCCTTCTACTACACTAATCATTACCCAAGAGAATGCTCCATAGACTTGCCAGTTGACTCTAACTTGTGTGAGGTTGACAGAGAACTAACCAGGATAAGGCCCAAAGCCAGCATGTCCATTCAGTTCAGTCCGATGACACATGGGCACAGGAGGCTGGATTCATTGCCCTGCCATGATCACTGAGCTACTTCTTCTGGGCATCAATTCTTGTTTGCTTTCTTTACATTTCAGCTATGAAAATAACTTGAACAAACCAAAGAGTGGAGAGATGAAGAACTGACTAATACCTATGTTCAGATTCAGTAAATGTCACCATAATCGCACTTTCTAACTTCTATTTCCAGCTGAGCCATTTCAGAAGGAAACATGTCATGATCCTAAATATATCAGGGTTTGCTTCCTGAGAGTTTTATTCTCACATTGAGAAAGTTGATGGCTCTTTTTGCAAGTTCCCAATACCTAATCTGCATTCCTCTTTCCCCAGTGTATCTCTCAGAGGATTTTTCTCAAACACATTACATTTTATAATTTCCCTATCTTTTAATTTAAAAAAAGTCCATCTTCTCTTTTCATTCTCACCAAGCTAGTGTGTTGTCTCAGAGTCTGGGTTTGTGAGATGGCTTCTCTGTGGTGTCCTCTAGGTCATTCCTCTCTGGGTCCAGCCTTGTTCTGGAAGCTTGGGTGAGAGGTGAGCCACTTTGGATTACCTCAGGGCAAGGCCGTTGTGGAAAGCTCTGGGTATTTGTAGCTTTGCATCAGGGTGTCATGTTTTTCCTCTGGTGGCAGTGCCACTCTGACCCTTGGTCATGATGGTGACAGCTAGCTTCCTCCTCAGCCAAGTGCTTTTGCATATTTAATCTGGACGCAGTATGTGGTGACCCCTCTGGCATCAGCCTTGTACCTGAAGGTGTTCGATTATTGACTAAATGAACATTTTTATTGGTGGCAAAAATGCTGGTGGTGGTTGTTGTTGTTATTATCATTATCATTATTATTATTATTATTATCGTTATCATCTCCATGCTAGGAAGGAGAGCTTTTCCTCATCAACACAGATGGGCAGAGTTTTTCCTAAAAAGACAGAATAAGCGCTCAGCTCTTTCTGTTTAATGACCAATTTACCAGTTTTCAATGGAGCTGGGGAGTGATAGTGACAGACAGTGGCAATTAGCGTCCTAATAGATGTTTGCATATTCAGTATGTTGAAGGGAATTACAGCCATTTTCCTTAATGTTTAAATTATATAACTAGCTGGAGGGAGCCCCTTCATGCTGCCAAACTGTAAATGAAGTATCTCTACCAAACAAAACTATAATGCTCTCAGGGAGACCTGGAAACCAGGTATCTGATATAGGAGGGAGTGTCAGTCAGGGATAGAACATGAGACAGAAGAGCAGGCACCATGGAGTTTGCTGGTGGCCTGCTGTCCACTTTGGAACAGATCACCGCTGGTTGTGGCTGGAGGGAGAAACCAGTTTCAGCACGTGCTGTTTGTTCCACTGTTCTCTACAGAAAGATTTTCCAAAATTGTTGCTCTGAGTATTAAACCAAGGGCCTTGCACATGTTAGGCAAATTCACTGACCCAAATCCACAGGGCCCTAATAAGGAACTCTGAATAAATAATAATTATGAATTTGTGGAGTTTTTTTTTTTTCATCTGAGATAGGACTC
Organism: Mastomys coucha; assembly: GCF_008632895.1. Taxonomy (NCBI): domain Eukaryota; kingdom Metazoa; phylum Chordata; class Mammalia; order Rodentia; family Muridae; genus Mastomys; species Mastomys coucha. The sequence continues at coordinate 141,308,045 of NW_022196905.1, read as the reverse complement.
ACTGTGTAGACCAGTCTGTCCTGGAACTCACAGAGATCCCTCCACCCCTGCCTTTCCAGAGTGCTGGGATTAAAGGTGGGGACAAGAAGTACAGTGAGACAGGTGGGCGGTGGTGGCGCACGCCTTTGATCCCAGCACTTGGGAGGCAGAGGCAGGCAGATTTCTGAGTTCAAGGCCAGCCTGGTCTACAGAGTTCCAGGACAGCCAGTGCTACACAGAGAAACCCTGTCTCGGAAAACAACAACAACAACAAAAAAAACCAAAACAAACAAAAGAAGCACAATGAGAAGCGAGAGAAACACTTTTTATTGTTTTATTGTGGTAAGGAAGCATTTTTTATTTGGTTTGGTTTGGTTTGGTTTGGTTTAGTTTTTCAAGACAGGGTTTCTCTGTATAGCCCTGGCTGTCCTCGAACTCATTCTGTAGACCAGGCTGGCTTCAGTCTCAGAAATCTGCCTGCCTCTGCCTCTCAAGTGCTGGGATTAAAGGTGTGAGCCACCACTGCCCGAGGAAGCATTTTTTAAAACATCCAAGTGTCACTAAATTTCTTTTACTTCTTATATTTTACAAGTGCTTATCCCAGTGCATATATATCTGTGCACCGCATGTGTGCAGTCCCCTCAGAGGCTAGAAGAGTATGTCAGATCCTGTGGAACTAGAATTAGAGTTGAACATATGGACACCATGAGGGTGCTGGGAATCTAATCCTTTGGAAGAGCAGAGGACTCTTAACCTCTGAACCATCTCTGCAGCCCCTGAAATGTCATTTCTACTACATCCTTATAAACAACCCCCCACCCCCACCCCAGATGAACTTAGCTTTTGGAGCTGGCACTATAGGATCTAGGAGAAAATAGATGTCATGAATGTGGAAGAAAAAGAGATCAAAGTAGAACGCCAGCTGCTCGGTCTGATCTCCAGCTGCTAGGGATGGTACCCCCCAACTATCCATGTTTCTGTCACCTTCCTGCACATGGATCTGGTGGTCTGGGTGCTGTAAGGCTCCTCAGACTCACCTGTGCCACCCTCAGCAGCATCCCAGCAGACCATCAGCCTCAGTGATTGCATTGTAATAAACCTTCCCCATTACTTTGTCAGGATGGCTGTTCTTCTGACTAGGTTGATGCTACAAACTACAAAGATTGACAATAACTTCATCGGAAGATGTTTCCAAAGACACACTGTGAAGCCAGACCCGGCACAGCTGTCCCTAACTGCACCCACCCCAAAACTGTTGTACCTGATTTCTGCAAAAGATTTTAGTACTGCTGGGAACCTCCAGGGTGAGAAGAAACAGAAAAGAAGGGATGCTTTTTCTAACATGGGACGGAAGATCAGTGAGCGTATTATCCGAGTCCTGGATGAGAAAGGCATGGACCTGGGGATGATGCACAGAGCGGATGTGATCAGACTCATGGACAAGCAGAACTTGAGGTTGGTACAGAGGAACACCAGCTCAGAGCCACCCGAGTACCAGCTCATGACCGGAGTGCAGATCCACCAGGAGCGGCTAAAGCTCCGGGAACAGGAAAAGGCCGAGCCCCAAACTGGTAGGTGCTCCTGTGTTTGCACCTTGAATCCTTTGGAACAGTGGTTCTCAATCTGTAGGTTGTGAACCCTTTGAGGGGCGGGTGACCCTTTCACAGGATGGTGTGCCAGATATTTACATTATGATTCACAACTATAGCAGAATTACAGTTACAAAGTAGCAATGAAATAATTTAAGTTGGGGGGGGTCACCACAACATGAGGAACTGTATTAAAGGGTTGCAGCATTAGGAAGGGTGAAAGCCACTGCTTGTGAACAACCCAGCAGCACTCAACTCTCATGTCTGCCAAGGTGTCTTGGACAGGAGAAACTGGCAACCCCTGTGCATCTTGTTTCAACATCACTCCTGAAGCAGTTCCTCCTCCATCCCTCACTTCCATCCTTCCCCTTTATTTCTGATGTCCCATGTTCATTGTCTCTTCTTTTAAAACTGCGAAGTGGGGGAGAAGGTAAGTAGCCCAGAGTGATGGGAAGTCACCTTAGCCTTGAAGCCAAATACAGTGTTGAGCCTCATGGCTGACGGTGGCAATGGAGTGATAGAGATGTCCAGCAGGTCTAACCCTCTTCCTGTCGCTCTGCTTTTTAAGCATCTTGTGAAATCAGAGCACCTCTTGCCTCTGTTCATGGTCAGTCACCTTCCCAAGCACTTGTCACAGAAGCCACTCAGAGGCCAGGAACTGGGTACTAAGATGGGTACTTTTGGTGGCTCCCAGTTGTGGAAGGCTGCTGCTCCATGGCATTCACAATGTGACAGGAATCGGGACACTAACCTCACGGTACGAGGCCATGTGCTGTGAGGGAAGAAAACCTGTTTTACAACACCACAGGAACGCTGACCAGAAAACAGGCTTTCAAAGGAAACCAACCAGGGAAGATAAGGATGTCAAACCATAGCACAGCCAGAAAACATTGAGCAGACTGGAGAAGCTAGAGACCTTGAAGGGCTAATATCTGGGAGCTTTTGCTTCATTTTGATGGAGACCCCGAGCCAACTGGTGGGAAGCAAGGGGATGCTAAGAACGTTTTTAAATCTAAAGGCCTATAAGAAGGTAATAAACAATTCTTACCTATCACCGGAAGTCAGTTAACTGGCTGTGATCCAGATTTAAAATCTGAATCCCTCCCTGCAGATGCTCCTGTGTGCTCTCATGGACTTTAGCCAGTGCTAATGTGACAGACGTTCAGAAACAGTATGCAGATAAGTTTTTAAAAACAAAAAAAAACAAAAAATGGTGCATTGTTTTCAAGATCTACCCATGTTTATATGACAGTATGGGTAAATTATAATTACCATGGCAACTAATAGGAGTGGATCTAATCTGTAAATCTATCTCTATGGCACAAGCCTCTTCCCAGGTGTTCATTCTTTATGAACCTAGATGGACAAGGCTGCCAGCCACAGCATCAGCCAAGGCTCCTCTGTTTTTCTCGGTAACGTCACACTGTCAGAGTGACAGTGAGGAGACCCTGCTCGTTTTAAAGTCACCCTTATACCATCTGGGGCACTTCTGTGAGTTGCCTACTTGTGCCCCATTCTTTCTCAGATTTATAGCTCTGTCTAACATAGGGTCTGGGGGATGGCTCCATGGGTCCCAGTGCCTGTGCACAAGTGTGAGTTTGAAGCCCCAGAACTAAGGCAGAGCCAGGCTCAGCAGCGGGTGTGGGTGCTGCAAGCCTGGTCCTTTGGGGAGATGTGGAGGGCTGGGGGAGGTTGAAGGCGAAGACCAACACTCAGGGGTTAGCCTGACACCACCCTGCCCCCAAGTCAACTCAGAAGCACACCCACAACCTTAGCAAGTTTTAAGTACTAGTTAGCAAGTTAAAAACAAGCCTTTATGCCTATCTCCCCAATTTAAAAAGAAAACAGCTGATGGTCAGTCCCTGGGGGTGAAAGTGAGCGCAGGGCAGTGGTAGCCTGTCAGACTTCAGATCTTAACATCTGTGGGCAGAAGTCAAGGTTTCAAAGGAGAGTAGGAAACAGACCAATGGATGAGCCCTTAACTTCACTGTTCCCAACCAGGACCAACTGTGACGAAGGAGCTCAATTTTTCATCAAATATTGGACAGCATGATTTGGACACCAAGAGTAAACAGATCCAGCAGTGGATTGAGAAAAAATACCACGTTAAAGTCACAATAAAAAGGAGGAAAGATGCAGAGGAGCCAGAGCATGAGATGGTAAGTGAGTACCTGTGAGGCTGCCCATTTTCTGATGCAAAAATAAAATTGCAGAAAAACTGGAAAGACTACAGGCAAAAAAGTGACAAGTCTACCACATACAACCCTCCCAGCTTCCTAATGTCAAACTACTTAGTGTGTTTTCCATTAAATTTGCCACATGCAAACTGTTCTGGGGGCTAGAGATGGCTCAGTGGTTAGAGCTCTGACCACTCTTACCAAGGACCCAAGATACGTGGCAGCTCACAACAGTCTGTAACTCCAGTTTCAGGGGAATCTGACATATTCTGGACCCTGTGGACCCTGCACATATGTAAGCACAGGCAGAACACCCATACACATTGTCTTTTAAAAAGCAATAGAAAAGCTGTATGTTATTCTAAGAACTGCTGGAGGGCTAACAGTTAAAATAGAAAAGGTAGATGTTCACAGGGCTTGCATACACCTGGAGCGCTTTACTAGTTAGAATCCCTGGAGTTTACATGCCGCTGATGTTTAGACTTAGCTCATTCATCACCATCAAAGGCAGCACTGGTACAGTGGGTTCCAACCTCAGCTGTTTACAACACATACTTGCAGGGCACAGTTCAACAGATCCAGGCTTTTAGGAGTCCGGGTGGGATCTGCCTCCCTCCCTTCAGAACAAGAGAGGCACTTTGCCAAGACCCAAACCCAGTGTTTGATTCTGGGGAAGCTTATGTGTGTAGACCCTCAGTGCTGTGACAGAGTGGAGACTAAGTCCATCAGTGTCAGTTGAGCACAGAGTTCCTGTGTGGATGTCAGTCACACAGGAAAATGCAGGACCAGACCAGCCTGTCACAGCAGCTCTGAGAGTGCTGTCGTGTGCTTGCTCAAATGTCACCATAGCATGAGAAACACCTGGTTCAAATTAATCATGCACTGTTGTCCTTTGTAGGAGAAGATATTTAATCAGATTCTCCAGAGTATGCCTGGAATAGCAACCTTCTCAAGCAGGCCAAAAGCTGTTAGAGGAGGGACTGCCTCCATGTGTGTTTTTCGTCATTTGAGCAAGAAAGAAGAGAAAGCGTACAAAGAATCCCAAGAGAGCCAGAGAAGAGACACTTTGAGCAAAGACGACAGAAACAGCAATGAGTCGGATGTTTTGTGTCAGTGATTTTAATAAAAAGAAGTGCAGGCTTCTCCAGAAGCTCTGAAGTCTTCCGGCCTAGCAGACAGTGAGTAAAGCAGCTGGCAGGACCAACTTGTCCTCTGGGCTGCTGCTGGACTCCATGCTGTTGTTAGGCAAGTTGTCTGGCTCTTGTTTCCTCTTAGGAGGGACGTACCCACTGAGGCGCGAGGCCAAGCTGCGTCTCTCCCGAGGTGGTCTTACCTTTGGGAGTAAGGGAAACAGACAACTTCGTTCCCCATCAGAATTACCTGTTTCACAATGGGTATCCACTTCAACATATCAGCCTGATGGGAGTCACACCCTCAACAGGCACAGACACACAGGATGGTGGGGTGGGAGTGGATGGACAGATGCCAAGCAGGCCTTACAGCTGAGTGCTGACCCAAGCAGCTGCCACTTACTTTGAACTTCATCCTCTTCTTGTCAGGGTCGTGTACGACACTGTGCCTCATGAGACTTTGCTGCAGTGCAAGGGAAAGGAAGCTTGATTTGGGCCTGGAGGGGTGGCTCCCAACCACCCATACTTGTTCCAGTAAAAACTCTTGGTGTCAAATGCAGTGTCACAGTGTGCAGTAATAAACTACCAGCTGCCTTTCTGTTGTGTAGTGAATCTGACCTTCACCCAACTCCCTGATCAGAGCCAACTCCCTAGCAGAGTGACTATCAATCTGCTGACACGCTTGGAATTTACTCCATCCCAATCCACTGACTCTTTCCCGAGAAGGAAAAGCCTGCTATGCTTGCTCGTCCAAGCTTATGCTTGCTTAACTGAAATCTCCCTCAGCTGCGTTCCTAAACACCAGGGGGAAATCTGGCCACCGCCCTGCTAGCTATAATGACAGTGGTGACCATGGCACCTTTGGTGTGGCTACTCTGGGTTATGTTCAGTGACTTTGTAATCTATAGTAAGAGCTCTCTAGACACCAGCTAGGCTTAGGCAAACTGTTCAGTTCCTCACTAGGAACAATGTTTCCACCTGACTCTGAATCATGCCAAGGTTCCAGAGTCTAGAGGCTGCCCATTTGTGCTACCTACCTCCTCTCCCAGGCCCTAGGTGATGGTCAGAAGCCCTAATCACCTTAGAACATCAGCTAAGCAGAAATACAGGCCCCAAGCTCTCCCACTCAGCATGGCTATTCAACCTGCTAGTCGTGACTCCTCTGGGGTTATATACCAGATATCCTGAATATATTTACAACCCATACCAGTAGCAAAATTATAGTTCTGAAGTAGCAACTACATAAGTTTATGGTTGGGGTCCCCACAACATGACGAACGTTATTGGGTCCCAGTATTAGCAAGGTTGAGAACCACTGCCCTAGAGTGCTTGTTAAAATAGGCCTGTTTAGCCTCTCAACCCCAGGGCTTTTGGCCCAGTCTAGTCAGAGTGGGAACCTGGGGTTCTACATTTCTGATAAGTTCTCCATTCTCACTGGGAACTGGTCTTGTCAACCTGGAGGATCTGCAGGCTGGACATGAACACACCAGCCTGGAGTGGGAGACACTCACTTTCATTGCAAACGTCTTGCCACAGCCGGCGTGCTCACACACAAATGGGCGCTTTTCCTCATGGAAGGAGAGAATGTGGCTCTGCAGGTTGAACACAGTTGTGTAGGTTCTTCCACAGCCTTCTCTCGGACAGCGGTACACATCCCTTTCTGGGGCATGAGTCTTCATGTGCTGCTTAAGGTAATCTTTGCGCTTGAACGTCTTCTGACATACTGTACAGGTTACTTCCTCTGGTAGGAGAGACACACATTTAACCAACATCTCTGTCTGTTACCCAAACACATGAGTAACATGTCTAGTCCTGTGACTACACACAAACCAGGGACTTCCCTGGACACTTCAGCTTGTCTCACTGCTATGCTGGCTTCAAATCCCTCAAGTTCACTCATGGCTCCCAACTTCCTGAGTCCTCACCTGCCAAGGAGCAGGCATCCTCGGCATGGTGACTAGGCATGAGACATTATGCCCTCATGGCATCCGCCTTTGTCCTCTGACACAGCAGCATCTGACAAGTCCTGCGGGGCCTCACAAAAGCCCAGGCATAGCAGCACTGGCTCCGAGGCCCGCAGGACTCCCTTGCCTGTCGCAGCCCTGGAAGCTAGAACCTCCTTCCTTTACAATACAAATGTGTATCTCACTCTCTCAAAGTCCACCATCAGCTCCCCAGAGCCGATGCTCTTCCACAGCTCCTGTCTACCTCACCTTTATGGGCTTCTCTCATGTGTTTCAGAAGCTCTGTCCATGTTTTTCCCAAAAAGGAACATCCCTTTTGACATAGATAACCTGTTCAAAGACAAAACAAAAGTTATCCTCTGCCTGTTCTGAAAGCCCAGGGAAATCCCTGATGACAGCCAAGAAAGCACGTGCCATGTGCTCCACCTCTCTGAAGCATGCCGTTCTGCTGGGTGCAATGGAGTGGGTTCCAGTGACCCTGCTCTGAAAGCTCCTACCATCCAGACTTTTGCACACTTGAGTGGCACACAACCAGGTGGCCAACACTCAACAGAACAGGTTCTTGCTTGTCACACAGCTCTGCCTACTCAATGTGACCACAGAACAGATCCAGCCCACCCTGCTGGCGGCGTGCTCCTCGCTGCAAGCACAGTCCCTGTAGTCCCTGTCTACGTACCCTCGTGAACCTTCCCATGCCGTTTCAGCCTGCTGGGGGAGGCAAAGTGCTTCCCACATCCCTCGTGGGTACACCTGGGAAAGTAGCAGGCAAAGCATTAGCCAGGCCCTTTCCATGGAGAATTCTGAGAGCCTGCCTCTCCCACAACAAACTTGTCACCCAAAACAAAGATTAAGCACAGTCCTAAATAAGAACACAAGTGACTGCCAGCTTTGGAGCAAAACAAGCCATTCTGAGAAAAAGTCATATCTTTTGTTTGTGTTATCAAACTAAAAGTTCTACAAATTCTGGAAATATCCTGTCTGGTGGCTACAGAAGTGACTTCAAGAGGCTGTCTGACTTAGTTTGCACTGGACCAGACACAGAGCTGTTGTCTGAAGTCTGCCCAATATGCTGCATACAGTCAGATGAAAATACAACACAGGGGCTGGGGACCAGCATCAGAAACACACGAGGAATGTACAGCAGTTGGTGCAGAGCCCCAGGCACTGAACCCCAGACAAGCCACTGGCCTGCGGGTGAACACTGTCACTGCAGTTCTACCAGCAAAAAGGGCAGCCTATGGGACCCAGGGGCAAGGCCCCATGAGCCCAACTGTGCAGGGAGACACTGCCCAGCAGGCAGGCTCCCCGGCACCCCTGCTCAGAACAGGCAGGGCCCTGCTACTTCTGTTCTACAGTAAGAAAAAAATAAGTCCTCATGACGGCGTGCCATAAAACCGAACAGGTAGTTCCTTACTTCCCTTCAAGCTTAACCACAAGGCTCTTACAAGCTGATTCCCACACATGCAAAATGGTTTTCAGAGAAACAGAATAGAACTTTTCAAGTTCCCATGGGCACACACAAGCGCCTCCCTCAGGATCCTGATCTTTGTGTTCCACTTTGAATTCTAGAGCGTTGGCAAAGCACCGACCTGAAGAGCGGCTCACTGGTGTGCTGGCACTGATGGGTTCTCAGCTGCTGGTGCTTCTTAAAGGCCTTCTTACAACCTTCAAAATTGCACTGTTAAAAAAAATAAATGCACGGTTTAGTACAGGCAGAGGATCAAGAGTTGCTAAAGTCCTTTCAAGGGTGGGAGAGATGGCTCAGTGGTTAGGAACACTTGCTACTCTTGTGCAGGACCCAGGTTTGGATTACAACACCCCCACAGGTGGCTCACAACCATCTCTAACTCCAGTTCCACAGAACCTTGACACCCTCTTCTGACCTCCACAAGCACCAAGCATGCATATGGTATACAGACACGTATGCAGGCAAATCACTTGCACATAAAACATAAAACCTCTTTTAATTAAACAATAAAGTCTCTCTGGATCTAACTGTCTCAGGAAATATAAATTTCACCCACTCAGTCTCCGTGAAAGTGCTTCATCTCAAGAAGCTCAAAGAGCAGCAACATTCAGAAAAGCAAATGTGCTTGTGCTGGGGTGGTCGCCAACCAGTAACGTGAATGTGAAAAGGACAACTTGAACAATGCGGACGGCCAATGCCAGACTTTACATATCCAGCAAGATAAAAGCGGGTTCACAAAATAAAATCTGATTACATTCGCTTTGGTGGCAAATGTAAAAATAGTAAGTTGGAATATATAAAGCCACACTCACTACATATTGTCTTTGTGGGTTTCCATGTTTGCGTTCAATGTGTTTCTTCAAGTTTGACTTTGTGTTGAATTTCTGATTACAGCCATCATCTGCACAACTGCAAGAGATTGCATGAACCAAAACATAAGACACTATGGCAAGAGACACACTACGGGGCTAGAGAGACGTCCAATGGTTGGCGGCACTGGCTGCTCTTGGAAAGAACCCAGGCTAAGTTCATGGCACCTACATGGTGCCCTGTAACCATCTTTAACTCCAGTTCCAGGGGATCAGATGCCCTCTTCTGGTCTCCACAAGTACCAGGCACACACAACACACATAAACATTCATATATTGGAGGTGGGGAGGGGATGACAACACTGAAAATGACAATCCCAAGCATCAAACCATGTCACTCAGGCCTTGGCTTGGATAGGCTCTGCAACAGGATCCTTTGCACTTCCACACTGGGCCAGCCAGCCACCCTCGGACATTGGCAAAGGAAGGAAACACTGGCCTCAGAGGCCTCAATGCTGCTCAAACTCCAGAAGTGCTCAGGTTCAACTACTTTAACTTAGAATCCAATAACCTTCCTTTTGTGAGAAATGCCATCATAAACTGCTCCAGTTCGGTCACCACAGGTAAAACATAGACTTGGCACAGAACCATGAGCCACGTGTCCCCTCTGGGATGTCATTTGACCACTCCAGTTCATTCTGCTTGTGTTGGAATCTTGGCCTTGAAGGAGTTATGCCTCTTGTGAGGACTTTAGGGCCCTGAGCAATGAACCAGGCCTCTCTTACCTCACTGTACGAGAAGACTCTCCTTACACACTGTGCACCTTGGCAAAGGAGGCCTGAAGATGAGAATGCACCATGGGAAGATAGAGTACAGAGGCTAGACTACATGGGAGGGCTATAGCCCTCTCCCTGCCCTCGCAAACACAGGTGGCCTCATGGCTAAGGCCAACTCTCATGGTGCCTAAAATGTCAAAATGGGCAACATGTCTCTTGCCCTCCTTGAAACAGCAGGATCTCAAACAGGGTTGAAGCCCTAAGATGAGATTGGGATCCAAGACAAATTTGGAGCCCTGGTCCCTAAGGAGCCTGGAGTACCCCACACCTGTCAACTCTATTTTTGAACTGCAGTCAGGACAACAAAGAACTCAATGTGTAAGCCCCTAACACAGGCATTTAAACACAAGCACAGGGCAGGAGGACAGGGTCACAAGTTCTGGCAGGAACCAAATGGCAGGGGCAGGGGCAAGAAGTGCTGCTGTCAAGCCCAGATGCACCAGTTTCATGTCTGGAAGCCAATCATACAGGGGAAGATAAAAAGAGAACAGCAGAGGCCATTCCATGACACAGTAAGGGACATGGATTTCATATAATCTGAGCACAAAACTACCACTGTCATACAGTCAACTGCTCGCTCATGACAGAAGAGGAGCCAGTCTGAGCACCAGACAACACTTCTGAGGATCAGACTCAGGTTGTCAAGCATGGTGGCAAGTACTTTCACCCCCTAAGCCATTTCACCAGCCCACCCTCCATTCTTCAGCCTAAGAATCGGCAGTCATCCTGCCAGGGCTACATGCCAACCATAACCTACTCCAGTGGCCTGGTCAGCCCCCTACTCACACAAACGGCTTCTCTCCGGTGTGAATCAGGACATGTCGGCTCAGATGGTAGTCTCTGATGAAGGCCTTGCCACAGCCCTCATAGTCGCAAACAAATGGCCTCTAGCAGAAAGAAATGGGGGAGGAAAAAGGTTTTACGCTTTTTTAATTGTTTCTGTTGAGGGTGGGGCATGCGTGCACCACCGAGTACATGTTAAGGTCAGGGGACTACTTCCCCGAGTGAGTTTCTTCCTTCTCCCTGTGGGTTCCAGGAATCCAATTAAAGTCCCCAGGTCTGGCTGCAAGTACCCCTCTCACCGAACCATCTCCTCAGCTCTGTGTTGTTAAAAGTCTGACTTGTGGCAGGCATCACCTCAGACTTCCCTCCAGGAACGTGTCCACTCAGGAAGGTGCCCGCCACACGCGGGCATGACTTAATTCTGCTGCACCAAACTCCACACCCAAGACACCCCATCTTTCACAAGTCACCGTCACACAGACTGCTGTTCTATGGCTGGCTGGCATCTGATGGGCAGGTTAGCCTGCTCCTCTGGGGTGCAGGCTTCCCTAGCAAACCCCTTTTCAAGATGGCTTTGAGCCCAGATAGCCTGTGTGCCAAGCTCTCTGCCTCAGCATCATTTTACACCAAAGAGGCAGAGGAAGGAGCAGGTTATGTCTCACTGCAGGTGACCTGTGTCTGTACTAAGAGATATCAGACACAGAGACAGGAAAATGTGTCACAGCCTGAAAAAGCTCACAAGTGCAAAGGCAAACGAAGGAAACAGCCCCCAGCCCCAAACCGCAATCTTCAAGTGGGACCCTGGAGGCTGGGGAGGGGATGCTGTCATGAATCCACAGTAAAGCTATATATCATATCCTAACATCCACTTGGGTATTTCCTAACTATGGAAATAATCTGAAATCCAGGAAGCTGGCATCAAGACTTCAATCACAGTACTAGACAGCCAGTGGACAAGAAGACACAAGTGAGCCGCACTGCTCAGCACAGTGTCGAAGAACCTTGTTCAGGTCCAGTCCCAGAGTAGGACAGGTACTAGTCAAATTACTGTCAAGTTTGGAACAATAAACACAACTTCAAAGCCATGTGTTTAATAGCACTTTGAAGGCAGAGGCAGGTGGATCTCTGAGTTCGAGGCCAGTCAGGTCTACAAAGAGAGTTCTAGGACAGCCAGGGCTATACAGAGAAACCCTGCCTCAAAAACAAAAACAAACAAAACAAAACAAAACAAAAACCCGATGATGATGATGATGATAATAATCCACAATTTGAAGTGTCCAACTAATGTGCAGCGTTCTGGTCGAGAAAGCAAATTCTGACTCGGACACAGGGACAAAGAAAGGCCAAAATGAATGGTCTAGGAGAAACGGGGGTAAAAATCACAAAGGATGTTATGAGGGATGGCAGTGGGTTGGTAAGTCTACCATAAGAAAGACCAGGGTGCACCAAAAAAAAAAAAAAAAAAAAAAAAAAGACGAGCCGGGAAAAAGAACCAAATTGGAAGGCTTTTCCTGACCACCCTTACCCACAAGACCTGGTACCTGACCAAAGCCCGCCTGCGATTAAAACGGTGCACACTTGTTGCTTGCAAGAAACCCTAACGTCCTAGACCTCAGTCTAGCCTGCCCGGGCCAAGCCTAGGCCGCAGCCCCTGCGCCGGGCTCCGCCATGCACCCCCGCGGCCAGGTTACCTCCCCGGTGTGCTTGCACAGGTGCGCGTCTAGCTTCCAGGCTTTGTTGTAACTGGCTCTGCACTCCGGGAAGGAGCAGATGAACCTGCTGGGGAGCGCGGGCCGCGGCGGGGCGGGGCCCTCGCAGGCTCCGACGAACGCGTCCGCGATGGTCAGGGACGACACTGCCTCCGCGACTGAGACCCGCGGCTCCAGGGCGACACGACTACCCCCGGGCGGAGGCACTGCAGCCTCGTGCCGCCCCGGGAACGCCGGATTCAAACTACCGGCGCCCAGAGGCTCCAAACTTCCGGGAACGCGGCCTGCAAAGGTTCCAGGGCCCGCCCCTTAAGCCCCACGCGCCAGGACTGCGCATGCTCCCAGAGGCTCGGCTGGGGAGCCTGACTGCCCATGCGCATCGAGGGCTCTTCCACCGAGAGAGGCTGCCTGGCTCTGCACTCGGGGTTCGCGGCTTAGGGGAACCGGAATCGCTGCCTTAACGTCCCAAAATATCTACCTGACATGACTTAAGGCGGCCTGCTCTCCACATTCCAGTTTTGCCCTCTGCATCCTGCCACCAGCTTCAGGACATGGTGGATCCCAAGCTTGTCTGCTCCTTCGAGTCACGTGGAATTTTTTTCAAAATTCCAAAGCCCAGAACTTACCCAGGATCAGTTAAACCTTAATTTCTGACAGCAATTGTGCTGGTGTTTTGTCAACTTTCTTTTTGTATCACTGAGTCCTCTAGTGGTTGGGGCTGGTTTTTGTGGGATTCCCTCTTTCCCTCATCTTACCTCCGTAATAGCAGAGACTGGAAAATACTCTATTATAATCCTTCCTAACAAAGTACTGTGCATCTATGAAGGGCTGAATCGATCTTTCTGTTAGTTGGATGAAGAAATCTTTTCTTTTCTTTTATTATATGTAAGTACGCTGTAACTGTCTTCAGACACACTAGAAGAGGGCATCAGATCTTGTTACGGGTAGTTGTGAGCCACCATGTGGTTGCTGGGAACCGAACTCAGGACCTTCGGAAGAGTAGTCAGTGCTCTTACCCGCTGAGCCATCTCACCAGCCCCGGATGAAGAAATCTTATAGAGCCTTTTTTTAAAAAGATGAATCTCTTTACTGAAGATGGTTAGAATGTACTTTATTCCTGCCAAACTAGTCCACTTGAAAAAGGACCGAATACTCCGGGCGGTGGTGGCACACGCCTTTAATCCCAGCACTTGGGAGGAAGAGGCAGGCGGATTTCTGAGTTCGAGGTCAGCCTGGTCTACAGAGTGAGTTCCAGGACAGCCAACGCTACAAAGAGAAACCTGTCTCGAAAAAGCCCCCCCCCCAAAAAAAAAACGAAAAA
>NW_022196905.1:141258462-141294027 GCF_008632895.1 Mastomys coucha | reverse complement strand
CCCGCGGATCCTTTTATTCATGCCCCAGGCATGTTCGGATGCTCCACCCCATCAGCAGACACTCTTCTTCCAGCTCCAGTCTTCTGTCTTTTTCTCTGAAGACCAGCTTCTAGAAGACTCTGAGGTCCTACCCCTGTTACTGTTGTCTTCCAAGGACTTTGGTCTCAGTCAAGCAGCTTGGACTTTATATCATCTTCTTCTTTTTCTCCTCTTAGTTAATAACCCTGGTTAGACAAAGATGGGGCCCAGTTAGGATCTTTCCACACCCTAACATCCCAGTCCCGGGGATGGGGAGCAGGAGGGTGGGGAATTGTGAGTCATGAGGGTCAAAGCTAAAGATGAACACAGACAGAACTGGCCCAGTAGTGGTAATGTATGGCTTTAATCCCAGCCACAGGAGGCAGAAACAGGCAAATCTCTGAATTCAAAACCAGCTTGGTCTACAGAATGAGTTCCAGGACATCCAAGGCTACACAGAGAAACCCTGTCTCTAAATAAATAAATAAATAAATAAATAAACAAAAACCACAGATAGAACTGTGGCATCTCTATTCCAGCTAGTGAAATTCATTTATTAACCTTCATCCCACGACTTTGTTCATCACCAAAGTGGCTGGAGATCTTTTTCATTCTTGAATTTTGAACCCAACACAGTTCCCAGGGTGAGCCATGATTCCATCAGAAAGGGGCTATTCAGGAAGTCTTCAGTTCACCCTCAACTGTTTATTCCATCAAAACCTCCCAACCCAGCTGACATGCCATCAGGTGGTACACATTGAGGTCCCTTACCCTCTCACCACACCACAGCCCATAACTGAGGAGGAAGTCCCTTCCAGAAGCAGAACCTTCCAGCTCTAACCGTGTCAACTGTTGACAGTGCGTTCTTGCGTGCTGGACAAGGTGAGAAATGTTTGGATGGGTGGTGTTAAATAAACCACACAGAGTTAGAAGACAATGGTTTGGGCTGGAGAGATGGCTCAGCGGTTAAGAGCACTGACTGCTCTTCTGGAGGTCCTGAGTTCAAATCCCAGCAATCGCATGATGACTCACTGCCGTCCATAATGAGAAACAAATTTAAAAAAAAAAAAAAAAAAGGAAAAAAACCTAGTCTGGAGCAAGAGGGGGAAGGAAAGGGGGAAAAAGAAAAGAAGACAGCAGGGCGGTGGTGGCTCATGCCTTTAATCCCAGCACTTGGGAGGTAGAGATAGGTGGATTTCTGAGTTCGAGGCCAGCCTGGTCTACAGAGTGAGTTCCAGGACAGCCAGGGCTATGCAGAGAAACCCTGTCTCGAAAAAGCCTCCACCTACCCCCCCAAAAAAAAGAAAAGAAAAAAGAAAAGAAGACAATGCTTCAAGAAAAAAAATCTAACCATTCTGTGCCTGGATTAAGCAAGAGAAATGTGTGGGTCCTGCCTCCAAAGTAAGAAAAGCTAGGCAGAAATGGGACAGGGACTCCCCAAAGGACATATCACAAGCAGCTACAGTCCTACTATGCCCCAGTCCTCCAGAAAGCTTGCAAGGTTTCTATCTAGTCACTCAGTAAGGGCAAGCTGGCACTCGTAGCCCCTGGCTGTACAGTCAGCAGACGCCTTACCATCTCCATGCCCACTCTTTGAATGTTTCCTTTGGTGTTTGCTTATCTAGAATCATCTCACAGACCGAATTGAGACATGGTTCTACTTACTTATCTTCATTATTGGTCCATCTCATGACTCCCAACATTTTCTTTTTCTGATTAGCTCTCCTCTCCTTTGGTCAGATCATGTTTTCCTGCAGCTGTAATAGCTCTGCAAGGGTATTGCCACAAGCCTGGGCTTAATCACTGCCATCCACTTCAAATCCATTTTAGTTCACAGGAACCAGATTTTGTCTAGCGAGTCAGGCTTAATTGCTCCCTAATTACCCGTGGGGTCGGGCTCACGAACATGCAGCCTCCATCTGCAGCACAGGCAAGAGTTTTGTGTTTGATGATTTCTCCTGGCAGCCAGCAGAAACGTGCCTGGTGGAGGTGAGCAGGCACCTTTGGGGAGTCCTTGCCCATTTTCTACCTGGCTTCTTGGCTTACTTTGGAGGCAGGATCCACCCATTTCTCTTCCCTTCCACTGACACCTTTTTTTTTTTTTTTTTGATCCAGTTTACTGTGGTCACACCTGATCTCAGCCACAGCCAGCACCTACACTCATCTTCTCTGAACCTTTCCACTGTTGCTCAGGGTTCCTTCACAAATTCCAGCTGTTTGAGAAACAACCCGCCATCATTGGGATAAAGCCACGGTTCCTTTCTGGTATATCTGCAAGGTCTCACAGGACCTACTAGTATCTCCTCACTTCTTACACTCCCACAGTGTCCAAGTATGCTTGGCTGAGCTGTCTCCATCAGCCACACTGCCACACAGACCCTACCAGATGCTGCAGACCCTCTGTATTCAGAGGTTCTACACTCATGAGCTCAACCCGATCCCCAGAACAAAAAAACGAACTGGCATCTTTCTTTGTTGTGATGCCTACACAATCCAGAATAGCAATTGTTTGGATACCATAGGCATCATATTAGGCATTGCAAGGCATCTAGAGATGCACAGGTTCTTTACAAATACCATTCCATTTCACAGAAAGGACTTAAGGATCTTTCTCGTCAGTACACTCAGAGGTCTGGGTATGAGGGACCACTGTAGCATCTCTTGGTTTAGGTCACAGCCTCCTTCCTCCATCACCTTCCAAAATTTACAAAAGTCCACCTACCTATCAGATGGCTGCTTGGACTCAAATTTCCTCAGTGATCTCCTCCAGCTAGCCATTGATCCTGTTTCGGATGCGGACAGACAGAGGAGATATCAGATAAAGGCAACCAGGTCTAGATGTAATACTGAGAGGGACCTGATTCATACAGCCCTACATAGGATGTATAGGCACTACCCGGGTTCCCTTGGAAGCAAAGAGATGGGAGAACGGTAAATGGACAGCCTGGACTCTTAGCCTAACTTACCAAAGGCCAGGCAGGTTTTAAGATCGAATCAGGTTTTCTCCCTCTTGGAACTTTCAGACCATTGACCTTGTCTTACTCCAAAGTCAAGGGTCAAAGGTCAAATGATTCCTAGCCTGTCAAGGGTCAAAGGCCAAGTGATGCCTAGCCTCTATGCCTATCTGAACAATACAGCAAAACGAAAGAGAAGGGGCTGGAGGGATTCAGTGGTTAAGAGCACCGACTGCTCTTCCAGAGGTCCTGAGTTCGATTCCCAGCAACCATATAGTGGTTCACAACCATTTGTAATGGGATCTGGTGCCCTCTTCTGGTGCATCTGAAGAGAGCAATGGTGTACTCATATACATAAAATATAATAAATAACTCTTTTTTAAAAAAAAAAACAAAAGAGAAGGGAGGATGGAGGAGCCTAGGGACCAACCATTTCTTGTTGGTCTTGGGGTTAACTTCAGACTCAGGAACCATCTCTTCTCAAAGTGAAGGGTTATTTGGGGAGGGGAAGCAAGCACGAGGGTCTGTGTATTCCTCCAGATGTCCGGGGCTTTGTTGAAGACATGCAGGCTGATTTCCAGAAGACTGAGGCTCTCACTAGCGGGATAATTCCAACTCACTGAAAGATCTCAAAAGGACCATGTTTACCCACAGAGGAGAGCAAACAGATGGGCTTTACAGTGCGTCTTCTAAAAACAGGGCTTTGAGCAGATGTAGAGATAGCCACTGGCCCATTCCTGGGCCCACCCTCTCTCCCAGAGGGAAAAGGACTCTAAAAGGAGAGAGGATGCCTTCTTTCAGGGGCAGCTGGAACTGAATGTTCCGCTTGAAATTTTTGTGTTCTAATTCTTCAGACCTTGGGTTCAAGAAACCGCTTATGTAGGTCTTAACAAGCAGAGGGAAGGTAGGTCCTGCAGAGGCCAGGCCCTTTCTTATCCACCTTATCCTTTTATCCCTACAGTCACGGGCTGTCCTTATTAGTTAAAACTATGGAGGGTGTATGACCTTTTTTCAGGGGGGCTGCAAGCATGTCTACCCACTGGCATGTACGTTACTGCTGCCTGTCCAGCCACTTTATATTGTTCAGGGAGTGGAGTCCTGTGAACAGGCAACAGACAGTGGAGCCTTCGTATGTGTATACATGTGCCTATGTGGCATCCCAAGGGTCTAACTGCCTTTTAAATGGACTTTAAGTCAGTTTCCCTATTTCTCATAGACACCCCTTCTCTGAGGCAAAACGTGATCCATATGGGAGTCAGATGACCTGGAACTGGGCTCTCAATCTGTGCTACTTCTCAGCTGTGGATCTGAGCAATCTATTCCTCTAGTCTGTCCCTCCATTGCTCCACCTAAAACAAAGGAGTCTCCAAATAGAACCGTAGGCAGGGCATTAAGCTCTGGGAAAACAAGAGGGGGAACCAAATGGATCCAGCCCTTGCCAAAGGGACAGCATGCAGGCCCTATTTAATCTGGGATGGGGAAGAGCTAGGGGCCGTTAGGTACTTGGGGAACAAGGAAGGGAAGGAGTGGATTTCACTCGGCAAGGAAAAGAGGTGTAATCACTCCATCCAACCGACTTATTTTGATGTTGTCTTGACAGGAGCCCATGTTTCTGAAGGAAGAAAAGAAAAGTGTACAGTGCCATCTTGTGGTGAGAAAAACACATGTGCTTTCCAATCATACTTCTTTATTGGATTTTATATGACATTAGCAGGTGTAAATAAATTGCATGCTATTACACCCTCTATTCCTCCCATATGGTCAGGCAGCATTTTAAAGTGGTCAGCAAATGTTGACAGCAATCTATCCTTGTCCCACGAACACATTTACCACAAGTAATTAACTTAACTACCTGATAAAAATGTCATTGGCATGTTGTAATGCTAGCTATTGTCTGAAAAGACTTTGACTGACAGTTTCTGATGTTGGCTCTCCAGTTATCTTTATAGGCACATAATCAAATCCAAATTTGATCATTATTTTATGATTTGATTAAAGCAAACAGCCAAATTGTGTAATCGTCATCTAAATAGATGTATTCTTTGCTTCAATGATGGGCTTTGGATTTTTATATCATTAGAAGACAATAACCAATTAGTCTGATTGCTTTGTGGTGGTGCCAAATGCTGGGGAACCACACCCACCCTTCTTATGAATGTAATTCATCATCACGATTCCACAGGCTCTGAAATATCAATTTGTCTGCTTTCAGGTTCCCTGTTGCTGCTCCAGGAGCGCCCATCATTTCATGCAAGCCTTTCATTGCTTTACAAACAGGAGCGACACAAACTGAGTTTCATGAACCACGGCGAGCATACCGGCCTGGGGTTGGGTTGGCAGAGTCTGAATAGCGCAGCAGCAGCAGCTGTCTGAGCTCCGGTGGCTGCGGCTCACACAGTCCTATGAGCTGCGGATCCAGGCTGTTATAAACAGCTTGAACAATGGGAAAAGCTCCTTGGGGTTGCTTCAGCTGTGACTAGAGAAGTAGTGTGTGCCTTTTATATAGACTTCAGTCTTCAAATCGGCAAATAGCCTTCTATGTAAACTGGGCACACAGTCTTCTTCTGTGTAGTTGTGATAAAGGACACCTCAAAAAGTGTGACAATTGAGCCCAGAGAGATGACTCAGTGGTAAAGAGGTTTTGCTGCTATTGCCTAGGATGCAGACTCCATTCCCTGTGCCAGCATGGTGGTTCACTGTCTCCAGTTCCAGAGGATCTGATGCCCTCTTCTGGCCGATACAGGCACTGCTCTCATGTGATGCACAGGCAAACATACAAGCAGAACACCCATTCACATAAGTTTCCTTTAAAACATTTTTAAAAGATTCATTTATTTAACGTATATGAGTACATACAGATATGAGTACACCATCCCTGTCTTCAGACACACCAGAAGAGGGCATCAGATCCATGACAGATGGTTGTGAGCTACCATGTGGTTGCTAGGATTTGAACTCAGGACCTCTGGAAGAACAGTCAGTGCTCTTAACCACTGAGCCATCTCTCCAGCCCCTAAAACATTTTCAATATGACAAATTTTTAGAGTTTTTCTCCCTCTGCTTCAGGATTTGCCTGGACTCAACAGACACTTTTATTAATGTATGTGATTTCTCAAACCCCTGCCCACTGCTAGGGCTCAGTGACCTCTTCGAGCCTGCGCTGGTGAAGGCCATGTCTCCAAACCCAAACTATGAAACAGTAAGCCCCCAGTACGGTGTTGATGCTTTCTGCAGTAGAGACTCAAGTTATGCCTTCAGCTATTTATTTGAAAGGCTAAGGTAGGATCAGACCAATTTCTAAAGCCCATTTTCCCACGTCTTAAAAGCATTCCTTATTTATTCACACCCATCCAGCTCCCCCAACCCTGACACCTGAGGCAACCTGATCTTTGCCCACAAGTGCCGCCAGCCTCAGCCCTGGACCCATATGGTCCTCTGAGCTCACTGACTTCCGGTTGGGAGTGCTTAAGCACGGCTCCTGGCTCCACTGATCCCATCCTGGTTCCACCCATGCCATGTAACACCTGTGCCTCCCTAGCAAGAGGGAAAGTGCCACGGGAGCAGCGGGCTACTTGTGCAGAGCAGGTGACAGCACCCATTTGTTTGCTCAGGAAATGCTCACCAAGGGCTTATCCAATTTAAAAAAAGAAAAGAGACAGAGATGGGGAGGGGGCAACAAAACATAACACGTCCTGGATGCAGACTGTGTCTAAGGTCCTAGGTCACCCAGAGGTCTGGGGTGAGAGACCACAGCGACATCAGAGGTTGTTAGCCTCCAGATGCGACGCATAGTCTTCTGTTCTCTGCTACTCTCTGCTGTCAGTGAATTTGTGAGCATTTAGCTGATATGACAGGAGCCGTAGGAAGTCCTGGTTGCTCCAGACATCTAGCTGTCCTCATTCAATGTTTTGACATTTATCCCAGACACTTCCAAGGCTCCTGATGTAACCTGCCACATTGACCTCAGTGCAGCAGGAAGCTAAGAGGACATCGGAGCTGCCAATTCCAAATTACCCTTCGCAAACACGGTGCCCTTTACAGAGCAAACACCACCCAGTCTGAGAATCGTGTGATAGAGAGAGAACTTTACCCACCCTTAATGTTTTACGACCTTTCTCAAAAAGTGTCACCTTTAACCCCCAAGACTAAGGAGGGACTGCTTCCCGGTGGGTTTGGGGTATTGGCGCTACCCCTGACGCCATGTTCCTTCCATCTGCAGAAACAAATAGCTTTCTTTCATCCTTTTCTTCTCTTCCTGAGACAGGGTTTCTCTGTGTAGCTCTAGCTGCCCCGGAACTTACTCTGTAGACCGAGCTGGCCTTAAACTCAAAGGAATCCACTTGAGCTGGAATTAAGGCATGGGCCACCTCCGCCCAGGTAGAAGCTAATCTTGACTTTCTAGAGTTGTACTAACCAGCCACTTGGCCTTCATCTGGAGTGATAGATGACTAGTGTTCCAATCTCTGCCCACCCTGCAACAGAGCCTGGCCTCTGTGGTAGAAAGGCAAGGAAACTCACTTTTGTCTCAGAGATCAGTGGAGTTGGAGGCAGGCACATCCAGAGGGAACGGCAGAGGTTCTGAGGTTGACCCAGCTCATGTGCCAACTGGCCCTCTGAAGGACATGAGATTTCATGAAAGGTGTTAAAGAAACCAAGCTGGGTCAACAGGGAGACATCGGGAACTCAAGAGAATTCCAGAGCCTGGGCTACCTCCCTGGACACTCAGCCTAACTTAAACAGTGTCTCTATGTAAATGGCAGGTAGCGCGGACAGCTTCATTTTTATAGATAACCAGTGTCTCGTTATTTGCATTAGGAGTTGGTACGATTAATAATCCACACACTAAGGGCTGGAGAGATGGTTCAGTGGTTAAGAGCACTGACTGCTCTCCCAGAGGTCCTGAGTTCAATCCTCAGCAACCACATGGTGGCTCACAACCATCTGCAATGGGTTCAGATGCCCTCTACTGGTGTGTCTGAAGACAGCAACAATGTGCTCATAAAAATCTTTAAAAAAAAAAAAATCACACACTAAAATTAGGCAGACATAGGACTGACTGAGAGGACTCAGGGTTAGGGCTGGGTTCGTTCCCAGAGACCTGCTGGCTGGCTGCCTCTGAACACCATTCCATAGCACAGTTAGAATTCCCGTAACCCAGAGGGGGACGCTTAGCTATTGGTGGTGTCTTTACAATCACAGATATTCTTGGGCTTTGCTTATTTGTTTTGTTTATTTAAGTTTAACTTCCTGTGTGCCTTGACCTTTTCATCTCCATAGTTTGGTGGGCTTGTTTGCTTGGTACAAGGTTACTGTATTTCAGAACCTGCCTGTACCATTTTAGTAGCTTCACCTTAACATATAAATGCATGACTCAAGTGGGCACCATCTGTGCCCCTTGTTTCTAAGTCACAAACACTGTGTGTGGGTGCACGCATGTGCACAAGAGTGCATGGAGGAGGTGGGGAAGAGAGAGAGGTAGAAATTGATACAGATAGACCATATAGGTTTTTGGCTTGTCAAAGTGTGTGTGTGTGTGTGTATGTGTGTGTGTGTGTGTGTGTGTGTGTGTGTGTGTGTGTGTGCGCGCGCGTGTGTGTGCATGGGTGCATAAGTCTGAGAAGGTGTTAGGTCTCACAGAGATGGAGTTTCAGGTATTTACAGGATGCCTAGCTTGTTCAATGGGGACTGGATTCTGAAGTCTGGTTCTCACTGATTGAACAGGGAGCACTCATGACTGCTGAGCCATCTCTTTAGCCCTGGGTTATAACATACATATACATGGCTTGGTAAACAGCGATTCTACTCAATACTTGGTGCAGAAGATTCCTGAAGAGTCTCTCTAACCTACTAGCCAGCTCTGGGATAGTCTACAGTGTGCCTGTGACTGAAAAAAAAAAAAAAGTCTCTTTGCTTTTTCCTGTTTCTGTTCCAGTTTCCCTGCCTTGGTAACTTAACCAGCTGAGCCTGGGCTCACCCTCTGCATGGCCTTTGTCATGGTCAGTACACTGTGACCAGACCTGAAGAGGAGCTGTGACTTTGTGTAGCCTATGTGCAGCTGAGATGGGCATGGGCTGGTCCAAGCTTCAGCCAGTACTGGAAGGAAGCTCGACCCCATCGTAAAGAGAAAGGCAAGCAAGCAGTAGTTTGGAAATTAGGAAGAGAGTGGTAGCCAGGACTGTAAAAATCTGCCCCGGGTGACTTCCCTAGAAACAAGGTGTGGGCTTTAAATGGTGTTTTATTTTCTCTCCCTTAAGAACCTTAATCCCAAACTTTAATTATAAGCCATAAAACTCCAATTCCAGTTTCAAAGCTATTGCCAAGATGCATACATATAAATCACACATTTATTGCCTTTATTCCTTGACTAAAAGTCCCCCTCACCCCTCCCTTGTGTAAAAAAAAATTGCTTCTGTCTTATTAGTCAAGTGTGGCTTTTTTCAAAATTGGATTCCCATCATATCACCTTTTAAAAAGTTATCTATTTATCTCATGTGTATGGGTGTTTTACCCACTGTATGTTTATGCACCATGTGTGTACAGTATCCACAGAGGCCATAACAGGATGCTGGATCTTCTAGGACTAGAATTACAAATGGTTGTGAGCTTCTTGTGGGTGCTAGGGAACTGAACCCAGGTCCTCTGCAAGAGCAGCCGGTGCTCTAACCACTGAACCATCTCTCCAGTCCTGCAGTTACCTTTTAATCAAAGCAGGTTTTTGTGTCTTTCAAAAGAGGTTCTCTGTGTTCAAAAACATAACAAAGTATAACACAGTCCCTCAACTCAAACTTCTGATTGTAGGTTGGCAGGAATTTGGGTCCTTCTGCTGGGAAATGTTCTAGATCCACCCCAGCTCCTAGCTCCTACTGTGGGCTATTCCCACCAGACTCTCGAATTCTTTTCTCAGAAGAACTTGTATCTGTGGTCTCCTATGGAGAACAAGCTATTTGAATATTTAAATATTTAAGATGATTAACTTAGGAGCCCTGCCCTTTGTATGACACAACAGGACAATCCAAGCAGATGTTCCAGGCTGTCTCTGTAGGTTTTAAATGATAGTATGAACAAGGTCAAGCCAGGGGATAATTATTCTTGACCTAAGAAACCCACCCCCACCCAAATGCAGACAGACACCCCCTCCCCTCCCGCAAAAGACAGACAGATCTAAACCCTCCTCTTTATAATGCAGGGGAAACAGCTACCTTCAATCCAACAATCTGGCTTCCAGGAGAAATAGGAGGACTGGGGCTGGTGAGATGGCTCAGCAGTTAAGAGCACTGACTCCTCTAACCACATGGTAGCTCACAACCATAATGAGAAACAAATAAAAACACCTATGGGCTGGAACAAGTTGGGGGGGGGCGCATAGCAAGAGGGAGAAGGGAAAGGGGAAAAAAAGAAAGAAATAGGAGGGCCAAGCCTGCAGACAGCTGGGAAACAGTCATGAACTGCTGTCATGGGAGAGCAGTCAGCACTCGCACCTATGTACATACAAACCAAGTTCGTTTGTTTTTAAAGACTTATTATATGTAAGTACACTGTGGCTGTCTTCAGACACACTAGAAGAAGGCATGTTTCTCTCCTGTCCTGGTTCGTTTGGGTTTTTTGTTTTTGTTTTTCTTTTTAAACATGATCTCACTTTATAGCCCAGATTAGCCTAGCATTTGTGAATACATAACTTATGGGTGCATAACTAGCCTAGCCTAGTCCTGCCTCAGACTGCTGAAGGTACATTTCTCCTTCTGCAGGACGGAGCATTGCTTGCTGGGCCTTCAGTGGGTTTTATATCTCTTCTACTTCCAGTAAACACAGCAGTCAAGTTGGCTCCTGTTGGGGATGGCGAGGTATGGGCACTGATAGGCCTACATCTCTAGGCCTAGTTTTGTATTTTGCCCATATCTCCCAAAAGCTCTTGAAACTGTCCCATCTGACTGCTCCCCTCGACCTCCATCTCCATGGTTTATAGACATCCTGACAATGCAGTCACTCTTCTGTTGTCTCCGAGGCCAACAAATCTAGGCCTGTGAGCCTTCCTTCCCATGCCGCTGATTCTGTCCTGCTTCAGGTCCCATGTGTAGGCAAGGCGGGGCAGAGCTCTGTAAGCAGCAGATGTTAAAAGTGCTGTCAGAACCAAAGGTTTACCCAGGAGCAGGTGTTTTCTCAATCTGTCCCAACTTCCACCGGGTTTATAGAGGAGGTGGATGAGAGTCTCTTTTGGCGAAGGTCCTGGTGAGCAGAATTTTGAGGAGACTAGCTATGGAGCTAGAATAGTCATCCCATATGTCAAAAGCTAGAAGAGAAGATCATCCTCTGTATATATCAGTTCAAGATTATAGACCGTTGACAAAAACAGCTGAAATAATAAGTTTTTAATTGCATAGCCCCACCCGTATTTTGTCCAAACTTCACCTCTGAGGATAAACTTATGTACAGCAGCCCAAATTGATAAAAGCTGGAGGAAAATATCAGAAATGTCTGTAACCTTTGCTCAACCTGGAAATCGCAGAGATGCAGGTGAGGTAGGTGCCCACACTCCGAAATCCAGGGTGTTGCTTAGGGACAGATAAGGTTTAGCCTGGCATGGTGACACGCCTGTCATCCCAGCACTCAGGAAGCTGAGGCAGGATGATTTGGGGTTTGAAGCTAGCCTAGGTTACCCCTAAAATCCTGTCTCAAAGTATCGAAGCTAAGTGCTGGGTGTGGTGGTGCAGGCCTTGAACAGGTAGGCAGGTCTCTATAAGTTCTAGGCCAGCCTGGTCTATATAGTGAGTTCTAGGACAGTCAGGACTACATAGCAAGACCTTGTCTTATAATAATAATAATAATAATAATAATAACAATAATAATAACAATAATAATCAAAAATAGTAGTAGTAGGTCTAGTTAAATATTATTTGAATCATGTTTCTCGTAGAACTCCAGTATTTTCAAATATGTGTAATATCCCTGATTATTGCATAGAAATGTAATAGCTAATAAACATTTTAATGGCCATCATTCATTCTTCCAAATAAAGAGTGAATAAATTACTATTTTCAAGCAAACTAAATTGTGGCTCATTGCTTCTCTTTGGTCCCTCTGCATGCACATTGTCCCTCGCTCAAGAATGTTGACTTCCAAACAAGGGGACAAGCTTTCCTCTGAGCCTCTTGTCAACTCCAGGTCAAAGATGTCTGGGAAAAAAGAGGGGCTCATGCTTTCTGAGTGTCATGTCGTGGGCCAGCCTAGGCTGTGTTATCTTCTTCCCGGTGCCCTGAGCCCTCCCCTAACCCCATAGATCAATCACAGCATTGATGCTGGTGGTATTGGCTCTGGCCCTGGGCAGCAGCACTGCCAGATACAAGTAGCGAGTGTAAGCTTCACACTGACGTTCACGGAAGCCATCCTTCACCTTCTGGACCTTGCTTTTATCACCTGCGTAAAGAGAACAATTCTGCTGGTTTGATAGGGCTGTTGGAGGAAATAAAGGAGATAACCAGGTTTAAAAAAAAAAAAAATTGCTGATGTGAATGGTGTTTGACCTATTTGGATCAGCCATGAAATCACTGGTCTAAAGTCCAAAGAAAAACAATCCTCGACTTCAGTTCCTGTGTGATAGCTTCTGGAGGTTCTCAGCCTCTTTGATTGTGTGGGGCTGCTGGAGCCCAGAGCAGTCCTCCACTGTCTCAGACTCCTGCATTATTGTTGTTGTTGTTAATTTATGTGTGTGGGTGTTTTGGTTGCATACATGTCTGTTCTCCATTTGTATGTAGTATCCATGGAGGCCGGAAGAAGGCATGGAATCTCCTAGAACTGGAGTTACAGGCAGTTGTGAGCCAACACGTGGGTACTGGGAATCAAGCCTAGGTCCTCTGCAAGAGCAGCCAGTGCCCTTAGCCCCTGAGTCATCTCCCTCCAGCTCCCCCAAGACTGTTGCTCTTCAAATACCATTTCACATACTTAAAGTTTAACACATGGGAGTGTTTTAAGTGAGTTTGAGGAAATACCTTGGTGTTGCTAATCCTGTGCTTGAGATAGCTCGAGAGATAAAGCAAGCCCTTCGGCTCCTGGCTCCCTCGTGTCTGTAATTTAGAGCATCTCCTAAGTGGCCTTCAGAGGACCTTCAGAGGCTGAGAGGAGCCTGGGAGAAGTGTCCTCTGTCCCACCCTTGGTCTGGTCTCCAGCCAGGAATTTCCAGTCCATGAGGATCATGTGATTTGATTTGAGTTACTTAGATTCCTTTAGCTCTCTGATAAAGGAAATATTCGATAGAAAGATTGTTATTGCGGGAAGATGGCATTGGTAATGGCTGGAAAGATAAAGAATTTTAGGATTCTGTGGGGATGGAGCGAGAGATGGTTCAGGAAATAAGAACAGGTGCTGCCCTTACAGAGGACCAGGGTTTGGTTTCCAGTGCCTACAAGGACACTAACAAATGTCTGTAGTTCTGGTTCCAGGGGATCCATTGCCCTCTTCCAGCCTCCTCATGTAAGAACAGGTGTACCTCTGTGAGTTCAAGGCTAACCTATTTCTAGGATATCCAGGGCTACGTAAGAGACTTTGTCTCAAAGAAGAAGGAGGAGGAGGAGGAGGAGGAGGAAGAATTTTAGGGGGTCTAACAGCTGAGTGTCCCATGCAGATATTTGTATATGTGCATAATTAATCAGCAGAGAGAAGGAATAGTGGGGAAAGAGACAGAAGACGTGCTCTGAGGAGTGAGAAAGACAAAACTATGGGATAAAAAGTAAGCCACCTTTGCTGGTTCCCAAAACTGAACGAGTCCAAGAGAGCTACCAATGCTTTACTCTTTCAACATGTTCATCGATCATCTCCAGTTTGCCCTTATGTTGGTCTTCACCAAAAGGGCTTATGCTGGAGGCTTTCTCATGAGAGAGCAATTTCACCCAATGAATGTTAACGACAACAACCCTCGCAACAGCAAATATAGTAATGGTGTGGTTGGGTGACCATTTAGGGGGACTTCATTATGGGGCTCTGCCTGGCCCAGGCTATAAATGATGCAGGGACTTTAGGGCGCTCCCTTTGCCGCCTCCAAACTTACAGTCTCCCAAAAGAGACGAGTGTAAAGGCATCTAATCACAATCAAGGAGGAAGGAATGGAAGCACATACATGGAGTGCCAGGGTTAGGACTGGCAAGAGTCCATCGAGGGCATCACTTCCCAACTCCAAGTGCAGCCACTTAACAGTGGCAGATGACAATCAGCCACATGGAAGCATTTATACCACAGTGTTAGAATTGCCAACACTACAAATCAGGCCTTATTCCCATAAATGTGATTGAGATGTAAGTTTAGGGTCTCTGCCCACTCCTGGCATCTTTCTATCAATTTTGGGTTTGCTTTCCCAGACCCAGCTGTGGATGAGGGAAGTGACATCAGGACAAGTTTTTGGAGCACTTATCACTACCACTTCCAGCCCCTAACACACACATACCTCTCATTCCCAAATGCAGGCTGAAGCGTATGTTACTGGCATCAAATCTAAGAGCAGATACAAAAGCTTGTACAAGCTCAGCATTGTGGGCATGAAAAATCTCCCTAGCCTGGGAAATAGCCTGGATTTTGCTATTTGACTTAACCTAAATGATCAACATGACTAAAATGTACTCTTTTTTTAAATTAGATATTTTCTTTATTTACATGTCATATGATATCTCCTTTTCCAGTTCCCCCCTGAAAAACAAACAAACAAACAAACAAACCCTGTTCCCACTGGGCGGTGGTGGCGAACGCCTTTAATCCCAGCACTTGGGAGGCAGAGGCAGGCGGATTTCTGAGTTCGAGGCCAACCTGGTCTACAGAGTGAGTACCAGGGCAGCCAGAGCTACAAAGAGAAACTTTGTCTCGGAAAAAACAAAAACAAAAACAAAAACATGAGTCTATGGGGGCCATTCCTATTCAAACCACCACATTGTACTCCCTAGCCTCCATAGGCTTGTAGCCATAACATAATGCAAAATACATGTAGTCCAACTTCAAAAGTTCCCATAGAGAAACCCTGTCTCCAACAAACAAACAAACAAACCAAAAACCAAAATATAACAACAACAACAACAACAAAACCAACTCTGTTTCCTCCCTCCTCCTCCTGCTCAACAACCCACCCTCTCCTGCTTCCTGGCCAGGTATTCCCCTACACTGGGGCATAGAACCTTCACAGGACCAAGGGCCTCTCTCCTCCCATTGATGTCTCACAAGACCATCCTCTGCTCTACATATGCTACAGGAGCCATGAGTCCCACCATGTGTACTCTTCGGTTGGTGGTTTAGTCCCTGGGAGCTCTGAGGGTACTAGTTAGTTCATATTGTTGTTCGTCCAAAGGGGCTGCAAGCCCTTCAGCTCCTGGGTCCTTTCTCTAGCTCCCTCAATGGGGACCCTGTGCTCAGTCCAGTGGATGGCTGTGAGCCTCTACTTCTGTATTAGTTGGGGTACTGTCAGAGCCTCTCATGAGACAGCTATATCAGGCTCCTAAAATGTGCTCTTTAGAGGTAATCAGGTGGATGCGTGTTTACTAAAAGATAGTGAATGGGTGCCCACAGTCTCTACCAGCGTCTCCTCTCGGTAAGTACGTATATATGGCCTTTAAAATAATTATTGAATCATCAAGAGTTTATGGAATGACATTCACAGTCCAATAAGACTTTTTGTGTGTGTGTTTTGTAGTTACACATAAAATCGTGACTGAAAAACGTGAGAAGAATTAGCTACACCCATGCAATGGGAAGTGACACTTGCTTATTCCATGACCTCTAAGGGATGGTGGAAGTCAGCTAGAGTGGCTGGTCAGATTACTAAAAAGAAAATGTCCTTGGTGCATATTCATATTTGACTTTGGCTCCTTTTTCAAAATCAAAAGAGGCATTCCCAAGGAACCATAAAAAGTCATTGCAGAAGCAGAGAGATCTCGCTTGCTCTACATCTGGGAAAGGCAGTACATCTGTTACTTCTTCCCTGGGTGTCTCCCTGAATCAATGTTTATGGGGTTGAGGGAGACAGGAGAGCATCATAAATATCCCCTTCCACTTGAGTCCAGGGTTAACGATGTCCCTCATTATAAACACACTGCTGCTCCTGGGGGAGAGACTACTCAAAGAAGCCAGGGGCTTTGTGGCTGTGGTCTCCTCAGTGTGGGCCACAGGCCAACTAATCACATTACTGGGAGAGCCGGGAGGTGGCCCACGGACAGTGACATAAAGAGGGGAGGAAAGCAAGAGGAATATTGTTAAGAAGATACTCCAGGGACCATGCTTCTTTTCCTAACCTGCTAAAACCAACTCCCCAGGACTGCATCACCTGGTACCCAGCTTGTCTGATTGCATCATTCCTTCCAAAGACTGGGGTCTCCTTAATAGATTTCATCTTCCTTTAAAAAAAAAAACACATTATCATCATTATCATCATCAATCATCATCATGAAAAAAACGGGAAGATGTCTTTCTTGATAAGTTAGTTGGTGCTTAGTTGATTACACTATAACTTATCCAAAATTATCCATTCCTCTAAAGATTTTGTAAAAAGTCCAGTTTGAGCCAGGTGGTGATGGCACACACCTTTAATCCCAGGGGTGGAGGCAGGTGAATGTATGAGTTCCAGGCTGGCCTGGTCTGCAAAATAGATTCCAGGCCAGCCAGGGCTACACAGAGAAACCATATCACAAAGTTCAGGTTGAGTGTATTTTCATGCAAATTCATATTAACAGTTCCCAAAATAGAATCTATGAACCCTTGAGGGGCCAAGATTTTTTCAGGGGCTCTCTGAATCTACCAATCTACCTCTTCTCTCTTCTTCTCTTCCTCTTCCTCCTCTTTCTCCTCCTTCTTCTTCCATCTCTCCTCCTCCTCCTTCCTCTTTGCCTTCTCTCTCTTTCTCTTTCTCTTTCTCTCTCTCCCCTTTGTGTCTCTCTCTGTCTTTGTATATTTCTGTTCTCTGTCTCTGTGTGTGGTGTGTATATCTGTGTATCTGTTTCTGTCTCTCTCTTCCTCTGTCTCTCTGTGTGAGTGTGTGTCTCTGCCCTGCCTTCTTTCTCTGTGTGTAGATATATATATGCTTTCATGCATGAGACATATGTGTTATGGACATTTGCAAAGTAAAAAACAAGGTGCCAATGAGATCTGCAAAAATAAGAAACAACACAATTCTTTTTCTGTCTTAATGCTTTGAAAAATATAATTATTTTTAATGAAAACAGGAATGTGAGCATGGAAAAAGGATTTATTGTTGTTGTTGTAGCTGTTTTGCCTTGGTTTTGCAGTGCTAGGGGTCAAATAGAGGGTCTGTGTATATTAGGCAAGTCTTTGATCCCTCAGTTATATCTCCAACCCCTCAGGGTTATTTTATTAGTAAATTAATAAATCACTATTATAAATTCTTGAATTTTTGGTCTCTGAAATGATAAACATAAATTGATATGACCTGTGCAGACAAAAAGTCTTTAAAACGTTTAGGCACATAAAGGAATTTTTAAAATTAATTTATGTGTATGAATATTTTGCTTGTATGTAGATCTGTGGACCATGGAAGTGCCTGGTTCTCACAGAACCAGCAGAGGGTGTTGGAGCCCCTAAGACTACAGTTACGGATGGTTGTGAGCCACCATATGGTTGCTGGGAATTGAACTCAGGTCCTCTGGAAGAGCAGCCAGTGCTCTTAGCTGCTGAGCCATCTCTCAGATGTCTAGATTTTAACTCTTTAAACTAAGATGGCAAGACATCTCTAGAAAAGTACAATGAAATAGATTTTCAGTTCTTTTTCGATTCTAATCCCTTGTAACTCACAAAATGTAATCTCATGAGTCATTTTAAAATGTCCAGGAGACAACTGGTAACTTGGCAATGTATAAACATCACCAGACAATTTAAATTAGGTGATAAAAATATTCAACCAGCGTGAATAGTTCATCTATATCACTCCCTCTAAGGGACATCACGGAAGGGGAAGAAAGAATCAAGAATTGGAGGGTCTCTGGGAGATGGTGTTTATGCCTTTAATCCCAGCACTTGGGAGGCAGAGGCAGGCAGATGTCTGAGTTCCAGGACAGCCAGGGATATACAGAGAGAAGCTGGTCTGAAAAACCAAAATAAATCAGAAAAAGACTTGGCAGGGGAATGAGGGCTATGAATACTGTCTTCTGGATGTGATGCAGCCATTGCACACACGAACCCTCACCGACTGTGGTTACCTACATAAGACCTGCTTCCGACACTCTCAGCTATGGAGATAGCTCTGTCAGGAAAGTGCTCACTACCCTGGCATAAGAACCTGGCTTCAGCCTGGCAGCGGTGGCAGCGCATGCCTTTAATCCCAGCACTTGGGAGGCAGAGGCAGGAGGATTTCTGAGTTCGAGACCAGCTTGGTCTACAGAGTGAGTTCCAGGACAGCCAGGGCTACACAGAGAAACCCTGTCTCGGGGGGGGTGGGGGGAGAAGAACCTGGCTTCAGATCCCCAGCACCCATGTAAAAAGGCAGACACACTAGTACATATCCAAGAGGTGAGGAGGTGGAGACAGGAAGAAAGATGGGGCTCCGAGTTCAGTGGGAGACCTAGGGCATAGCTTCGGGCCCTAACAGTGGCTTACTGACTCTCTACTTGAGCATCTTGCTGTCCCTGTGTCCTTGCCCCTGACTCTCTTTTGCTCTGTGTGTTTGAGATTCCTCACAAGATACTATCTTGTGCAATATCAGGCCTGGCTGGGTGCAAGGACCCACCCTCTGCCGCAAGGGAATCTAGTTCTCAACTGGTTCTCCCTGTAGCAGTGTCTCGCACACAACAGAGTTCCATACCTCCAGAGTACAGAAAGAAAGACATGGTGACACTTCTGAGCACACAGTTTCGTTAAATGCCTGTCATTCACCAACCAAGCTGAGAAATAAGACATTTCCACATATTTGTATGACCCTTCCCATGCGTGCGGGTCCCCTCCCTGCTGTGACAGCCACTCTCCTGCTTTCCTGACAGCCCTCTCCTGGCTACCTCATTGTCTTATGTGTTTCTATGTCTTCTGCTGACCATTGTGATTTTCTTCCTGTGCCATTCCCTTTAGTAACCTAGTATCTAAATAACACGCATACATTCTTTGGTTTGGCTCACCAACATTGCTTTACTGAGCCCCATTAGCATTCCACAGCTAAGCTTATTCATCTTAAAGGTGGGGGATTTACCCAAGACCATAACAGTCAGCAATGGGTGGATCCAATTAGCTGCCAATGGACAGTGCCAACCTGCAAGACTGGGAGCCAGTTTAATGGAAAGGGCTCATTGAAAGATCTGTTGCCAGGGCCGAAGACAGGACTCAGGAGTAAAGAGAGAGCAACGCTCTTGCAGAGAATAATCCCCACATCCACAGCAGTTAACCACCACCTGTAACTCCAGCTCCAGGGAAATCTGATGCCCTCTTCTGGCCTCATAGAGCATCTGCGTTCAGATGTATGGACTCACACATAGACACATAGACAGCAATTTTTTTAAATATAAAAAAAGAGATCTGCTGCTTACAATCTAGAATGTTTATCTTTAAAAAAAAAATACATTGTAGCTGGGCAGTGGTGGCACACACCTTTAATCCCAGCACTTGGGAGGCAGAGGCAGGCAGATTTCTAAATTCGAGGCCAGCCTGATCTACAGAGTGAGTTCCAGGACAGCCAGGGCTATACAGAGAAACCCTGTCTCAAAAAAACAAAAAACAAACAAACTAACTAATTAACAAACAAAATACATTGTAGCTGTGTGGTGGTGGCACATACCTTTAACCTCAGCACTAGAGAGGCAGAGGCAGGGGGATCCTTTGACCAGCCTGGTCTACAGAGCAAGTTCTTTCCAGATCTGCCAGGGTTATACAGAGAATGAAACCTTGTCTAAAAAAAAAAATGAACAAATGAATAAACAATACAGTGCATAAGTAGAAAAGACCTTCTATAAGAGTAACATTTGGGGCAGCTTTGAAAGCTTAAAGACTTGCATTACTTCTAATTTTCTCTCTCTGTTTTGTGTTTGTGGTTCAAGATGTGCACTCTCATCTTTGTGCACCTCATTGCTATGGCTTTGTTCCAAAATCATGGACTCTCACCCTCTGGACCTGTAAACTCTTCCTTTTCTAAGTTGCCTTGGTTGGGGTGTTTTATCACAGCAACAGAAACTAAAGTAACATCTAGAAGAGCTATACAGATGCATTTGCCCCATGACTTAATGATTTCCTTTCTACAAACCACACACACACACACACACACACACACACACACACACACACACACACTTTCTACAAATCACTACAAATCCACAGGCACACTGCCAACATATGATACACATTATTTGCAACAGCAAAGATCTGGAAGGGATTCAAACAACCACCAATAACTAACTAACTAAATGATAGTGCTTTAGACGGAGCATCTGCAAGAGAATGAGGACTAGGCCTGCGCACTAAAAGGGTGGAGATCTGGGACTTGTTGCAAGCACAAAAACATAGGCAAGAGTGTTTATTAGCTGCCACCATTTGCCTGCATGTATGCACGCGCACCGTGTGTACAGTAACCTCAGAGCCAAAAGAGGGCATTGGGCCTCTTGTAATCGAGGTCCCTGATGGTTCTGAGCAGTCATGTAAGTGCTAGGAGTTGAACTTGGGCCCTCTGCAAGAGCAGCCAGCACTCTTAATTGTTGAGCCTTTTTTTTTTGGAGACAGGGTTTCTCTGTGTAGCCCTGGCCTGGAACTCACTCTGTAGACCAGGCTGGACTTGAAGTCAAAGAGATCCTCCTGCCTCTACTTTCCAGTGTTGAGAGTAAAGGTGTGCACCACCACTACCTGGCTATATTTTTCCATGAAGAAAAGATGTACAAAAAGATACTTTAAGGAGGGCAGATTTCATAATATACATGCTATATCTCAAGTTTTCATTTATATGCAATATGAAATGTATATATGGAATATATAATATATATGAAATATACACATATGTATATATGTAATATATATTATATATACACGTTATACAATGAATATATGCCTTTAAAATGAAGGAGTAAAGCATAATATTTAAACACTATAACACTGGAAGGAAGGATAAAATATATTTAAGGATGTGAAGATAAAAGGTGTGTGTGTGTGTGTGTGTGTGTAAAGTCTTTTTTTATTTTTTAAGAAAAGGGAATTTTATTTATTTAATTTATTTATTTTGGTACTAAGGATTAAACCCAGGCCCTTGCACATACTAGGCAATAGCTCTATCCTTGAGCTATGTATGACTTTATCTTCAAATCAGTCTGTGAATCAAGAACGAGCTACAGACAAACCATCCTGGCTTTCAGAGGTAATAGCCATGCTGGCCCCTCTGGCATTGCTGCTCTGTTTTGTGGATGGTGGGAGGGATTTAATGAGCCCTTCTTGTTCCTGTGAGAACATCTTCCTGTGTGAGGAAGGAAATAATCCAGACACAGAGACTCCTGCAGCCCTGGCTGGAGTTGGAGTTGCTGAGTAACATCTTATAATAGCTTCATAGTTAATGCAAAAATACATATCTTCTGGCTGTGATCACCTAAAGGCCTGGAGAAGATGGCCCTCTGGTAGTAGCTGGGGTTTTCCCATCTCCCAGTATCCTCTGCTGAGAGCAACCAAAACCCATGGAGAAGTGGTCCTGCTGCAGGTCTAGGGCAGCAAGCACTTCCTGTACCACTGTCTGCTCCAGTGATAGAGGAGGACTTGAGGCTGGGCTTGAAGAGCCTCTCACTGGCCTTGGCCATTTTTATCAAGGATGCAAACTGCAATGGGTTGAAAACAAGCCCCATAGTGACCAATGTTTTAGGTCACTAGCCTCACGGTAACTCCAGGCTACTCACAAGAATTATAGCTCATCTGATGGCTTTGATAATGCAGAGGAACCAGCCAGCAAAACTAAGGGAAAAAACACCAAGCATGTGTGTCCGCATCAGTCATAGACTCTAGACCTCTGAAACCAAAGGGCTGCTGGGGGAAAGCTTGCTCTTGCCTAAAGAATCTGAAACACTCAAGACATACCCACATACACACAGCTCCCAACTCAAATAAGCCTACCGTAAAGAAAACAAAGTCAAACACAACAAGCCAGGGTATTGGCTGTCTGAATGCTACTGAGAGACACCAGTCCCAAAGAGCTAGTAATGAGCTGATGCCAAGGTGATATGTATTTTTAAGGATCTTTTATTGTGAAATAAGTACTTGTAAAAATCTTTATTGCTTAAACATACTTGTGAAAATAGATGAGCTCTCTGGATTTGCTTCAGAATAATCTAGAGGCAGGACAAGTTATGAACACAAGAAAAGACAAACCCCCGTATAAAATGTGGAAGGATCCTCAGGTGCATGTCTTCTCTGCTTTCTCTCATTGTTTGCTTGGTTTTGGTTTAGGTTTTTTTGTTTGGTTGGTTGGTTATTATTGTTTTTGTTTCAAGGCAGGGTCAAGGGCTGGAGAGATGGTTAAGAGCACTGGCTGTTCTTCTGGAGGTCCTGAGTTCAATTCCCAGCACCCACATGGTGGCTGACAATCATCTGTAATGGGATCTGATGCCCTCTTCTGGTGTGTCTGAAGACAGCTACATGTACTTGCATACATAGCCTTTATGTATATATTCATATACATAAAATAAATAAATACATCTAAAAAAAAAAAAAAGACAGGGTCAGGCTCTGCAGCCCAGGCTGGCTTCAAATTCTTGATCCTCCTGCCTCAGTCTCTCAAGTGCTGGATTTGCAAGGGTCAATAAATAAATACAATAAATACAACAACTAAAGCCATGCCTGGCTTTATTTTGTTTTTAAATACTATCTTATCCAGGAGCCTGAGGAGAACTTCAGTGGTTCAGAGCACTTGTTGCTCTTACAGAGGATCCTGGTTTGATTCCCAGCATCCACATGGCAGCTCATAACCATCTGTAACTCCAGTCCTAGCACATCTGATACCCTCTTCTGGCATCCACAGACACTGCACACATGGAGCACACAAAAGCTTACACAATAAATATAAGTAAATAAATGTTTAAAAGAACATCCTAGTCAATTAGAACAAAGCATAACGACACATAAGAAGATACCTTGAAACCCATGACTTGCTAACTAAGACTATTCATTTAAACAATTAAATATGGCCAGGCAGTGGTAGCGCACGCCTTTAATCCCAGCACTTGGGAGGCAGAGGCAGGAGGATTTCTGAGTTCGAGGCCAGCCTGGTCTACACAGAGTGAGTTCCAGGACAGCCAGGGCTACATAGAGACACCCTGTCTCGAAACAACCAAACAAACCAAAACAAAACAAAACAAAAAAAATTAAATATGAAATAAAAATATCTTTCTGTTTGTTTGTTTTTTAAAGGAAGAGAGACAGGTCCAGGAGTGGAGTTGGGATAGTATCAGGATGGACCCCTTGGGACAGATACAGGAAAATCTCTAACTTGCTAACACTGTACTTGAGTCTATTTCAGGAACCACAGCTAAACAGAGGAATGATGGAGGCCTGAGGGGTGGGGTAGAGTGAAGAACAGGAAGCCTAGGGAGGCATCTTCACTAACATGGTGGCAAGCAGATGACAGGCTAGTGGTATAGTCAAACCACTGCGGATACCCACCTACCTGCCCTATTTTGATCTGCTGAAAGCTGCACCTTCTCTCTCTGCTTCTTGTTCCTTTCTGCCTCTGACTCTTCCCTTTCTCTTTCCCTCTCCTTTTCCTAGACCCTCTTCCCTTTTCTCTCTCCCTCTTCTTTCCCTCTTCTTCTCCCCCCCCACACCCATCCCACCCCCAGCTTAGAGGACACCTGCCCATGATTGTTCCAACTGAACCCCAGGGCCTGTGTGCTGGATGTCATGTGAGCAAACACTACATCAAGATGATGTGTTCAGAGGATAGAAAATGGCAGTTGGGGTCTGGAGAGGAGGTGGCTCAGCAGTTAAGAGCACTGACTGCTCTTCCCAAGGTCCTGAGTTCAAATCCCAGCAACCACATGGTGGCTCACAACTATCCATAATGAGATCTGATGCCCTTTTCTGAGGTGTCTGAAGACAGCTACAGTGTATTTACATATAATGAATAAATAAATCTTTAAAAAAGAAAAAGAAAATAAGAAGGAAGGAAGGAAGGAAGGAAGGAAAATGGCAGTTGGAAAGTGGTACCCGAGCCTGTACAAGTTTTCTGCCCCGTTCTTCTGCTGAAAACACATATCCTAGAATGTGTTACATTCGCTTTAGCCAGCAAAGTGAATCCCAAAATCCAGTATATAGCCGGACGGTGGTGGCACATGTCTTTAATCCCAGCACTTGGGAGGCAGAGGCAGGTGGTTTTCTGAGTTTGAGGCCAGCCTGGTCTACAGAGTGAGTTCCAGGACAACCAGAGCTATACAGAGAAACCCTGTCTCGGAAAAAAACAAAAAACAAAAAACAAAAACAAAAAAACAAAATCCAGTATATGACTTTCAGAGGCATTTCCAACTAGAAATGTTGAAATATCTTTAGGAAGATGCCTACTTAGCTCCACCACTGAGAAGTGTTGCAAGCTCAAGAGACCTAGAAGTGCAGAAGTGACTCTTGTGCCTCGGGTCACTGTTTTCCTTATTAGCACAAACGCGACCTTGGTGGGGTTTATTCCCCCCACTGGCTTACAGACATCCTGACCACTTGTGAAGTGACACTTCCGAAGTAACACTTCTCCAGTGATGTCACATTGGTGTGTTCAGTGTTGCTATTCTCTCATGACGTCACATTGCACAGACACACACATTCCTGAGGAGAACTAATCATGTTTAAAACATAAGTGCATAGCCTGTTTTCTTGCCCTGGAATTATTATTACAAAGTCATTCCCAAAGTGCCTTGCTTTCCCCGTTATTTATTTGTTTGTTTATTTATTTATTCATTCATTCACTTTACATCCCGATCACATCCCCTCCCCATCTCCACTCCCTTTCTCCTCTAAGGAGGAGCCAGCACCCCCCCCCATGACACCCCCTCCATTTCAAGTCGCTGTAGGACTAGGCGCATCCTCTCCCACTGAAGCCAGCAACCCTGCACATATGTAGCAGATGCCTTGCTTTTTTTGAACCCAAACCTTGTCATCCTGCAATGTCTGGTCTAAAACAGGTGCGCCTTAAATGTATGGAATGAGAGGCTTAAGCATGCATCACAGTTCAACTGGGAAGAACTCAGTGAGTCCGTGCGCCCAGGTGAGGCTTCCAAACATTTCAGACTGAGCCACCCTCCGCTTTACAGAACATCTGCCTTCCTTCGCAGCACCAGAGCTTCCAGAAGAATGACCCCACTCCCCACCCCCAGGGAACCACCCCTCTTTACACTTCTCAGCGTAAGTGGGGGTTAGAGAAACAGCTGTCCTCAGCCCAAGTCCATCATAAAGGAATTTACAGAAAAGAGAGGCTGCCCTAGAGGGTTGCTTCCTAGAAGCCTAGAGGCCCTGACACCCAACCCCTCCCTACCCCACCCCCGCTTCCCCCTCCCTCCCCCGCCCAGGTTGGAATGTGGGATTGTCCCGGGTTGCCCGGAGCGGGTGGGGGGAGGGGCGCTCCCCCCACCCCACTCCGCCCCCGATCCGCACAGGAGCCTGTGATGTTCCGAGGCAGCGAGGAGGAGAAACCCATTCTCAGTGCGGTCGGCCCACCCCAGCCACCACTTTCCCCATTGATCTGGCCAAACGAACCCGCACCTGGCTCTCCCGTGTTGTAAACACTTTTATTTTCCCTTGGGTTTATGGCCTCCCATTACAAGGCACCACGACTTGTTTAAAAGTGCGCCAAACAAAGGGCTCTGGTGATTACAGACATGCTGCTGGTTTATGGTGGTCTCCCTTTGTCTCATTTTCTCCCTCTCTCTTCCTGCCTGCCCCTCACCCCCTTTCCAGCAACAGGTACACAGGCCTTTTAGGAAAGCCCTTCCAGCCAACTGCTGGGGGCTTCCGATTCCAAACATCTGCTTCCCCTCAGTGGCAAGTTGGCTGCTGTGACAGGAGGTGTGTGGGATTGGGCAGTGGGAACCTGCGTGTTCTCAGGTCAGGCTTCCGCATGCCACGGTGAGAGGACGGTTCTGGGATGTGTCCATGGGGCTTACCAACAGCATCTCTACCCCGTAACCTCTGATGGGCCAGCCTAGCAATTCTGGGATAAGGAGATCCCCGGTGCTCTATTGTATTTTCAGCCATACTGG
This sequence comes from Mastomys coucha, assembly GCF_008632895.1. Taxonomy (NCBI): domain Eukaryota; kingdom Metazoa; phylum Chordata; class Mammalia; order Rodentia; family Muridae; genus Mastomys; species Mastomys coucha. Next base: position 141,267,893 of record NW_022196905.1, on the reverse strand, counting down.
CAAGCCCACATTTCCCACAGCCACTGCCATGGAGGTCCAGAGGAGGTGCTAACTCAAGGCCTGAGTGAATGGATGTCTGGGGGATGGGTCATACTAACGTCTGCTGCAGAGTCTGGTGTCCCCATTACAGCGAGGCTCCCGTGGGCTGGGTCCAGACAGCAAGTGACAAGCAGGTATACACATGAAAGAAGGGACTCAAATATTTATAAGCCCCAGCATTCATTATTCAAATAGATAAGAGGTGGAAACAACCCAATAGATAGGGATGGTTGGATAACAGGACAGCACCTCTCATTGAGACTTTTTGAAAGGAGAGAAAATGCAGTATATACTGTAGCATGCCTGAGTTTTGAAGACCTAATGCTTAGTGAGATAAGTCCATCACAAAGGAATGAGGGTAGCAGCTCAGCTTTATAGAGCCAACAACAGGGGGTGCTTTCCGGTGACTGTGAGAAACACTGAGAGTCACGGTCCAGTTAGAACGGGTCTTCCAAATGTTTGCAGCTGGATGGTGGAGATGGTCCTCCACCAACGTGAATGAACTTAATGCCCCTGAAGCATGCTCATGAGTGGTTTTTAAGTGGCAAATGTTATGGAATCTATGTTCTACTGTTTTTTTTGTTTTGTTTTGTTTTGTTTTAACATTGATTTTGTGGAGGGGGGGAAAGCACCCGAGCCACAGACTGCATGCAGAGGTCAGAGGACAACTTGTAAGAGCCAGCTTTCCTTCCATGTGGGTGACAGGGTAGAGTTCAGGCGAGCAGGCCTTTATCCACAGAGCCAACTGGTCAACCTTCTCACAACATTTTAATGTGTGTGTTTGGGGTTGGGGGGAGTCTTACAAGGGAAACATTGCATTGGGTAGTTAATACATTTAAGTATGTTATGTTTGGGATTTTGAAACGTTTGAATCTGTCAGCCTATAAAACATTTATTATCTTTACAATTTCTTCTTTTTTCTAGGTAAATATTTGCTCATTTTATTATTTTTATTTTTATGTGAATGAGTGTTTGGCCTGGATGTATGGCTGTGCCCTATATACATCCCTTGTGCATGTGGAGGCCAGAAGAGGATGTTGGGTCCTCTGTAATTGAATTTAATTAAGACAGTTGTGAGCTGTCTTGTGGGTGCTAGGAACCAAACTCAGGAACCCTATTTGCATGCTATAGAGGGAATCAGATCACATTATAGATGGTCATGAACCATCTTGTGGTTGCTGAGAGTTGAAGTCAAGACCTCTGGAAGAACAGCCAGTGCTCTTAACCACTGAGCCATCTCTCCAGCGCCAGCCATGTATTCTTAATGTCTAGCCTCCTGAAGCTTGTCTTAGTTACTTTCCTGTTGCTGTGACAAAATACCACAATGGAGACAGCTTACAGAAGGAAGGGTTTAGTGTACTGATCGTCAGGGCAGGGAGGCTGGGCAGCAAACAGCAGGCACGGTAGAAGGAGCAGGAAGCTGAGAGCTCACGTTTTTTTCAAACGCAAGCTCAAAGCATCGAGAGCATTCTCAAAATGGCCATTTTCAGAGGTCAACCTCCCCTCCACCTCCATCCCCAGTGGCCTACCTCCTCCAGCAGAGTCACACCTCCTAGTTCTCCACTGACAGTGTTACCAGTTAGGAGCCAAGTGTTTAACTATCTGGGCCTATGGAGGATATTTCTCATTAGAACCAATATATGACTGAGTAGCTTTTTTTTTTTTTTTTGTCCCTTATTGTAGCACTGGCTAGCCTGAGGCTTACCATGTAGACCAGGCTGGCTTCTGATGCACACCCAGCCTGGACAGCATTTCTATGGGCCTTCTATTTTAGCTGAGGTTGTGAGTTTCTATCTGCCGCTGCTCTGGTGCTTTAATCTAGATCATAGATGAACTGGGGAGCAAGAGTAGGGAACCTTCCACATGGAGCATGGAGGCCAGGAGGATAATCCAAGAAAAGGAGTGGAGCCCCCTCCCCTGGTGGGCAGAGACGGTGCGCCCACCAGGGGCTGCCCCACGCTTGATGGCTGATGTCTGTACAAACATATTTGCACCCCGTGTGACAAGCCTGGGACCAGGGTGTTTCTGATTTGGGGGATTTTTTCAAACTTGGGAATGTGTCCACAGACTTTACTTGTTAAAGTTTTGGCTTCAGACTTTTGCATTAGGGGTGTTCAGCAATTTTCTGGGTTTGTGGGAAACTCTCCTTCGGGGTACCATCCGGCACCCTAGAGAAAGGTCCCTTCTCTCTCTTGGTCCCATGATGGACATTTAGAGTCCACAGAGCTCTCTCACACATGTATCTCATTTACTGGGTACTTGAACTGTCTTTTGAAGATACCACTTTACCTTAAATCCTGTCTTTGATGTTGGTGGTATACAGTTTTTATTGTTCTTGATGGCAAAATAATCTCCTTTTCCATCAAAAAACAAGCAGGTGAGAGGCCCTGAGTTTAATCCCCTGCCAACAAGCAAACTCTACAGAAGATTACTGACTACTGATCTTTAAGAATAGACTCGGGCCGGGCAGTGGTGGCACACGCCTTTAATCCCAGCATTTGGGAGGTAGAGGCAGGCGGATTTCTGAGTTCAAGGCCATCCTGGTCTACAGAGTGAGTTCCAGGACAGCCAGAGCTATACAGACAAACCCTGTAAACCAAAAAAAAAAAAAAAAAGAATAGACTCTGTGGTTCCAGGGAGGTCAACCACACCCCAGTTGATGGCCCCACACCCAGAAGTATATGGACAGCACAAATTGGAGTTCATGGATTTTTAAATTTAAAAAGCAAAAAGGGCCTGAAAGCGAGTGGATGTAGAGGTGAGTGTGAATTCAAAAGAAGTAAAAACATTATCAAAATATATAGTATAAAATTCTAAAGGATTGCTGGGCAGTAGTGGCTCATATCTTTAATCCCAGCACTCAGGAGGCCAAGGCAGATAGATCTCTGAGTTTGAGGCTAGCATGATCTAGAGAGAGAGTTCTAGGACAGCCAGGGCTAAATTATATAAACAAATAAACAAACAAAAAAAACAACAAAAATCTAAAAAGTTAATAAACTTTTATTTTCTTTTTTTTCATTTTTATGGGTTATTTTGTTTATTTACATTTCACATTTTATCCCTCTTCCCAGTTTCCCTTCCACAAATAAAATTTTATTTTTGAAAAGAATATACTTATGGGAGATTTTTTTAAAAAAACAGAATAGTTTCCTTTTTCTACATAAACACACACAATTATTCTGAGCTCATTTGAGGGGAAATTGGCCATGGTTTTCCCTAACCGGGGAAATGCCTTGTGGAGAATTGGTAGCAATATCACTTAGCAACTTGATCCAAATCAATACAACCAATTGTCACTTCAGTATCAAAGGAGTACTATTGATTGTTTCTATTAAAGTAGATAGAACTGAAGGTGTTGCCCTGACTTTGGATAATGGTATTGACAGAAGTTTCATGAAAATGTGCTGCTGACTGAAGAAGAGACAGGTCAAGTCAGGATTTAGCATCACCTCTCTGAGCGTGTCTGCCCAGTGGCAGAGGACTCTGGGAAAGCATGTTCCCGTGGGTTCCAAAAAAGGTAGCTTGGGAGATTAACAGCACTGGGTACTCTGTGGTGCTTCCAGATTCGATTCCTAGCACCTACGTGGTTCACAGCCATCTGTAAACCTCAAGTTTCAGGAGATTCCACACCCTCTTCTAAGTTCTTCAGATACATGGTGCACATACATATATGCAGGCAATATATTTATACACATAAAATAAATAAATCATTCAAAAAGATAGCTAGGCAGGGTGGTGCATACTTTTAAACTCAGCACTTGGGGGCGGGGAGGGGTGCAGAGGCAGGTGGAGTTCTTTGAGTTCAAGGACAGCCTGGACTAAAAAGTGAGTTCTAGGACAGCCAGGGCTACATAGAGAAACCCTGTCTCAAACCTAACCAAAGCAAAAGGGAAGAAGAAGAAAGAAAGAAAGAAGGAAAGAAAGAAAGAAAGAAAGAAGAAAGAAAGAAAGAAAGAGAGGGGGAGAGAGGGAGGAAGAAAGGAAGAAATCTAGAAAAGGTTGAATGTAAGAGGTTGTGTTTTGAATCTATACCGGTCACACAAGACACTTGAGCACTCTGAGGAAGAGATGTCCCCAACCAATCCCCTAACCTGATGGAGCACCATAGAGGTCGGGAAAGCAGTTTATGGCCACACAGCGCCACCTACTGCTCACTACGGAGTAAAGAAAAGCCCAGTCTGAAATCAAGAAGAGCTGTGAACTCTGAGCCCCAGAGAATAAGGGAAGTTAAGTGTGGCTGTGTTCGTTTGTCCTGTGACGTGTGAGCATAAAGGCACCTCGAGGGATTGGCTGCATCTATAAATGTCTGCCAACCGAGAGTCATCAGATAAAATGGGAGGTTTGAGACACATGTTGACTCACAGGCAAGGCTTTCTCCTGAGGCCCGGCCTGTGTGCTCTGTGTGTCAGCTCGAGCTGACTGGACCAGAAAAGCCAAGTAGAAAGTGGCCTTCCCTTTAATGACTCTAGGAAATGGCACTTCTAGGCACCAGACTGTCTAGGGATGGGCTTGGAGATTGGGGTATAACAAGCCTACTGCTCGCTGACTCACTGACAGGTCCCCCGAGCATTCCTTTATAGAGAAAACAGGGGGAGGGTCAAGGAAGGGTGTTTTAAGGTCTCCCTTGCCAAATCCACAAGACCAGGTCAGTGATTTCCAGCACTCTTCAGAGTGGGTGAGGCATCTTGGTGACTGAGGGGGAGGAGTGGTGGGCACTCTGCAGCCTGCCACTGTGTGGACAAAGCAAGCTTAAGGAGCAGTCTATAATCCTGTCAGGCCTTATTCAGTGAAATCCACTCACCTTGCTGTGTCTGCTGTCTGACATCTAGATATCAGGGCTGGGGAGAGCTAAAGATGATCAGTTTCACACTCAACGCCTGTCGGGGACTTTGCAGGTAGAACCCAATAATAAACAGGGGCTGCTGAAATCTTAAGCTGCTCAAATGTAAGAATACTGAGATATACAAACACTCCCGTATGGGTGAAGACACAGGGTGTGAGATCTGCGGGAAAGACCAGAGGCTCCCGAGAGAGAATGCAACCAAGTGGCCCTGAGCGTGGCTGCTGACTCGGCCTCTCTGGATCAGGAGCTGTGTTGCTTGTGCCTGTCAAACTCCATGTCACACCCGAGTAGGGTGACAAGCATCCCAAGCCAACAGTTCCCTGTCTGGAAGGATCCCTAAGAGCACACCTCTAACAAAACCAGCCCCATAACAGGGGAAGCAGAAGGCTAATGGTTCTTGACTTACAGTGGTCCGCTTGAAGGCAGCTTTCAGTAGAAGCAGGTACTTCACGTTTGGAATGTGGCTCATCTCCCTCTCCCCCTGGCTAGTGACATGCAATCTGATGTTCTTTCATGATGCTGGGGGATAGTAGTGATCTCAGCTCCAGTGTACCCTGCAATTGATCACATTGGGCCACGACCCCATGCTACAGCTGTAGATCTCTTCAGGGTAGGTGGACCACAGAGGTTTCCACTTAAGGTGTGTCAGCATGGTGTATTTATATTGAGGCTCAGCCTGGTCATTACTTATGAAGCAGCTGGCAGTGGTGGTGCATGCCTTTAATCCCAGCACTTGGGAGGCAGAGGCAGGTGGGTTTCTGTGAGTTTGAGGCCAGCCTGGTCTACAGATGGAGTTCCAGGACAGTCAGGGATATTCAGAGAAACCCTATCTTGATTGCCCTCCATCAAAGATGCTAATGGCTAGTGGGAGTAGATAGTGTGTCAGACCCAATTCTTAGTTCCTTAAGCTCATTCGATGAATTAGCCCTCCCAACATGTTTCTTGTCTCCATTCTACATGTGAAGACACTTGGTTGCTGCACACAGCTTAAACCACTTGGAGGAGACCCAGGACATCAGCCCCACCAGTCTTCCTGCTAAAGCTTGTTCAAAGCAGTCTGCTCCATTTATTTCTCTGGGGAACAAGAGGGTGCCCTGGTGGACTAAGGACCGAGCAACCATAGTAACAGTGGGGCAATGGACACCCTTTTCGTGATCTTTTTCCTTTTGCACATTTCCCTACGAACATCTCATTTCTGGATTCTTTTTTTGTCGTTTTTTTTTTTTTTTTTTTTTTTTTTTTTTTTACTTCTTTCTCTTGAGAGATCATGAACCAGAGGAGCAGTCTGCTGGGGAAAAAGCAGCGGGCCACTTCCGGGCTGCGTGCTGCACCCTCTCTGCAGCCAAGCGACACAGTGGCTAGGTCAGGGCGGTCTGTTTACTGACTGCAAACAAGGGCCCTGCTGGGGACGTCAGGGGAGCAGCTGCTGGGTGTCCAGCGAAGCTCCAGAGTGGTTTGTAAAGTAAACGGACTCTAATTTGGACAAATACGGCTGGGGCCTGGAACTCAGGACAGATAAAGTTGCAAGGAAGTGTTGACCTGGAGGGACAGTGTTTCCAGGCCCCAGTAGGAAGCGGGAGTGGCCCAGGAATGCAGTGCTCTGCCTGAACTGCCCAGAACTGCTGTTGGCTCCTAGCAGAGAGGACAATAGTCCTCAGCCAGTTGACTCCTTGGGCATTAAACAGGACTTTTGTAGAATTGGAAGGGGAAGTGCTCCACAGAGGTATTAAGTGTCTGTTTATAGTTACTTGTAGGAAATGCAAGTTCATTTAAGTTTAACATGCCTACCCTACAGCTCAGGCAGGCATGGGAACACCAACTAAACATCAAATTTTTCCTTTATAGTCTCTGTGTGTGTGTGTGTGTAGAGTTGTCAAAAGGGAGTGAAATTTTGAAGGAAAAAGGCAGAGTGGCTGCCTCAGAATGAGTGCTCACTAGAGGGCAGCTGATGGTGCCTCATTTACAAATATTCAACAAACACAGTGCTTGCAGCAGAGTCCTGCTTCCCTAGGTCAGCCACAGCCTTCCCTACAGCTCTGCTCCCTGATGTGCAGCAAGCATTGCGACATTTGGAAATGTCTGAAAAGCGGTAACAGTAACTAACTCATCCAATTACACAGGGTGGTCCTAGGTGCTTGGTGAAGCAACTTTGCCATACAGTCAAGGGTTGCTACTCTCTGGGCATCCTGGCTAAGGTCAGGTTTCAGCCCGAGCAGTAGTGTTGATTAGATTCCCAAAGTCTCACCTCCTTCAGATTCTCCTAAATACACTGCCTTCAACCATTTCGTGCACAAGCGACAGGCCTCATCCAGGACCGGTGTCTGCCTTTGTTAGGCTCTGGAATGAGTGTGACTGAACAGTCCCCCGCCCCCTTCTGAGGGAGAACTGACTGAAAAGGTATCCATTCAGCATGAGGAACTCCACAGAGGTTATTGGGGTGTCTCATAGCTCCCCAGGACAGGTCCCTGCAGCAGGGAGTGGCACTGAAGTCAGGAGTCTCCAGGACAGGAGGTATCAGAGGCATATGATGGATAACCTGTGCCAGGCAGGCAGGCAGGGTCAGGGCAAAGGTTCTGGAAATTAGCTGGCTCCAGAGAAGCTTGTTTCTTTCCTAGTGAACTACAGAGGTGGCCCTAAGGGCTAAGTCTCCATGGTAACACCGCTTGCCTAGAGGTGTATCCCCTCCACCCCAGATTTACCCTTCTCCATGGCCAGCCTGGTCTCTTGCCTAGCTACAGTGCTACTCCAGGAGTATTAAGAAACTACATCTCAATTTCAGTCTGTGATCTGTGCCACAGGTCTATCCAGTCCTCCCCTGTGACTCTATCTGACACCGGCTGAGTGGTGCCAGACACCTGGCAAACAAGTCCCAGTATTGGAGCAGAATAGAGGAGCCTGAGACTGGCAGAGGAGGCACAATTTGTAATTTAGAAAGCAAAATATTCTCAAGATGGTTGATGATGATGGTGGCCCAAGAACACAGATGTGCCCATTGCCATTTAAAAGTGGTTACACTGGGCCTGGCGCCCTAGGTCTGTAACTCCAGCTACTCAAAAGTTGAAGAAGAAGGAAGACAAGTTCAAGGCCAGTTCTCTTCTCGGAAATAAAACTGAAAGAAGAGCCGTGAGTGTGCTTAGGAGAGGCTCGCCTGACGTACACAAAGGTCTGGGCTGAACCCCTGGTGGCATCCATGCACACCCATGCACACATGCATACACATACATGCTCATGCACGCACATATATGCATGCATGCATGCACTTGCATGCACACACAAACACATGCATACGCACACACGTACTTGACAGTACAGACTCATTCAGACACACAGGCACGAGCACAGACACACACATATGCATGCATGTGCACATGCACAGACACACCCAAAGATGCATATATACGCATACTCACAGGCACACACGCGTATGCATTCACACACATGTAAACCCACACACATACACACGTACAATAATGGATTTTATGTTGTGTGAATTTTGTCATAATGAAGATCATAGTCTAAATTTAAACTGAGTAAGTGAGCGAGGTTGATTGTTAGGAAGATGAGGAAGTCATGTAAGACAAAATTTCAGCTTGAGACAGTCGGCAAGGTGACCAGGCCATGCAGACCAGTGGGCTACCTCTCATTTCATTGGCCCGATCAGTCACATGTCCCTTGCTGAGTTAGGAAGCTTTATAAGACATTTGTTCTCGATGTCCTCACACACACAAGTGAGTTCCGTGACCTCTCAGGCATCTTTTCTTCCTTGTCCCCATCTCCATAAGACAGCTGATTATTTATTTATTTGTTATGCTTTGCAGGGACCTGCCTGTCTCTGCCTCCTGAGTGCCGGAATCAAAGGTATGAGCTACCCACTCTGACAGCCGTAGGGCAGAGCTAAAAGTGACTGATGATGAGAACCACACACCATTGGCTCTGAGCATCTGCACTGTAAAGATAGGTCACCACCAGCTTGGAGAGATGGCTCAGCCGATAAGAGCACTGACTGTTCTTCCAGAGGACCCAGGTTCAAGTCCCAGCACTTGTATGGCAGGTCACAATTGTCTGTAACTCCAAGATCTGACTGATACCCTCACACGTACATACAGAAAAAACACCAATGCACACATCCATGCAGGAAAAACACCAAAGCAAGTAAAAATAACCAAATTTAGAAAGAAAGGAGGAAAGAAAGAAAGGAAGAAAGAAAGAAAGAAAGAAAGAAAGAAAGAAAGAAAGAAGGAAAAGTCATCAGCTTAGAGCCAGAATAGAACAACCACTCTGTTTCTGATTGACGTCAGTTTCCCCAGTGTGTCTAGCTTAGGGTGCTCTTAGAGGAGCTACATGGAGAGAACGCCCTGGCTGGAGAGAAGAGAGAGAGAGAAGAAAGGAGGGAAAGCTCTCTACCTTCTGTCTACCTGCCAGCCACCCTTGACACCTCCTCATTTGGACAAAACGACACTCCTGAAGCAGAGAGGTTAAGGCCAAAGGTGCTTGCTTTCATAAGAAATGATCTAGATCAGGACAAGACCTCCTGGTTGGTTTTCCCTGC
>NW_022196905.1:141200433-141258383 GCF_008632895.1 Mastomys coucha | reverse complement strand
ACACACCACACACACACACACCACACACACACACACCACACACACACACACCACACACATGAAAACAGGCCACTTGATGACTTCAGTTAAGTCCAATTAACTCCCCACCTGGAATAACTGAACTTTTGTGTCTCTTATTTGTTTCTTTGATACCTCATGTTTGCCCAGGTAAAGTAAACTTTGCAAAGATACGGAGCCTGGGTACAAAAAGCCATGCTTTTTCTGCACGCTGATAAGCATGTGACAATACTTGCTTCATTGACAGAGGGTTCACCACTGATCTGTGTGGTTCCCCAAAGCTGCCCCCTTGCGGTGGGCCAAAAAAGCAGAAACGAAAATAACCAGGTCTACTGACATGTGTCCACCTAAAAACACCGTCTCCCTCATTCCAAGCGAGGCATCTGTGGTCAGAGACTCGAGCCTCTGTGAGCAGCACAGCCAGTCCTCAGCAACCCTCAATGAAGGTTTGTTGAGTGAATAGATGTCCTCATATCCATCTATCTACAATATCCACACTCTCTCCATTTTATCCTATTGTCAAGATTTAGAAGACCTCCTCCTCTTTTCATTTTTGGGGACCAAACATAGGGTCTTGTGCATGCCATGCAAGCAGTCTACTGCTGAGAGATACATCCCGGTCAGTATTGTCGCTGTTTGGAAGATGCTCTATTCTCAGTCGCTGGCAGGACAATTTCATTAGCTTACAGACCTAGGTCTATAAGCAGCTCACACAGAAACATTGGCCAAGCAGGTGATGCATGCCTTTGATCCCAGGTCTTGGGGAGGCAGATCTCTGTGAGTTTGAGGCCAGCATGGTCTATGGAGAGGGCTCTAGGGCAGCCAGGACCACGTAGAGAAACCTTGTGTGGGTTCCCTCCCATATTTATATATGAATATGGGACTTGCTGGCACCTGCTGGGTTAGTGACAGCCCCTTTCCAGGGAGTCCAGAGGAACACAGCCAGGATTGCATGTGACCTGGAACACCTGGGCACTGCAGCTGCTGGGCAGCTTCCCCAGCATCCAGCTGTGTTATATCCTTAGCCTCCAGGAGTCTCTGAGACATTGTTTCCGTTGATGGAGGCAACAGGCACCCAGGCCCAGTGTTGTGGGAGTGTGATAGACAGCCCTGTTATCATCACTCTCAGTGAGTTTCAAGGATGGGGAAGACAGGCTGGAGCCCAGACCTCACGCTTTCCTGCTTGGAAGGGAAGTGTATGCTTTTTCCTTCCTGGCTGTTGTCAAAGCCACTTACTGAAAAGTTGTGCAAATAGAATTAGCCACCACCAGGGCCATTAGTAATCTGTTGGGCACAGCTGGCTTTGTCCCAACTAATTTTTTTATAAGATTTATTTATTTATTTTATGTATATGAGTACACTGTAGCTGTACAATGGCTGTGAGCCTTCATGTGGTTGTTGGGAATTGAATTTAGGACCTCTGCTCGCTCCAATCAGCCCTGCTTGCTCTGGTCAACCCTGCTCACTCAGTCCCTGTTCACTCCAGCCCAAAGATTTATTTATTATTATAAATGAGTACACTGTAGCTGCGTTCAGACACACCAGAAGAGGGTGTCAGATCTCATTACAGATGGTTGTGAGCCACCATGTGGTTGCTGGGACTTGAACTCAGGACCTTCAGAAGAGCAGTCAGTGCTCTTACCTACTAAGCCATCTTGCCAGCCCCCAACTAATTTTTAATAACCACTGGTCTATTCTCAGCTTCTGTGGGAGCACTGTTTTAAACTCCACACATTAGTTCATGGTAAAGGTTTGCTTTTTGGGGATGCTAGGGATTGAACCTATGGCTTCACACAATTGCTCTGCCATCAACTTCACCCACAGCCCGTGTTCATGGTGTATTTTTAAAATTAATGGAAATTACATACACAAGTGCATGTATGTATTCATTTTGTTTGTTTATTTGTTTGTTTGTTTGAGACAGGGTTTCTCTATGTAGCCCTGGCTGTCCTAGAACTCACTCTGTAGACCAGGTTGGCCTCAAACTCAGAAACCTGCCTGCCTCTGCCTCCCAAGTGCTGGGATTAAAGGTATGCACGACTACTGCCCGGCAGTATGTATTCATTTTTAATGTGTTAAATGTATTTTTTCAGGTCTGGTGGCTTACTTCTTTAATCCTAGCACTCAGGAGGCAGAGGCAGGGGAATCTCAGAGTTCTAGGCCAGCCTGGTGTACAGAGCAAGTTCCAGGATAGCCAGGGTTGCACACTCCTGTCTTGAACCACTCCTCCCCACCCCCCTAAAAAGGACATTTTTAAAATTCAGACTTGTTCCATCACTATGTACTTTGAAATTAGTGTACTTTGAAGGTAGCTTAAGTTAACCTTTTGTTTCTATTTACATTGTTTTTATTAAAAACTGACTTTTCGGGGTTAGAGAGATGGCTCAGTGGATAAGAACACTGACTGTTCTTCCAGAGGTCCTGAGTTCAAATCCTAGCAACCATATGGTGGCTCTCAACCATCTATAATGAGATCTGATGCCTTTTTCTGGTGCATCTGAAGACAGCTACAGTTTACTTACACATAATAAATAAATAAATAAATCTTTGGGCCAGAGTGAGCAGGGCAGGAGTGGGAAGGAAAAACAAAACCTGACTTTTCCTCATTTAGGTCCATCTCCAAATCAAGTCTTTGGGTTGAAAAGGTAGAATCTGAGGGCTGGGCAATGGTGGCTCATGCCTTTAATCCCAGCACTTGGGAGGCAGAGGCAGGATTGAAAAAAACAAACAAACAAAAACAAAAAACAAAAAAAAAAAAAAGAAAGAAAGAAAGAAAGAGAGAGAGAGAGAAAGAAAAAGAGAAAAAGTAGAATCTGGCTCCAGCCTAAATAGAACTGTCTCATTTGCAAATAGCTTTGTTTCTAAATATGAACTTTAGCCAACATACCACAGAAATTACATCTATTGTCCCGTGGGACCCTGGATCGACTGAGAAAACGTTGAATCCAAGTGAGATCTGCTCTTTGAATCCGTTACAAGAGTTAGCACAACTTTATTACTCTCAGGTGGACATATGGCAGCTCTTCTGTCCCCCTTTGGTCTGGGGGCGCAGGGACAAGTGTCTGGCAGTGGAGGACTCTGGGACATCCCCCATCCAAATCTGGGCATCCTGAGGACAGGGTATCCTGCCTAGATCAGTCGGGCCTGCACCCAGAAATCAACTGTCCAGTACCTCTACAGTCTAACCACCAACCAAAGTGTAGCGAGTCCCATGCAGATCCCTCGAAATGAAGCCGAGAAGATTGTTAAGGTGATAACGGCCCGCAGGAGGAGGGCGAAACAAACTGTGACCTCCAACACAAAAGTCAGGACACGACCGCCCCCAGAGACCATTGACTCATCCTTTTAACCAACCGGAAGCAGTGGAAGCAGCCCCTTCCCTTCCCAGCTTTCTGCTAAACCCCCAGATTCACCTGGAGAAATGGCACTTCATCCCTTGGGATCTGGCGACATCTGCTGACAGCCGTTGTTACTACGTACGAACCTTTAAAAGTTTCTAGCAGGGCAGTGGTGGCTCACGCCTTTAATCCCAGCACTTGGGAGGCAGAGGCAAGTGGATTTCTGAGTTCGAGGCCAGCTTGGTCTACAGAGTGAGTTCCAGGACAGCCAGAAGTATACAGAAAAACAATGTCTCGAAAAAACAACAACAACAACAACAAAACAAACGAACAAAAAAGTTTCTAGAAGAGATCCACACAGCAGTGAGGGAGGTTTTGAATCCACAACCCTCATCTGCCTTTGGGCACATTTAGCCTCCAAAACAGGAAGTATTACCTATAATCTGTGGGTTGAGGCCGCTTTGCACATCAGTCAATCCCTTTCACAGGGGCGACCTTTCAGATATACTTCCCATCAGATATTTACATTATGATTCGTGACAGTAGCAAAGCGACAGTTATGAAGTAGCAATGAAATAATTTTATGGCTGGGGGGTTACCACGATGTGAAGAACTGTATTAAAGGGTCGCAGCCTTAGTAAGGTTAATATCCGCTACTTCGGAGTTACAAGAAGGTTTGAACTACTCCATGTGGCTGCCGGAAATAAAACTACAGGAATGGTAAGTGCCCTTGACCACCAGCACAAAGAACTAAACTATTCATTTGTTTGGCTGTGTAGCTCTGGCTGTCCTGGAACTCACTATAGAGAGCAGTCTGGCCTTGAACTCCTGGCCTCAAAATCACAGCATCCCAATCAACTCTGCAGTGCAGGGCAACTAAAAATGTGAAGAGCCCCGAGGTAACCTGTGCTAACGTAAGCTAGGCCAGTTGGGTGAAGCCACCAGGTGGTGCTATAGTCTCAAAAAATGACCATCGCCCTTTATTCCCCAAGAGGCTGTGTAAACTTCTAAAACATCCTCATCTAGAAGTATTTGCCAAGAACCCTGCAGGGTGATGCACACCTTTAATCTCAGCACTTGGGAGGCGGAGGCAGGAGGATATCTAATTGTAAGGAAACAAATACATCAATCACTGTTTCTGTATCTATCATCTGGGCCTCCCATGTGAGCTCTCATTTAGACCTTGAGTGACTCTTGCATTTGAATTACTGGCTTACATACACATCTGGACATTCTCTATCTGGGTCCAAAGGATACATACAGTCTGAGCCCTGGAAACTGTCCGTGTCTGCAGTGTTTCCTTCTGTGGCAAGAAACAGAAAACAGAAGAAAAAGAAAGAAGGAAAGAAAGAAAGAAAGAAAGAAAGAAAGAAAGAAAGAAAGAAAACCTAGAACTGGGCTGGCAATGTGGTTCAGTGGGCACAGGTCTTGCCAACAAGTCTGATGAACAGACTTTGATTCATCAGTCATGAACAACATGACAGATAATGATGAGTCATCCTTTGGCCTCCATGCATGTGCCATGTTCACATGAACACACACACACACACACACACACACACAAACTGGTAAAATTCTATTTCATATGTATATGTGCTTTGCCTTCACGTCCCATTGGCTACACTAGGACCTTATCTCTCATCTCCAGTTGATCTGCAGTGATCTTACTTTCTGGTTCACTGATCGCTCAATACTCCCGCCCACCAGTGACAATTAAGTAAGCGTCCCCTTCTGGTCATATAGACACTTCCCTGAGTCTGACGGAGTGGCCAGCACCCCTTGGCTACTCTTGGAAGAGGAGGGACCCTCAGCCAGGGTCTTTAAGGCTATAGCTGGCCCCCTTCACCTGACCCCATTCTCCTACCATTGGAGCTGCAATTCTGCAGTTCCTTTAGACCCTCCTGGGCCTCCGAGTCACTACCTGACCTTTCTTCACCTTCCCTTTGGAGCTATCCCTAAATCCACAGCTCTTCTAGGTCTTTGTAGCTTTTGTGACCCTAGGCTCTCCTGGGCCCCTGCGCCCCTACCTGCCCTTCGCTCACCTTCCCTGCTGCCTGTCCCTCAGCTCCTCTAGGCCCTAGTGACTTTTCCATGCAGCTTCTTTAGCCCCTACTGGGCTACTTTGACCCTTCCTATCCAGACTCTATTCCACCCCCCACCCCCAGGGCTACAACCCTGCAGCTTCCTTAGCCTCTACTGGGCTATTGCAACTCTTTCTGTTCTCTTCTACTTCTCTTGCTTTGGAGCTCCCAGTAAATTCCACAACTCCTCTAGGCCCCCTTGGCTTTTGCCAGTCCATTCCCAAAACTTTCCTATGGATGAGACCTTCTACAAGAGCTTGGTTCTCATTCTCACCTTCTGGCTTCTACGACCCCCATTGAGTTGTGGTGATGAACAGCTTGGTCCTCATTTTGGCCTTCCTGACTTGGGAGATACTGGCAGCTACAGGCTACAAGGACATTCCACTTCCCTTTTCTCATCCATGGGAACTCTATCTTTCCTACCCTCATTCCTTTGGGTTGCTTCTTAGAAAACCTCCAAACTGCTGGGTGGTGGTGGCACACACCTTTAATCCCAGCACTTGGGAGGCAGAGGCAGGCGGATTTCTGAGTTTGAGCCCAGCCTGGTCTACAGAGTGAGTTCCAGGACAGCCAGAGCTACACAGAGAAACCCTGTCTCAGGGGGAAAAAAAAGAAGAAGAACCTGGCTTCAGATCCCCCAGCACCCATGTAAAAAGAAAACCTCCAAACTGTATACCTGAAACCTGACCTGAAGGGCCCTAAATTTATTCACCTGTCCAATCAAATTTGGCCTCAATATCCCTACAACAATTAATCAATATGAATGGCTACCTAACAGCACTCTTGATCCTAATATTAATCATGATCTTTATAAATACTACAAGCAATCTGAGAAATGGAGATTTCCCTATTCCCTATTTCTCCTTTCTCCAAACTCTCTTTGTCCCTCACAACCCCCACTCAATGTAAATATTCTGTCTTCTAAGTTACCATAAATGGCTCTGATATTGCAGAGTTTGTTGCAAGATGGGAGCCAGAAGCCCAACCTAGCAGGAAGGGGAAAAAGCAAAGGAGTAGCCCAGCTACAGCATGCACACAGCCAGCACACACTCCTTGCTGGCTGGTCAGTCTCTCGGCTCCCTCCTGTAGGGTCCTCTGACTATAGTCAGACCTCACGGTTTTCCAGTCTCCAAGCCTTCTACATTCTCACCTTACTGGATTCAGTTTTACAGGAGTTCAGGTGTCGTTTAGATATGAGTAGCATCCTACTGTTTTATGCTATTCCACTTCAATTAGAAGCTGGCTCTGGAGTTGGGTATGGCTCCCCCTCGTCTAGATCCAAGTGTACTTGTTTAAAGGTTTCCTTCAAAAAAATCTCTATCCCATATCAGGTGAGCCACCTGACTATGTGACAGACAAAGGAGGGAAAAACAGAATAAAGGACCAGACTATTCGCAATAGGGACTGTTGCTACTCATCTCTACTCTTTAGGCTTTGATTTCATTCTCTAAGCTTGCTAAGATATATGATTAAAACCCTGTAAAATCCCTAACAAAGGACTTGACATAAAACGTGTGACACTAGGGTAGATAGTTAACAGTCTATGTCTAGGAACTGTGTGGCTTGTGGCCAACTCAGTCACTGTCCCCCCCCATCAGGATGGAGGTGGCCACATGGATAACAACCATCTTTGCTAGCATTTGAAGGATGAACTTTGCCATGTGACCTCACTCCCATTCTGATTAAAAACTGACTAAATGGCATAAGCCAATCAAGGAAAACAGCTCCTCTTAGCTGTGAGGCACAAAGCAGATAAATCTGTTTGTTTTGTTTTGTTTTGTTTTTTTGAGACAGGGTTTCTCTGTATAGCCCTGGCTGTCCTGGAGCTCACTTTGTAGACCAGGCTGGACTTGAACTCAGAAATCCACCTGCCTCTGCCTCCCAAGTGCTGGGATTAAAAGCGTGCACCACCACTGCCCGGCTGCAGATAAATCTTTGATATTTTCAACCACACTAACAAACCACAACCGAGTACCTTCTTTTCTTCAGCCTCCCTGGTTTCTCTTTCTCTCTTCTCAGTAATAGGCTGTCCACCCAGTCAGGGCTGATGCAGTTCCAGGCCAGGACTCCAAATGGGATTACAATACCTCCAGGGGGCATCCTAGCTAGGAATCAATTAATAACTTTACCTTCTGGCCAGTCTCCACAAAGCCGCCCTTCAGACTGTAAATTATGAAAAATCCCAAGAGGTCATCCAAGAGAAATATGAAAATCTATCACAATTCCTAGATCGCCTTCCAAAGGCCCTCCGAAAATATACGAACCTGGATCCTGAGATCCCAGGTGGAAAACAACTCCTCATGAGTCTTTCCCCAGAGTTCCCCTAATATTAGGATCAAACTTAAATGTCTATAGAAATGACCCCTGACTTAACTGTGGCCTTCAAGGTGTAGCATGGGAGAGATGAAAAAGCCCCCCAAACAATAATACCCAATGATGACTAAGGCCTCTCAGCTGGCCAAAGCAAAAGCCCAGGCTCCCTGCTCTCCCAAATTCTAAGAACCTCCACGTCCGTGTTTCAAGAGAGTCACTGGGCTCAGGCCTGTCCTTATTTCATAAACTACCCAGACCTTGTCCAGGGTGCTATCAAAGAACATTGGATGCAGGGCATTGGTGGTGCAGCCTTTAATCCCTGCATTTGGGAGGCAGAGGCAGAGGCAGGCAGATTTCTGAGTTCAAGGCCAGCCTGGTCTACAGAGTAAGTTCCAGGACAGCCAGGGCTACACAGAGAAACCCTGTCTCGAAAAGCCAAAAAAAAAAACAAAAAACAAAAAACAAAAACAAAAAAACATTGGAGTGTTGACTGCCTCCAAGTCCCTCGTGGCATGTGGACATCAAACCCTGATTGCCTTCCAGCCAATCTCCTTGGTCTAGCCATAGCCAACGGACCAGGACTCCCTTGGCCTGACCACTGCCAGGGACCCCCAGTCTCAGGGTGTTCAATCTCCTTCTTTTTGGACCCCAGAGCCACTTTTCCAGTCCCAGGAAAATTCTGGGGAGCCACATCTCTTTTCTGCTCCTCTATCATCAGAATAGGAAGGCAGCCTTACCAGGCTCAGAAACCCCCCACTTAGCTGTACTTAGGGGTGTCTCGCTCACCCATTCCTTTCTAGTGAATCTAACTGGTCCCATCCCCTTGCTTGGAGCTTCTATTTCTTCTGCTCCTCACATTCACTTGACCCCAGGCTCACCAATCATTCCCCTCCTCCAAACTACGCAGTTGAATATAGTTGTCCCCTAGCAGCCTCTCAGATAGAGCCTCAGGTATGGGACATCTAAAAATCGCCCCCCCCCAACACACACATCATTCAACTATAAAACCCTACCAAGTATATAAGCCAGGCTCAATACCTTCTTCTCCCCCAAAAGTCACAGGGACTCTTATTTCTGTCATCTTTGGAAAGAATTGTCTATGTCCCATTTTTCCCCCTTTAGTACCCCTGTACTCAAGTTTAAAAACCCAGTGGAACCTATTACTTGGTTCAGGATCTCTGACCTACAAATTCAGCAGTAGTTCCCCTTCACCCCATAGTATCTGGCCACTCTCCTCTCCTCTCCACCATCTCCTCAGAGACCTCCCATTTCTTTGCCCTAACCCTAAGGATACCTTTTGTGTTCCTCTGGACTATCAGTCACTTAACATCTTCGCCTTTACCTGAACTATCTAGACACTCACACTTCTACCCAACTCATTTGGACCATCCTACTCCAGGGGTTCCAGGAAAGCCTATATTTACCTCATTAGACTCAGGCCTCTGACCTCCTTTCTTTGTCATTTCCTAAATCCAGTGCATAGATGACCTTCTCCTTCATAGCCCATCCCTGCAAATTATCCAGGCAGACACTTCTGTCCAGCTAACAATACAGGATTTCACTCCCTAATGTCCAGTCATCCATCCTTCAGGTGTCTTTTCTTTTTTTTTAAAGAAATGTATATGAGTACACTGTAGCTGTACAGATGGTTGTGCACCTTCATGTGGTCTGCTTGCTCAGGTCAGCCCTGTTTGCTCTGACCCAAAGATTTATTTATTATAAGTACACTGTTATTATACATCAGTGATTATAAATCAGACACACCAGAAGAGGGCATCAGATCCCATTACAGATGGTTGTGAGCCACCATGTCATTGCTGGGATTTGAACTCAGGACCTTCGGAAGAGCAGTCAGTGCTCTTACCTACTGAGCCATCTCTCCAGCCCAATCCAGGTGTCTTATCTAACTAGATATAACTCCTACTCACAAGGCCATTACCCTAGATTAAAAAAACAAACAAACATCTAATCCAGTCACTCATCATCCCCACCACCAAAGACAAAATTCTATCATTCCTAGGGATGAATGGCTTCTTACACTCTTCTCACCCACCATTATATGAGGTGGCCCATGGCCCCTCTCATGAACCAATCCTTGTACCCATTACCAAGCCCTTTTGTAGACTTCACTGGGACCCTCCTCCAGGCTCCAGCTGTACACTTTCCAGATATAACTTCCCCCTTCTCTGTCCATGTCACTAAAAAGGGGGGATGTGCTCTCGAAATCTCTGGTCACCAGGTAGAACCTTTCTTTGCATTAGACCACACATGCAAAGAAAGGATGCATGAATTCGACCAAGACCACATAGGCATTAGACCAAGGATGGGTACCATGTCTGGAAGCTCTGGCTGCAGCTGAACTTCCTATATGTGAACTGGGTCACCCATCACTATCTTATCTCCTCACCACCTATTCCATCTCCTGACATACAAGGATCTCCAGAACTACCCCTTCCAGAGTTCTCTTCCTTCAGGTAGCCTTAGTAAAGGATGCTACATTTACCTTTCAGACATGTCCATATCTCAACATTACAAACTAACTCAAGCTACTGACTTGGCTCCGTTAAAGTATATACAGATCATTTGTTTCTGCTGGCTTCTGCCACCCATCATAGTTGGGTTCTAAATTCTAGAGTCTGCCTCTCCAGTAACTTCTACCCTCCAACTACTCTCGCTATTCATTTCTCCTCGCCCACTAATTAAGGAGCCTTTTCCTGGTTCCTGGAACCTGCTTTGCTCTACAGAGCCTCACTCACCACTGGGCAACTCTCTAATTACTAAAACACTTGCCTGTCTCCCTCTATTGGAACCCTCCCGGTTTCCTTCCCTCTCCCACCCCCACTCCCCAGGAGCTGCCTGCCAAGCCCTGCAGCTTCCTTACTATGACCTTAGCTCTGTCCTAGAAGTTTCACAGCTTCTCCATACCCTCCTGGGCTTCTTTGTCTCTCAGCTCCCCCTGGGAGCTTATAGAAACTCTCTCCAACAGAGTTCATTTTGCGGCCCTTTCTCTCTTCCTCCACAGACTCAGATTTTATCAAAGCCTCACTCTGTTACCATGAACAGCCTGGCCTCAGCACAGTTTACATGGCTGAAATTGGCATGCTTAATTTTCAGTGATGGCAACTTCAGTCACTACACAAACAAATGATCCACAAAGAAGTGCCTTTATTATATTTTTAATTAAGGATCCATGTCACCCCAGATGGGAGATGGGGGGTCATTGGTAAACTTGATTACAGCACTTACCACAGCCACCCATCAGGCACAATCCAAGTACAGAGGATAAACATCCCACTCTCTCAAACCCTAGGTATAGACATGGTAAAAGAAGTGGTTCAAGGACGGGCAGTGGTGGCGCACGCCTTTAATCCCAGCACTTGGGAGGCAGAGACTTGGGATTTCTGAGTTCGAGGCCAGCCTGGTCTACAGAGTGAGTTCCTGCACAGCCAGGGCTACACAGAGAAACCCGGTCTTGAATAACAAAAAACAAAAACAAAAACAAAAACAAAAACAAACAAAAAAGTGGTTTAAAACACCTCAAAGGTATTTATATTCACAATATTGATTATTATTGATAATATTGATCCCACTTCCCTGTCATACCATCTTTTGTTTCAGATCTTAACCTCTGAGATTTACTGATAGCAGAGAGAGGTGATTTTGTCTCTTCCTTGGGGAGGAATGCCACCTTGATGTTAACCAATAAGGTATAGTGAAAGATAAGATCCAACAGTCAGATCCAAAAAAAAAAAAACCCAGCTCGATGCCTCTGGCCAGCGGATCATTGACAGTCTAGTATGAGATATAGATACTCTCCTTCTTAACCCTCCCTCTCCTTTCCTTATAAACTTCTTATCTAAACTCTCCAACAACAAATACAAAAGATTTCTAATAAGACCTTTAACCAGTTGTAATTACAGGATTACTGATCCCTAGTTACAGAGCCAGAGGCCTGCAACACCCAATTATATCCTGAGAACGACAACCAAATGCCCCAAGGACCTCAACACCCCTGACCAGCAGGAAGCAACCTGATAACACCACCCTATTTCTCACCCCCCTCTCCCCCTTCTTTCTTTCTTTCTTTTTCTTTTTTCTTTTTTCTTTTTTTTTTTTTTTTTTTTTTTTTTTTTGGTTTTTCCGAGACAGGGTTTCTCTGTGTAGCCCTGGCTGTCCTGGAACTCACTCTGTAGACCAGGCTGGCCTCGAACTCAGAAATCCGCCTGCCTCTGCCTCCCAAGTGCTGGGTCTAAAAGTGTGCGCCACCACCGCCCGGCTCACCCCTCTCTTTCTAACCTCTGATTATTTCTTAAACAAGAGTGGGGATTGTAGTCCTGAGCTGAGCACCACAAAAGCACATGTGCCACAAAAGCCGTCAAAGCAGCCCCAGTTCTCTCCTTCCCACCCCAGCCTACAGCTACTGCAGTAGAATGTCTTACAGGAGCTGTCCAAAATGGCGGCACCACATCTCCTGAGCTCCCAGCCATCGCAGGAGCTGTTCCTGGGGGTGGAGGGTGGGGTGGCTCACCGTTCCTGCCTCAGCCTACTGCCAGCTTGAGGAGCTGTCCGCTGTGGCAACACCTTTTTTTCCTGCTTCAGACTACAGCTTTCATGAAACACCACCGCAGGAGCTGTCCCACAGGAGCTGTCCACAGTGGCAGCACCTCCTCTCCAGCTCCCACCACTCCAGCCCCCAGCAGTCGCACAGAGTTGGCACCTCAGTAAAAGCTCGCTGCAGCTCAGAAGGACTTCCCACTCTAACCCATAGGCCTGGTGCAGGATTGATGAGGAGGCTTCCTCTCAGAGCTGTGTGGTTCCTGGGCCTTCCACTGAGACACTGTCCCACCTCAGAGCTGGAAGGTTCCTAGAAGGTTCCTGGAAGCTCCCGTGTCTCATTGTGCTCCTGGCAGACAAACCAAAAACCCAACCTGGTATATCCCAGAGCTT
Organism: Mastomys coucha; assembly: GCF_008632895.1. Classification (NCBI taxonomy): domain Eukaryota; kingdom Metazoa; phylum Chordata; class Mammalia; order Rodentia; family Muridae; genus Mastomys; species Mastomys coucha. The sequence continues at coordinate 141,245,686 of NW_022196905.1, read as the reverse complement.
TTCAGAATGCCATCCCTGCTCTGGCCCAGCCTGTGTGCTCTCTTCTCAGCCCCGTGTGTCCAGTATCTGCTGCGTCTGCCATCGGTGCCTGCTGCAATGTGACTCCAGGAATTACTGTGGACACCACAAGCCACAATGTTTCAGGAAACCCCTGCACTGCTGCACTCATATCCTCTATCAATAACTTACCATGGCTAACACGGCATAAACGCCTGGCAAAATTATTGCATGCTTCTGTAGGGAGCCATGACAAGATGACTGTATGAATTCAACATGGATGTGACCACTGTATTTATCAGAAATGTTACTTTCGGGCTGGTGAGATGGCTCAGTGGATAAGAGCACTGACTGCTCTTCTGAAGGTCGTGAGTTCAAATCCCAGCAACCACATGGTGGCTCACAACCACCTGTAATGAAATCTGACGCCGTCTTCTGGTGCTCTGAAGACAGACAGCTACAGTGGACTCATTTATAATAATAAATAAATCTTTAAAAAAAGAAAAGAAATGTTACTTTCCCAGTACTCTTACTCGATGGTTATTCTTTCTAAGCATTTAACTCTCTCACACAGTATCACTGGCACTAGGGATCCAGGGGTGAGTCCAGTAAGGCAGACATAGTCTTGAGGAGCTCAAGGGGTATGGGGGTCGCTTATCACTCAATGGTTACATGCCCCTAATGAGAACGCAGGGTACCTTGAGGGTACTGGGCATCCCCTAGTTGAAGATGGCTTTCCAGAGACTTTGGACCCTCTAACCAAAACTGAGCAACAATTCCCTGACTGCATGAAGTGCTGTGGGCCAGTGGGACCTGCCACCGTGGGTGCAGACTCCTAGACCTGAGTCTGGAAGAGTGATGTATACAGAACAAAACCAGCACCAAGGCTGGCCCAGACCCAAGCAATACAAGAGACTGATTTCCAGCTTATTGTCAGACTCTGTTCAGTTGAAGGGTACAGGAAGGAACCAGGCCTGGGCACTGGAGATGTAGTTGGCCCCCAGAGGGAGAGGCAGCTAAGCTTCTCCAATGGCTTCTATATCCTTCACCCACTCCTCAAAATTGATAAAATGTTAGCCATGCTAACTTTTGACAATCCATATCACTGACAGATTAACATACCCTTGGCTTCTCTATAGAAGTCAGTTGTTCTTCATTTCTTGCTCTTGTCTTTATTAATTTTTTTTTTCTGCCCTACACGCCTCTCCGGTCTCTTCTCACTCGGAGGCAAATTAAATGGTACGGAAATCCTCTTGGAGAGGAGGCGGCTTGAGAGGCAGCTTTGAACAAAGAGAAATTTGCATGTCTTCTAGTCCTGTGTAATTACCCATTTCCTCTTTCCGGCTCCATCTTGAAAACAATTACTGCAGAAGCAGTCTTTCCCTAGATAAGTGCTAGTGTCAGGCAGACTACATCATGACTTGGCTGTATCAGCCAGACATTTTAGGGTCCATGAATTCTGACTCCAGCATTCCTCACAGTGGTGGTCTGCACCCCAGAAGAACCACAGGACACAGGAGATATTGGAGGGTGCAGAACTCAAGCCCTTTGTCAGGGTGTCTTCTTGTAGCTGTGGCTCTCATATTTAGCATTTATTAATCATGCAGCATATTCTTACTGGTAAGTGGAACACTAAAATCAATAATAATAATCCCAGCACTCCAGAGTGTGACTTGCAGTGTGGTCTCAATACATTAGCAGGTTGTGTAGTAAAGAGACTGTTAGAACAGCCATAAAAATCCATTAAGGGGAATCTTCTCAGGAGAGTAGAATCTCTGTGTCCGGTTGTCTGTGTGACAGGGACAACACTGGACACCTAACATGTCCAGGGTCAGAGATCTGGCTAAAGAACCACCCCTAGAAAGACAGGTTCACCTTAAGCTGCACTAAAGAGATTGACAGAATAGTTATTCTTTTAATGAGATACTTTTGCAGTCAGGTAGTGGTGGTGGTAAACACCTTTAATCTCTGCGCTCAGGAGGCAGATGCAGGCAGACTCTTTATGAGTTCGAGGCCAGCCTGCTCTACAGAGGGAGTTTCAGGATAGCTGGGGCTACACAGAGAAACCCTGTCTCAAAAGCAAAAGGAGAAATGCTTTTCCTTCCAAGAATTCCCCAGCAACAGTTCCTAGGAACAGAGCCACCATAACATCAGCTAAGTCTGCCTGCCTTTCTAAGTCAGAAAGGTGTAACGGGTTCCTTTTCTTCTCTTTGAGATATATATATATATATATATATATATATATATATATATATATATATATTTTACAGATGCTGAGCGGAACCTATAAATGTTCTTCTGGTGCTTTGGGCTTCCTTATTCTTTCTCTAATTCTCCCCCCACCCTCCATTCTAGTTTGCTTTCTGTTGCTGTGATCAACACCTGGACCACAAAGCACCTTGGAGAACAAAGTGTCAATTCTGAGACTATAGAGGTCCACGGCTAACTCACTTGCTTGCTCTGGGCTTGCTCAGCTCTCAGGACTGCCTCACAGACATGTCCACAGGCTTGTCTGATGGAGGCAGGATTCCTCTTCCCAGATGTCTCTAGTTCGTGTCAAGCTGACAAAACCCTAACCACCACACCTCCCTTCCCTCTGCGCACCTGACCTCCAAGCTGGCTCCACTCACAGAGCATGACTTTTTACACCCTCTCCTCATCAGGATGGATGTTGCACTGGAAGCTTTCCAAACATAATCCAAAGGACCATTTTAAAAGCTAGAACTGGGGCTGGAGAGATGGCTCAGTGGTTAAGAGCACTTTATATGCTCTTTCAGAGGTCCTGAGTTTAATTCCCACCAACCACATGGTGGCTCACAACCATCTATACTGGGATCTGATGCCCTCTTTTAGCATGCAGGTGTACGTGCAGATAGAGTCTCATATACATAAAACACATAAATCTTTTTTTTTTTTTTAAAGCCAGAACTGCAGTTTTAATGGCTCAGCATTCCCTCTGATTCAGACCTGTGCCTAGTTGCTGGCTTGCAGACATACAGTTGCTTCCAGGGTATTACTGCATGACGGCCCCTGGTCACCCAAACGCAGTTGTCTAAAGCTCCATAGCATCGCCCTCACTCCAACTAGTCCCTGTTCAGTCTCCAGGCAACAGAGCTGAAAGTTATCCTCGGCTGACCGAACGCCCTCGTTCCTCTAAGAAAGAACCAGCTGGACATCTTGTTTGCTTCTCTGTTGTGATAAAATACCTTAATAAAAGCAATGCCAGTGAGCTCACAGTTCAAGGTTACAGACCATAGTTGAGGGGAGGGGCAGGAATCAAGGCAGCAGGAGCTTGAAGCAGATAGTTGCCTCACATCCAATGCCGAGAAAAAGGGCAATGATCGCTTATGCATGCTCAACTCCGTTTCTCTTTTTCTATGCAGCCGAGGATTCCAGCTCAAGAAATGGTGCAACCTACAGCCAGGAAGGAAAGGAACCTGGGAGCGTCCCCTCCCGGGTGATGGAGTGATGGGGTAATGGGGTAATGGGGTAAGAGGCAGAGGGTGAAGAGTTGTGAATGTTGGAAAAAGAAGTCACCTTGAGGTAGGTGGATTTAGAGCACTCATGACGTGAGGGCCAGCCTGTTGGAGTAAGAGCAACCTAGGCAGAACATGGCAAGTCACATCTCCAGGTTATTGACAGGGAAGAAGACAAAATAGCATAGAGGGTAGATATCTGCCCATTTCTGGTGCTTTTAAGGCTTATTGTAAACATAAAGGTTTTGTGTCTTTTCTTTGGGTTTTCTCAGGGTTTCTATTCCTGCACAACATCATGACCAAGAAGCAAGTTGGGGAGGAAAGGGTTTATTTGACTTACTTCCACATGGCTGTTCATCACCAAAGGAAGTCAGGACTGGAACTCAAGCAGGTCAGGAAGCAGGAGCTGATGCAGAGGCCATGGAGGGATGTTCCTTACTGGCTTGCTTCCCCCGGCTTGCTCAGCCTGCTCTCTTATAGAACCCAAGACTTCCAGCCCACCACCCACAAGGGGCCCTACCCCCTTGATCACTAATTGAGAAAATGCCCCACAGCTGGATCTCATGGAGGCACTTCCCCAACTGAAGCTCCCTTCTCTGTGATAACTCCAGCCTGTGTCAAGTTGACACACAAAACCAGCCAGTACAGTGGAGTAAGGAGCTGGCGAGGTGGCTCAGCGGGTAAGAGCACTGACTGCTCTTCCAAAGGTCCTGAGTTCAGATCCCAGCAACCACATGGGTCCTGAGTTCAGATCCCAGCTCACAACCACCCGTAATGAGATCTGACCCCCTCTTCAGGTGTGTCTAAAGACAGCTACAGTGAATTACGCCGGAGCGAGCAGGCAGGGAGAGGTCCTGAGTTCAATCCCAGCAGCCACACACATGATGGCTTACGGCCATCTGTACAGCTACAGTGTACTCATACACATAAAATAAATAAAATAAATCTTTAAAAAAAAAAGTGGAGTAAGAAACCCCAAAATAATATTTACAGTAACATGGTCTGATAGGCAATTATCTAGTCATTCAGTGTCCACTATTTATTAAACATTTGACATATACCAAGCTCTGCACCATTAGACTGTCCTGCAATGGGGTCAGAAGAGACAGGCACATAAGCATCATGTTATCAGTACTTTAAGGAAAGTATGAGCAAAAGAGCCAGTAAAATGGGGCTGGAGAGATGGCTCAGCGGTTAAGAGCAATGACTGCTCTTCCAGAGGTCCTGAGTTCAATTCCCAGCAATCACATGGTGGCTCACAACTATCTGCAGTGAGGTCTGATGCCCTCTTCTGGTGAGTCTGAAGACAACTACAGTGTACTCATATACATAAAATAAATAAATAAATCCTTAAAAAAAAAAAAAGCCGATAAAGGCCAGGAGAGAAGAGGAGCAGGTCCCTTGGGCTTTGGGGACTGCTTTGGAGAGGAGAAATTCTGAGCTGGGTTGTGAATGGTGAATTTCAAACAATAAAGTCTGGGAACTGATGAGATTGCAGACGACCCAAGTTCAGGTCCCAACACCCACATCAAGCAGCTCAGAGCCACCTCTGTGAGTGCCTGCACTCGCATCCCCTCACAGACACACACAGATAATTTAAAAAAATAATAAAATTTTAAAACTTAAGTCCATAAAGTCTGGAAAAATCAAAACCAAACCAAACAAAAACATGCCCACATAGAGCTCTAAAACCCAGCATCTTACCTAGTTTTTTGTCTTGAATCTATAGACAAGGGCAAGGGTTACAGTGAGTCAAAGAGACTCAGTCAGGGCTGTGGGAGTCAACCTCTAAGCCATGTACCCTCTAAGCCATGTAGTAAGGCACGTAGTAGGGCATCTCCTGTTCTCGTCCTCTGCCCCCGCCCCCAGCCAGGCTTAGCTATCCAGTAATCTCAGTGATGCTTCACCATCCCGGGTTCAAATGTCTTACAAGAAGGGCACTGAGGCAGTAGGTGTCACGTCACCCTCTGCACATGGCTCTACTAGCAGCGGTGACTTGGTGTGAGGCCGCCTGGAAGCAGATCCCGCTCAGGCAGGAGAAAGCCCTTTCCTTCTTTTGACTCTGGCTGGCGATGCTGCACCACTCGGCAAAGGAAGCTGAAGTTTATACACTGCCATTTTATGGTGGAAGAATTTGATCTCTAATGAGGTTTAAAAGGAAAATGAGCTCTTTAAGCATCAGCCTGAGCAATTCGCATGGCAGTCAAGAAGAGAGAATATTGAAGACTCAATTAGTAAAGAAGGCTAAACTGCAAGAGAAGGGCCATCCAGTGACTCAGTCTGCGGCATTACTGTTATCGGTGTACTGGGATGCTTCAGGCCCCTCCTGTCAAGAAGAGCTAACTGCTCTAAACAATCTATAGCAATGAAATGCTTTCCAAAGGCAGCTAACCACTGGTCCTGCAGGGTATGATATCTGCATTTGACTGACTGGTCTCCATATCTAACCTTTGGATGCACCATTCAGTGTCCCCACAACAGTGAGCCCAAACTCAAGTTTCTAAACAAGATACATCAGTTCCAACCCATTCCCCTCCTGTTCCCACCTCAGACCATCCAAGCTTCTAGCAGATTCTAGACAATTCCCTGTGCCACTCAGCACAACCTTAGCTACCAAGCCCTTGAGTTTCACCTGCTTGGGATGTTGTTGAGATCACTCTTGCCCCTCTGTCCTCTCTTCAGAATGTAGATCAGATCCTCAACCCACTTCACCCCCTTCCCTTCAGGCTAACTCCTGTTAACCCAGCGAGTGGATGCCAGGAGAAAGACCGCCAACCCGAATCAATGCTGAATTAATTAAAGCAAGCTTTTTATTCATGTACATGGGCTGTCTCACCTTAAGGCAGAGTTCAAGAGATCAGCATTGGATGGAGGGAAGATAGGGTTTTTATAGCTCAGGGGTAGGGTGTCCAAATGGGGGATTTGGCAGGCAAATAGACAAGGTTACAGGAAGCAGAATAAGCTGGTCCTAACAACTTCCTGAAACAAAGACATGGTTTCAAGGTGGTCAGAAGGTGGTCATAATGACCTTCTGAAACAAAGACCCTGGTTTCCATTTCTTGGGACAAGTAATACAAAATGATTTATTGTTAAGGTTACAGATGGAGTATAGCCTAATCCTTGAGAAACAGAGGCTTAAAATCATGAACAAGAATGAATCTAGTTTGTCTTTACTATAAGATGACTTTCAAGCTTAAGATGGAAGCAGGCTGGTTCTTCACTGATTAGTCAGTGGCAGGGCCAGAGTTCAAATCCAAGCTGTGCTCTGGTCCCCTGAGATACTACTAAATAAATATAAACAGAAGAGAGTGAAGGGAACATGTACAGTACGTCTGTTGTTTTGTTGTTTTGTTGCAGGTGGGATCTTGTAGGTAAGTAAAGATATATATTTTGGTTCTTCGAGACAGGGTTTCTCTGTATAGCCTTGGCTGTCCTGGAATTCACTCTGTAGACCAGGCTGGCCTCGAACTCAGAAATATGCCTGCCTCTGTCCCCAAGTGCTGGGACTAAAGGCGTGCACCACCACCGCCCAGCTGTAAAGCTATCTTAGAACTCAAAACGTAGACAAAGCTGGCCTTGAACTCCTCCTTCTCCTGCTTCTGCATCTCAAGTAGAAGATATCACTGCACTCTTAGAAAAGTTGGTTGGAGAGATGGCTCAGCAGTTAAGATCACTGACTGCTCTTCCAGAGGTTCAAATCCTAGCAACCACATGGTGGCTCACAACCACCTGTAATGGAATCTGATGCCCTCTTCTGGTGTGTCTGAAGAGAGCTACAGTGTACTCACATACATAAAATAAGTAAATAAAATCTTTAAAAACAACTCTCCTTGATCTTTGAGACAGAGTTTTCCTATGTTAAGCTGACCTTGAACTCATCTTGACTTAGTAGCAATCCTCCTATCCCGGACTTCCATTGCAGGCACATGCCACTGTGTGCAGTCCAGCTCACCATGCTTGACAAACGCATAACTTTCTTGATGATGGAGTGGAACATCCAGTCATTGGCCTCCACTCTTCCACTCAGCACACCAGCAGTGATGGTGTCACCGTCTTCTTACATCAGGGATCACCACATTCCGGAGAGTATTAGGGCTCCTCCAAGGCTAAGGCATTGTACTGGCTTTAGGGACACCTTTGAAAGCTTTGAGAACATAAGAGATGTTGGTGTGGGGATGTGAGTACTGGGTATGTTTTGAGTATTATGTAAGATATGTTACATATGTGTGTGATGTGATATTTGTGGGTGGTGCACAACAGTAGTATTGTAAGATTCCAGGGAGCCTTAACTTACTGGGGACCCCCTGAGTGAACCACGTGGAGCCAGAATCGATGCAAAAAGCAAGAGGAATTTATTGTTCCAGTGCACTGGGGTCGTCCCAGACCCAAAGGATAGGTGGCAGCCCCACACAGCTTTTATACAGTTTTCAGGGCAGCAGCCATTAGGCTCAATGAGATTGGCAGAGCAGTGTGACTTTTTAAACTGATTGGTCTTTAGGGAATGAAGTGGCAAGGACTTCCCTTGTCTGAAGGTGGGCAATGGGGAATGTGTCCCCACCCAAATGTTGGTTCCCACCCTGTGGTCTGAGTAATGTTTTGTTTGTTTGTTTGTTTGTTTGTTTTGAGACAGGGTTTCTCTGTGTAGCCCTGGCTGTCCTGGTACTCACTCTGTAGACCAGGCTGGCCTCGAACTCAGAAATCCTCCTGCCTCTGCCTCCCAAGTGCTGGGATTAAAGGTGTGCGCCACCACCACCCGGCTGAGTAATGTTAATTAGCCTCTCCCTTCTGGACGGGCATGTGCTCCATGACCTTCCCAAAGTTCCTGAGTTGATCTTTTCAGTATGTGTAACTTGTGAGGGTCAGGTATGTGGTATGCATGTGTTGTGTGTATTTATAGTACGTAGGTGTGCATGATGAGCGTGTGTGGTATATGAAGTATGCACGCATTAAACTTGTGACTTGTGGTGTGTAATCATGTAATGTATGTGCTGTGTGAGTTCAGAGTAGTGGGGTTAATATTCATGTGGCATGTTTGTGGTGCATGTGTGTGTGTGTGTGTGTGTGTGTGTGTGTGTGTGTGATCAAGCGTAATGTGTTTTGTGAAGAAAATCTCTCAGGATGTCCTCTCTGGGAACAAAGTGAGTTGTGAATGAGCTTGATTATTATGGACTGTGGGGGTCTCTGCAAGCACCAGGGTTGGCAGAGTAACAATCTGTGTGAGGCAAGAAAGAAATTTAGTTCAGCACAACTTTGTTAGCTGGTGCTAGTTCAAAACTGTAGAGTCTGGGAGCTTGAGAAATGGCTCAGCAGTTAAGAACACTGACTGGCCGGGCGGTGGTGGCGCACGCCTTTAATCCCAGCACTTGGGAGGCAGAGGCAGGCGGATTTCTGAGTTCGAGGCCAGCCTGGTCTCCAGAGTGAGTTCCAGGACAGCCAGGGCTATACAGAGAAACCCTGTCTCGAAAAAAACCAAAAAAAAAAAAAAAAAAGAACACTGACTGTTCTTCCAGAGGTCCTGAGTTCAATTCCCAGCAACTACATGGTGGCTCACGACCATCTGTAATGGGTTTTGATGCCCTCTTCTGGTATACATGAAGACAGTGTATATATATAAATAAAACAAATAGATAATTCTTAACAAAAAAATTCTTTTTGATGTATTTAAACCCAGTACAACATTGGGACAAGTTTTCTTGGTGGTAATTATCACAATAATGCGTAAGGCGTGGCTACACTGTAACTCTTGCAAAGTACATGTGTTCTCTTCCATAAAAATGGGTTCTATTGCTGGGTGGTGGTGGAGCACATGGAGCACACCTTTAATCCCAGCACTTGGGAGGCAGAGGCAGGCAGATTTCTGAGTTCTGAGTTTGAGGCCAGCCTGGTCTACAGAGTGAGTTCCAGGACAGCCTGTCTCAAAAAGAACCAAAAAAGCTCAGGAATAACGGTCGAGGTAGGAAGAGTCTGGAACAGACATAGAGGTTGTCTTTACTGGGGCTCTGTTGAAGAGGGTGCAGCCCAGCATCACAGAGACTTTGAGGTTTGGTCAGTTGCTGTGTATTATAATGTTAAATACTGGCCCTGGATGCCTCAGGGCAAAGAGAATCCTCTCCTACACCAAGTGATGCTATGCAATTTTGCTCCTTCATTTAAAATATCGGTTGAATAAAGAAGCCAACAACCTATAGCGGGGTAGAAGAGAGGTATGTAGAGTTTCAGTTCCTGGGCTTGGGGTCTGAGGATGGACCAAGAAGAGAGAAGAAAGTAGAGAAAGGAGAAGATGCCATGGAGTTAAGTGAGTCATGAAAACTTAGTCATGAGGGCTTGAAAGAGTTAAATTTAAGACTTGTGCTGGGCTAATGAGAAAATTGCAGGTTTGAAGAAAACACAGTAGACCAAAGTCAAATATGTCCAAATAAGCCTGGGCAAAAACAAGCTGTTAAGACATTCTGGGAACTAACAGGCCAAAAAGATATAGAAGAGAAAACATACAAGGACATGTCTGGGCAGACACTGGGTAGTGGGTCCTCTTAGATATAGTTTAAGGTCAGATGCTCTGTTGACTCAGATTAACACCAACCTTAAGAATTTTCCACTCTGTTCTGCATGTAATAGTTAATATTTGAACTAGCCAATCATGTGTAACCATACCAACTCCTTTGTTCCCCCAGACCTTTTCCCTATATAAACCCCTAACTTTCGAACCTCGTGGTCGGCTCCACTATCTCCTGCATGAGATAGGTGTGGTGCCGAACCAGAGTGCCCCGAAATTAAAAACTACCTCTTGTAATTACATCAAGACGGTCTCTCGTGATTCCTTGGGTACACGTCCTCCCGAGATTTGAGTGGGGGTCTCCCCACGGGGGTCTTTCAGGCTGGCCAATTGGAGTTAAGAGCTGCCCAGTTGGAACATGGCAAGTTATAACGGGGTTATTGACAGGAAAGTAGATAATAATAGTGCAGAGGGTAGATGCTGCCCAGTTCTAATGCTTTAAAGGCTTATTATAAATATAAAGGTTTTGTGTCATTTATCTGGGAACTGAATGATCAAAGGTGGGGTAAAAACCCCTGGTTGAATATTTACTATAGCACAGAGATGCCTTGTTTTTCTTTTCTTTTGTTTTTTTTGTTTTGTTTTGTTTTGTTTTGTTTTTTTAAATATGCATGAGTATTTTGCCTGGGTGGCTCACCACATATGTGTCTGGTTCCCTTGGAGTCCAGAAGAGGGCATCAGGCCCCCAGATTCCGGTAAGACCTCACTCTATAAATAGCAAAGATCATCAGGTTATGAACTACAGCCATTTTCAGCTCCCAGGAGGAAACAGGTATACAAGCCTTTCGTAGAAGAGACAAGCATGCACATTTAACATTCTCGGTTTCCCTCTCACTTCTCAGTGAGCACAAGGACCTCACGTCCTCTACAAGGGACAAGAGATATGTTCCCCAATTCAAGCGTTATCCTTCCCAAATCCAGGGCCAGGCCTATTGTCTGAAAGACTCTTCAGTAAGGAATGGATAGAATCCAACATTTGAGAAGACACAATCAGTCTCTAAGCTAACCTGTCTACACAGAGGCTGGGACACTGCAGCCTGTGACTCCAGCCTGTGATTGCTGGTCCCACAGTCTCACTCTTCTGAGGGGAGCTGAGTGTACACTCCTGCTCTGATGGTTACAGCCTGCTGCACTGGGGCCCAGAGGTCAGGGAGAAGGAAAGAAGCTGGGTCCGGCATTGCTGGTAGGAGACTTGCATCAGCTTTCTGAGGAAGACAGATGGACCTTGGAGCAGCCAAGTAATCTGCCAGTACTTTCTCATAGCTAATTATACGCCATAACTGCCGATTTGGGAGTCTCCTCAGAGGAGAAAAAAAAAACCAACAAAGATTGAGTGTGCTTTGGGAAAATGCTTCTTTGGCCTGGATTCCTCAGCCATAAATTAAGAATATCAAGCTATTCAGGTGGTGAAGGCTCACGCCTTTAATCCCAGCACTCGGGAGGGAGAGGTGGGCAGATCTCTGAGTTTGAGGCCAGCCTGGTCAACAGAGTGAGTTCTAGGACAGCCAGGGCTACACAGTGAAATGATGTTCAAGATTGGAGCATACTCTTTTGTATTTGTGTGGAGCAGGGAGGTGGTGCCCAGTCACTCCACCCTTCTGCAGAGGTGAGACAAAAGGTAAAGGGACCACAAGGCACAAGGAATAGAGTAGATGTGGCTGACACTTGGGGCTACCAACACCAGCTCTCCCTCCCCCACTTTCCTTTCTCTGTACCTTTCATTTGAATGGATACCAGTAGACAGCATGGTTTTATAGAAGGGAGAAAGAAATCTTTCTTTCTTTCTTTTTTTTTGTTTTTTTTTTTTGTTTTTTTCAAGACAGAGTTTCTCTGTATAGCCCTGGCTGTCCTGGAGCTCACTTTGTAGACCAGGCTGGCCTCGAACTCAGAAATCCGCCTTCCTCTGCCTCCCAAGTGCTGGGATTAAAGGCGTGCGCCACTACCACCTGGCAAAATCTTTGTTTCTATAACATGTTTAGAAAGCATTGTAAGTATGGATAAAATGGCTCTGTAGGTGAAGGTGCTTACTACCAAGCATGAGATGACCTGAATCTCTGGGGCCCACATAGTAGAAAGAGAGAACTGAGTCTAAAAGTTGTTCTCTGATCATAAGCATGTGCATGCAGGTGCCCACACACACACACACACACACACACACACACACACACACAGACGCACGTGTACAGACACATAAGAAAAAAAAAAGGACATGATCTAGTTTGCTTTCTATTGCTGAGTTAAAATGTTCTAACCAAGAGCATCCTGGGAAGAAAAGGGATAATTTCATCTTACAGGTTGCAGTTTATCATCAAGGGAAACTGAGGCAGGAACCAGAGGCAGGAACTCCAGGCAGGAACCATGAAAAGCACTGCTTACTGGTTCTCTTACTGCCTCATGCTCAGCTAGCCTCCTTATATACCGTAGACTCTCCTGCCTAGGGATGGGGACACCTATAGTGGGTTAGATCCTTCCACATCAATAATTAATCCATATACTTTTTTACAGACATGGCCAATGCAAGTAGGTAGTTTCTCAGTTGAGGTTCCCCCTTTCTTTCTTTCTTTTTTTTTGTTTTTGTTTTTGTTTTTTATTTTTTTCGATTGAGACAGGGTTTCTCTGTGTAGCCCTGGCTGTCCTGGAACTCACTCTGTAGACCAGGCTGGCCTTGAACTCAGAAATCTGCCTGCCTCTGCCTCCCAAGTGCTGGGATTAAAGGCATGCACCATCACTGCCCAGCAAGGTTCCCCCTTTCTGAGTGACTCAAAGTTGTGTCAAGTTGACAACAAAAACCAGCCCAATATACAACTTAAAAGTCCCCTAAAGCCAGGGGTCTGGGATGTCTTGTGAATGCCTGTGAGTGACCTGACATTGCCAGAGAATAAATAAATAAATAAATAAATAAATAAATAAATAAATAAATAAATCTGCAGACTTTGATAAGTGAGGCCTGCCCGGCTAGCTGAGTCACTGCCTGGTGAAACCTCGGGCACTCTGGGCTTGATTGGAGCATCTTGTGGAGGGTGTGAATCTATCTCACCCTCAAGTCTGTAACAGTTAAGGTCAAGATAGCACACTAAAAAAGATACACCCACAACTGGAGTAGCCCAGCTGCCTAACGAGAAAAGTCGACTGTGTCCTTACAACTACTTGTTTAAGAAACAGGGCTCAATAAAAAATAAAAATAAAAAAAAAATAAAGTTACTAAACTCTACTGTATCTAATCACATGCAGTAAATGTGATAAATGGTCACACTTAATGCTGACTAACCAGGGAGGAGACACAGGGCCAGCTGAAGAATTAGAGTCTCTAGGTAACCTCTAACTCTTGCCTGTCCTGGTGTCCAATACCTGTCTGGGGCACAAAAGTCCTGTATCCTCTGATCAGTAGGGAAACTGGGAATGTTAATCATGCAGGGAGGGCGGTTTCCTCAAAGGGGGAAGCACCTGTTTTCTACCCAGAAGGCTGGAGATGGCTATTGTTAACGACCTGGTGACCTTTTGCTATCTGCACACCTCACCTGGGCAGAGCTCACCCAAATCCCCCAGAGTATCTATCTCAGACTCTCCCTCCCTAGGTCTTTATCTTTAGCCCCCAGTCAGAATCCATCCTTAGGGGAGATGTCACATGTATTTTATAGGATGCTGACCTCTATGTTATTGGTCAGAGACCACACTAGATTCTAGACCCCACCTTTGTGGTCACACGTACTTTGTAAAGAGGTTTCGATGTAGTCACACCTTAAGCTTTATTGTGTACCTGGAATTGTAATAATTGTCGCTTGAAAGCCTTTTCCCAAATCGTCCTGTGCTTTAAATGTCCTGACCATAAACCGCCTGGCATCAGACTTCCCAAAGTTTGATCCAGGCTGGTGAAGTCAATCTGAATCAAATTTCCGTTCTCATCTCTTTGTGATGTGTTTCCCTGCCTGTATGACACTTGTAGGGACCTCCCTCAGATGCCCTGGGAGTGGAGCATCATGCCGGGTCCTACTGAGAGAGCACACCAGAAGCAACTGGTTCAAGAGTGACATGGCACCATATGATTTTTAAGTCAGGTGGATAAACATGCAATCAGACGTTTACATGCGCTCCGACCTCTGGGATGTGCCAGCCTGCCGGGCATCCCCTCCCAGCACTTGCCATCGTCCATGGTGATTTTGCAAAAGTATACTCTCCTCATGCCTTCCCCACCAACGCATTCTTGCTCAGCACACTAGTGATGGAAGGAGTCAGTGGCCACCTCAGCCTCATCTCTGACTTAACTCACTTCAAGTGATGCTTGAATGGGGAGTCACAGATGAAACGCCATCAAACCAAAACATACTTGCTGCATGGAGTGTCCGCTTGTGAGCTAACCTCGGTTCCCCTTGCTTTCAGTCTAATGAATTGTTCTCCATTCTTCTTAGAACTGAACAATGTCCACAATCCCTTGCAGTTTCCTATAGAAACCATCTCCTTCACCACACCAGAAGAGTTTCTCTAGTTGTTTGTCATAGAATTCAAGCATGGGATTAAGCCCTAAGCAGTTCCAGTTTGCACACCGGGTTTCTGAAACTCACATCTGACACCCGGCAGCTGGTGATCAACTGAAAAAGAACTCTGAAGCACAGTGTTAACTCTGCTTGTTTAACCCGTTACATTGTTTCTTCGCCACTCTCCAGGGGATTTAGGTGGGGCTCAGAAGATGGTTACCCAGGCAAGTACACGTCTCACAAGTATGAGTAGAGTTCGGTATGCTGCACCCGCCTGAAAACAAGGTACAGTGACATGTGCAGGCAGATCCCCAGAGATCACTGAACAGACACTATAGTCAAATCTATGAGCCCTAAGTTCAGTGGGAGACCCTGCCTTAAAGAGGATGGACAGTGAAAAGGGAAGAAGACATCCAATAACAACCTCTGGCCTCAACATGCTCATGCATGGCACATGCATCCCTCTCCCCGACGTGTACATGTACAAACACACATATGCCATACACACAAGTGATGAACACATTTTAAAAAAGATTTATTTGATTTATTTTATGTATGTGAGTACTTCACTGAAGCTGTACAGATGGTTGTAAGCCTTCATGTGGTTGCTGGAAATTGAATTTTTTTTAGGACCTCTGCTTGCTCCGATCAGCTCCACTTGTTCAGCCCCTGCTTGCTCCAGGCAAAAGATTTATTTATTATTATACATAAGTACACTGTAGCTGACTTCAGACACTCCAGAAGAGGGCATCCAATCTCATTATGCGTGGTTGTAAGTCACCATGTGGTTGCTGGAATTTGAACTCAGGACCTTTGGAAGAACAGTCAGTACTCTTATCCACTGAGCCATCTCGCTAGCCCCGATAAACACATTTTTAAAAAGAGAGTTTTTTTATCAATTAAAATTATAATAAATGTAAATAAACAGCCAAATCCATGTACAGGGAGCAGTCAAGTCAACCAGATGATATTCACACCAAATAGCCAATACTGCTCAACATCATCAAAAATGTGAATATGACCATTACTAGTAAAAAACTTTTTTTAAATAAAAGTAGATATTTGTGAGGCTGAAGCAGTAAACTTGTAGGCCTCAGGCAAGTCTGTGGTGTATAGTTAATTCCAGGCTAGCCTAGTCTATATAGATCTTGTCTGGAAAAAAAAAGACAAAAATGATATAATTTTAAATTATTTTTAATTTTATGTGTACGGGTGTTTTGACTGCATGTATATCTGTGTAGTACCAGCGTGCTAATGTGTGGTGCTCAAAGAGGTCAGAGAAGGGAGTCAGATGCCCTGGAACTGGAGTTACAGACAGTTGTGAGCCACCATGTGATGAGTGGAGTTGAACCCAGCAGTGGTGCTTTTAACCTCTGAGCCATCTCTTCAGCCCAATAATAAATTCTGGAATGTATGTTGTGTGTGTGCAGACATTAGCACAGCATGTAAAAGGGGACAGGAGCATCAAGTCTTCCTGCACTTTGATCATGTTTTGGAGTTTTGGATCCATTACAAGGCAGTGTTAGCGGTCCTAGAGGTTTCCCACATGCCTCGAAGCCTTGGATGTCTGTTAGAGTCACGATGAAGCTCTCAGATCTCCATGGCCAGAGCTCATCCTGAACCAACACCAGCCAGAACCTTCATGGGGGTCAAGCCCCAGCATTCTCTTTTCTCTTTTTCTTTTCTCTTCTTCCTCCTTCCCCTCCTCTCCTTCCCCCTCCTTCTTCTCATTCTCTTTCTTCTCCTTGTACGTCCTCCTCCTCCTCCTCTTCTTCTTCTTTAACAGGCTCTCACTATGTAGCTCTGGCTATCCTAGAACTCACTGTGTAGACCAGGCTGGCCTCAGAGGCTCCAGTATTCTTAAAGCATCTGGGAGGATTCTAGGGCCTGCTATACCCTGCAAACCCAATCTGTGTTTTTTTCTTGGTTTCAGAGCAGAGCACCTGCTAGTGATTTGTCTGAGTATCATAAAGAGATATGCAGCCCCCACATCTTTAAAGGGAAGGAGGGTCCTAAGAACCAAGGAATGTTTCAGAACTGCTGACATCTCCCTAGGGCTGCTTCAACTCTTGAACATGCATATATACCCTTTGTATACACACATACAATACACACACACACACATACAGACATACATGCATACTCATATAGAAGCACATACATGTACACACTCACCTATATATGTTTGTGTATGTGTATATGTATGTATATGATATATATGGATATATGAGGGTCTTAAAGCCCCCACACACAGCAACACACCTACTCCAACAGGGTCGTACCTACTCCAGCAAGGCCACACCCACTCCAACAGGTCCACACCTTCTAAGAGTACCATTCTCTGGGCCGAGCATATTCAAACCATAACATTCAATCCATATATATCCCTATATATCATATACATACATATACACATACACATACATATACATAATTGCACATATATACTCACATATACACATATAAATAAATATCCATATGTATCTGCACATATACATATTCATAAGAATCTACACACACACACACATATATATGCACATGCATACACATACATGTACATGCACACACATACAAACCTCTTCTGATCCTGAGAATCGGGGTTTGAGCTCCTTGGTAGAGAGAGATGACCCAGTATAGGAAAACACAAGCTCCCACCATTGTTGGCCTTCACTGACCTCAATATGAAGAGTGGAAAGGGAATTTCTGAGTCACTGGCAAGGAGAAGGCTGCTCTGGAGTGGTCCCCTTCTCCTCCTCATTACTGTGTCCCACAGTTGGAGACATTCTTCTTTTTTTTTTTTTTTTTTTTTTTTTTGGTTTTTCGAGACAGGGTTCCTGGAATTCACTCTGTAGACCAGGCTGGCCTCAAACTCAGAAATCCACCTTCCTCTGCCTCCCAAGTGCTGGGATTAAAGGCGTGCACCACCACCACCTGGCGAGACATTATTCTTAATACCTTCAAATTGCAACTGACCTGTTATGGTTTGAATATTGCTTGGCTCAGAGAGTGGCACTATTAGAGGTGTGGCCCTATTGGAGTGGGTGTGGCCTTGCTGGAGTAGGTGTGGCCCTGTTGGAGTAGGTGTGTTACTGTGGGTGTGGGCTTTAAGACTCTCATCCTAGCTGCCTGGAAGTCAATCTTCTTCCAGCTGCCTTCAGATGAAGATGTAGCTCCTCCTGCACCATGCCTGCATAGATGCTGCCATGTTCTCACCTTGATGATGATGGACTGAACCTCTGAACCTGTGAGCCAACCCCAATTAAATGGTGTCCTTGTAAAGTTGCCTTGGGGGCTGGAGAGATGGCTCAGCGGTAAAGAGCACCAACTGTTCTTCTGAAGGTTCTGAGTTCAAATCCCAGCAACCATATGATGGCTTACAACCATCTGTAACAAGATCTGACACCTTCTTCTGGGGTGTCTGAAGGCAGCTTCAGTGTACTTACCTATAATAAATAAATAAATCTTAAAAAAAAGAGTTGCCTTGGTCATGGTGTCTGTTCATAGTAGTAAAACTCTAAGACATGACCTTTCCTTGGGGAAGCTAACATGGTGTGCATTCTTAAATTCCAAGTTCCTCAGAGGTATTTTGGGACTTTCCCTGGAAGACATCATTAAAAATTATTAACCCTTTACATAGAATGTGGCTCCAACTTGATCTAGAATGTAGGTTGTCTATATGCAATTGACTCATGGCCTACCAGCCTGTATTAAAAGGCTTAATACAGAGGGCGCAGAAAACACTAGTTGGGACACTGGAGTTATCTACACTAGAAGCTAAAACAAAAGGTTGCAAGTTTGAGAGTAGTTTGGACTGCATAGTGAGGTCTAACCTGGACTATGTAGTGAGTGATCTCAGAAAGACATAAAACAAGAAATTAAACAAAATAAAATCAAGAAACTTCCTAATTATCAGGAACTGTATTTGACTTTTATAGCATTTAGGATCCTTGCACTTGAAGAGTTTATCACTGCACACAGAGAAACAATGTACCAATTCCCTGTTACATTGGGCTAACATGTCTCATGGGCATCTTGATTCTCAGAGAGATCAAGTTACTCAGCAAATAAGCTGCAGAGCCAGTGTTCAACTAGGTCCATCTGGACCCAAAGCATAAGTCCCTCTCCCTTCTGTTTCCTATTGCTAAGCCAGGGATGTAGTGAGAATCTGCCAGGTGTCAGTGCACACATCAATGCAGACTTAAGAAATAAAAGCCCCTCAAAAGATTCCCAGGGCAGACCATGAAACTGCATTAAACTATTTTGCATATCTACCCCACAAGAAATGAAAGCCTAGTTTATTTGCACATACACTTAAATCCAGTTTATGTGAACTTTTACTAATTATCAATAATGACAGCCATGTCAGCATTTGTTATCTCTACAGAAGCCACACGTTTTTCCCGGCTCAAGAAGCAAGGTCATCCTTACCAAGGAGTGTGGGGTGACAATAAAAGCAGAAGAAAGGACAGGAATGATGAGCTGGCATCTTGCCACTCCTTGGACAGAACCATCATTGAAAGTTACAGCTAGGGGCTGGATAGAAGTCTCAGTGGTTAAGAGCACTGACTGCTCTTCCAGAGGTCCTGAATTTAAATCCCAGCAACCACATGGTGGCTCACCACCATCTGTAATGGGATCTGATGCCCACTTCTGGGGTGTCTAAAGACAGCTACAGTGTAGTTACATATCTAATAAATAAATAAATCTTGGGAGTTGGAGAGCTGGCTCAGCAGTTAAAAACACTTTCTACTCTTCTGGAGGACCTGGGTTCAATTCCCAGCAACCATATGGCAGCTCAGAACTGTTTGGGACTCCAGTTCCAGGAGATCCAACACCACCACACAAATATATAAGCAGGCAAAACACCAACGCACAATAAATAAAGTTTATTAAAAAAAAAAAAATAAAGGGTGTTCCTGGGCAGTCATGGCACATGCCTTTAATCCCAGCACTTGGGAGGCAGAGGCAGGGAGGGGGGCAGGGATTATAATGATGCCTTGATCCCTGGGGCAGCTGAAACCGTTGCCAGACCTAAGCCCCTCTGTTCACCATTCAACAGGCCATTAAATTGGAACATAGGAGTGTCAAGGAAGGTGACTTTATTTGAAAAGCAGATGGTTGAGCCGGGCAATGGTGGCGCATGCCTTTAATCCCGGCACTTGGGAGGCAGAGGCAGGTGGATTTCTGAGTTTGAGGCCAGCCTGGTCTACAGAGTGAGTTCCAGGATAGCCAGAGCTATACAGAGAAACCCTGTCTCAAAAAAACAAAAAAACAAAAAAACAAAAAAAAAAAAAAAAAAGCAGATGGTCCTCCCACATGAAAATGGAGGTCTCAGATGGCAAAGATTATCCTTCCACCCCGGAAGGAAGGACAAAGACTCAAACTTACCGTCCTCACCCTGGTGTCACACAGACAGGAAGTCATCTGTGAAGGTTTTGTATCTGTTTGTGTTGTTTAACTGTGTTTAGCTAAGCCTTTAGGCCTCACTTCCAGGGCACAGGAAATACAATTGCTGGAATATCAGGTTAATGACTCTTACAAGGAAACAATTGGACCTGTGACACATTCTAAAGGCAAACGGCCAGTCTTTTCAGGAAATCAATAGCATAAAAGAAAGCAAATCAAGTAGCTACTGAGGCTAGGGGCAGAAAGAGGGGGACCACAGGAAAGTGCGGTGAGCATTCAGGGCCATAGAGAGCAAATCCTGAGGGGGCAATGGTTATCTGGGAGTATTAATTCATCAGATTTATGACTGACTCACTTCGAATGTATCATGAATGACTACATGATTGGATTTAAACACAATACAGTTGATTTTGTGGAGTGGTTTTTGTTCTTTTGTTTTTCCAGGAGGTTTTCTCTGTGGCAGTCATGGACTCAGCTTTGAACTCACAGACATCTTAGCTGCCTCTGGGATTAAAGGGATTAAAGGTGTGTGCCACCACACCTGGCCCTTAAGTTTGCTTTTAAAGATTTATTTATTTATTTTATGTGTATGAGTATATCGTAGCTGTACAGATGGTTGTGAGCCCTCATGTGGTTGCTGGGAATTGAACTCAGGACCCCTGCTCGCTCCAGTCTCACTGACTCGGGCCCCAAGATTCATTTATTATTATATGTATAAATGAAGTACACTGAGACACATGAGAAGAGGGTGTTAGGTCTCATTACGGATGGTTGCTGGGATTTGAACTCAGGACCTTCGAAAGAGCAGTCAGTGCTCTTACCCGCTGAGCCATCTCATCAGCCCCTAGGTTTGGTTTTAAAAGTTACTATTAATGCGTGAGTGTGTACATGGGTGGGTGTCTATAACACAGTGCACTTGTGGAAGCCACAGAACCACTTTGTGGAGTACTTCTTTCCTTCCACCTTTACAGAGATCCTAGAGATCAAACTCAGATCCCCACCCTTGCACAGCAAGCACGTTTACCTACTAAGCCATCTCACCTGCCCTTGTTCCTTTGTTTTAGACAAAGTATCACTCTATACCCCAGGCTGGCTTCGAACTAGAGCTACTCCTGCCTCAGCCTCCCAAGTGCTGCCTTATAGACAGTGTCGCCATGTCTGGCCACGATCAGTGGCTGTAGAAAAGGGAAAGAGACTTGCTGTTTTCCTATGTGGTCCCTGCCAACCTGAAGAGCCTCACCAGATACAACTCTCAACCCTAGATCTCAGCCTTCAGAGCTCTATGAAATAAATGTTTTCTTTGTATAAATTACCCACTCTGGAGTGCTGTTGTGGAAACAGAAAATGGACTGATCGTCACCCACCAGATTATTTAAACAGCTTCCACTCTGGGCTGGAGAGATGACTCAGAGGTTAAGAACACTGGCTGCTCTATCAGAGGTCCTGAGTTCAATTCCCAGCAACTATAATGAGATCTGGTGCCCTCTTCTGGCCTGCAGGCACATATGCAAGCAGAAGATGTATACATCATAAATCTTTAAATAACTTGGATTCTTGCTCCCCTTTCCAGCAAAGGCAGAACTGGCTTGATTGAATGTCCAGCCTGCTTCCCCACTCCACTCCTGAATCATAAGGGGGAGGGAGGGTGCAGAGGGACGTCAGGGGTTGGGGACAGGGGCACAGAGGCCCCTGGATTTAGCCATTTAGCCCATAGCTTCTTGAGTCCTGTAGCTTGCTATGTTCACACAAACACAAACCATTTTTATACTTGTTTATTCGGTCAAGCTACTGAGGAAAAAAATTAAGCAGCAGAGTTGGGGTTTGTTTTGTTTGTTTTGTTTCAGTTTCCAAATACCAGCTGGTAGGTCTGAACTCTTTGCCTCCCGGATGGTGTCTAGGGGAGAGGGAAGACCCCTCAAGCCATTTCCCGGCAGTATCTCCTGCACAGCCTCCAAACCTCACCTGACTTCCCATCATCAGAAGTGTCTCTTGTAGGCTGGGTGCCAT
Source organism: Mastomys coucha (assembly GCF_008632895.1). Taxonomy (NCBI): domain Eukaryota; kingdom Metazoa; phylum Chordata; class Mammalia; order Rodentia; family Muridae; genus Mastomys; species Mastomys coucha. The sequence continues at coordinate 141,223,775 of NW_022196905.1, read as the reverse complement.
GGAGACAGCTTCCAGCCAAGGCAGGGGGTGGGGGGGACATGTCAGGGTAGCTCACTCATCTCCATTCTTTTCTTTGACTGCAAGAAGAACCTTGGAGTTGAGTCCACAAACTACATTCAAGGATGACTTAGTCACATAGTCAAGCACAATGGTCAACACTGAATGCCGCTTCTCAAGGACCACAGGAAGGAAAACGTGCCACCCAGTGTTGCTGGGTAGGCTCAGAACCATGTTTATAGAAAGGTAACAGAGAAGTTTATTCACCTTTAGAACACTTCTCTCTCAATACTGAAGAATCCACTGTTATAAATATTTCCTTAGGACAATTACCCAAGGCTCCATGGAAGGCACTGTTGGTATTCCTCAGCAGGTTCTAGGTGGAGCTCCCAGTTACTCTATGAACAACCGGCATCATAGCCACTCCCCATACCAGACTTGCTTTCCACCCTTGGCTACTCAGCTCATGGCTGGAAACGGGGAGAAGTGATCAGAGTCTTCATTTTCCTCCCAGAACATCCCAATGACCACTTCCCAAAAGGGGCTATGGCTTCTACTTCCCAGCATCTCTCAGCAACATCAAACTGGTGACCAATTCTTTAACAAATGGACTTTTGGGGGACACTTACATAAATAATATGTGTGTGTGTGTGTATGTGTGTGTGTGTGTGTGTATGTATTAGGGTGAAACTATTGGCTAATATATAGGCTAATATGTTGGCCAGTTTCTCTATTCACCCTTGCTTGCTTCCCACCCCTTTTTAATTTTTATTTGTATGCATAGGTGTTTTCCCTGCATCCATGTCTGCTCACCATATGTGTACAGTGCCTATAAAACCCAGAAGAGACTGGGCAGTGGTGGTGCATTCCTTTAATCCCAGCACTTGGGAGGCAGAGACAGGTGGATTTCTGAGTTCGAGGCCAGCCTGGTCTACAGAGTGAGTTCCAGGACAGCGAGGAGAAACCCTAACTTGGAAAAAAAAAAAACAACAACAAAACATAAAACCTAGAAGAACTCATCAGATCCTCTAGAACTGGAATTACAAATAGTTGTACGCCACCCTATGGGCACTGGTAATCCAGGTCCTCTGCAATAACCAGTGCTCTAACCACTGAGCAACCTCTCCAGCCCCCAAATAGTTTGGTTTGGTTTGGTTTGGTTTGGTTTGGTTGTTGTTGTTATTGTTTTATTTCTAGCCATCCTGTCCTGGTTAATTTTCTTCTTACTGAAAACATACTTCATGTCTTTTCTAATGAGTTCTAAGACAAGGAATTCTCTCAGCTTCTGGATCTAAAAGTATTTTTGTTATGCCATAAAGCTTGGGTGTAACTCACAGGTAAGGAATTGGGGTTTATTGTTCTTTCCACCAGCAGTTTGAAAATAACATTCAGGACTGCTGGCTTTTCTCACAGTGCATAAATCCACCATCAGTCAAGTGTTCTCAAGTCCGCGCCTCTCTAGGTTCTCGAAGGATGTAGTGCTTTGGGAGAGAGTGTTCTGCTTTGGCGTTCTGTCACAGTCTACTCTGTGTGCAGATTTATTTCTGCCACTCCGCCTTAAGACTTGCTGTGCTTCCCCACGCTACACGTCCGTCTCGTCTCTGTTCTTTGTTGATCCTAATGACTGTCTTTTATCTTATACTCAGGAGGGCAGGGACACTTTGTGTGCACACTTAAGTGTAATTAAAGAAAGGCCTATGTGTCCACTGGACAGTGTAAGAGACTAACTTTCATTGGTCGTGAAAGGTCCTGTGAGCTCTTTCCAGGAGAAGCCCACACACCTGGCTGTGTGTCAATCATGTCCTTGGTGGTATGGTGTGTACTCTTTGTAGTGAACCTAGAGCTTCACACAGAGCAAGCAGGTAGGAGACCACTGAGATAGCTCCCCACCCCCGCCCTGTTTGTCCTTGAGTTACAGCCTACCACATCTGTATACATTTCTATAAGAACGCCCTGTTTGCCCTTGAGTTACAGCCTACCACATCTGTATACATTTCTATAAGACAGTGTTTGATTTTCCCTAGTGTTCCTACTTCCTAAGACTGGAACATGCATTCCTTTTTCTTTTTTAACAAATTTTTTGAGACAGGGTTTGCCTGGCTGTCCTGGAACTCACTGTAGTCAAGGCTGGCCTTGAACTCACAGAGATCCGCCTGCATCTGCCTCCCCAGTGCTGAGATTAAAGGCGTGCGCCACCACAGCCAGGCAAAACCATGTATTCCCTATATGTCCATGACTTAATGAATGTTTCATCAAATATCATGCTCTTGAAATACATCCATATTCATGTATGCAGATATTGTTTATTATTTCTCCAGAAAGGGTCTTCCTATGTAGCCCAGGCTGTCTTGAAACTTACCATATTCTTCCTGCCTCAGCTTCTTCAGTCAGGATTGAAGATTTGAAAAATCAACCCTGGCTTAGTTCATTTTTTTTTTGTAAATAAACTTCTATATAGCATTTAATTCCAAATAAATTTTTTTTTTAACTTTTGAATTTTTCTCTGGGCATCCATTTTTCTTCTCTCAGAGTTGGCCCTTTACCAACTGTCAGCTCTAGTTCTAATCCTCCAACATCTCTCTGTCTTGTTCTTCATGGGGCAGAATATTTCCCTCCAAAGCTAAAAGACTGACCCTTGGGAATGCTGCAATTAATCAGTTAGTTAATTCCTGTTAGAAGCAGGCAGGGTGTAGTGAGCCAGAGCAGAGCATGTCTACAGTTCCAATCCAGAAAGCTGAGGCAGGAAAATAGCACGTTTCAGGCCTGCCTGAACTACACAGTGAGGTGCTTCTTTTGACTCAAAATGCCATGAAGACCTGTAACTGGATGTCCATTCAGTGTGCTGTGCCCTGGCGAGTGCACCACTGGGTACTGGGACCCAGGAAATGCTGAAGAGCCCACAGCTTTAGCAGAATTCTCACCCCATTGTTAGCTCTTATGTGGAAGTCTCCTCCTTTGTACTAAAACTCATCTCTTGTGACTTCCACCTGGATTTTAACAAGGCGCGCAACAAGCTTAGGTCCTCTCCTACAGGAGCTCCTATCACCTAGCACTTTCCTCTGACCCAGTCCTTTGTTTTGAGTGGAAAAGGGAGGAGGAACATTCGAGGAAGCCTAGTCAAGCTGGGTGAGTCAACAACCCAAAGGCTTCAGAAAGTCCCTGACACTGACCAGTTTCACCAGGCGCCCCCTTCCCCAAGCACATTTAATCTGTAAAGACTGCTAAGGGTCAGTCTCAGACCTAATGACTCTCAGATCAGCTAAGCCACTAGGAAGATGTGGAGACCAGTCAAACTGCCTGAAAAAGGCGGAGACGGGGAAAGTTGCCTGAAAAGGATGCTCTACCTGTTGAGCTGCCTGCAGGCTGTGCAGTGGTTCCTGGGGCGGGATTTGGTGATGATCTTCAAGCCATTTCTGCTCCTGTAAGTAACTCCTCACCCATACTCCTGTAAATAAACCCAACGAAACTCATCAGTTCTCTCAGTTGGATATTGGTGGTGTCTGTACTTTGGTCTATCATGGATTCCCTGTCTGGAGTGGGCAGACATTTCTTCACATCTCCCCAGGAATTACCAGGAAGTGACAGGACACTTCCTCAGATACCTGTCAACACGTCTCCCCCCCCCCATCTCACTTCCTGTCTGTCTCCCAGCCTCTCCACCCCAAGTTCTCTCTCTTCCAAGTTCACCATTCTCTACCATATTACATAATGTGATCTCTGGGCTCTCTCAGTAGCCTGATCAGTATGTTGCGTGCGCACGCTCCCTTTCATTTACCAGCATAATATCTGAAATGGTTGTATACAACGACTTCTTCTCCTCAGAGGAGCCTCTCTCCTTTCAGCATTTATGGTCTGGATTCGACGTCCTGCCATTACTTGGTGTGGTAGAATGTTTCGGGTGTGAATATATGCAAGAAACACGAGACCACCAAGTAGCCACGACCAAACCCTTCAGGACCAAACCCTCCAGGTTCTACAAGGATGAATATCTATGTTGTGGAGCAGACCAGTAGCAAACCACCAAACAGTGACCGTGCCATTTATTTAGTGTCCGCTTGGCTTTGGAACACGCTTTGGAACTGTTTCTCAGCTGGTCATTGCGGGTACTCACATACAACCCACTTTTCCTCCCAACTGATGTTCCAATCAAGAGAGTGTAGACAATCCTTGTCAAGTGTGGAGTGTAAGCAGACAGTTCAAAATGGTGTAAGTCTTGATTTTCACGAAGCCCACAGGCACCCACTTACCAAGCTTTTACACTTTCCCAATTTGCTTCACACGCCAAATGGCCGTTGACTGGTGCACTGTGAGCTCTCTGACCACTTCTGCAGCTGTACAAGGACTGGCTCTGTTGGCTGCTCTCAGTTGGTTACTGTCAGCTTCTGATGCTGGCAGGGTGCCCTTCATCTTCAGGGACTCGACTCCTCTATGAAACATCTTCACCTAGCACCGCACTGTGCTTTCCTTAATGTTACGGCTTAAATGAGTTGCTGATGCTGCCAGTTGTCTCTGCTGCTTTATGACGCGTTTTCAGCTCAAATAAGAAAGTCAGTTGAATTTGATTTTTGTCTAACGTTATATCCATAGGATGAAAGAAATACAAACAGCAAGCCATAAGTTGCTAGAAAAAAAAAAAACAAGGAATATACAATAAAATGCTGAATAATTGTTGTTGGTTTGGGTGCTTTGTTTTTTGGCCTTTCTGTTTTGGTTTGGTTGATTGGTTTGGTTTTTTGATACAGGGTTTCTCTGTGTAGCCCTGGCTGTCCTGGAACTCACTTTGTAGTCCAGGCAAAGATATACCTGCCTCTGCCTCCCCTGTGCTGGGATTAAAGGCATGTGCCACCACCACCCAGACATAACCATGATATTTTATTTTTATTTTTATTTTTATTTTTTTGAGACAAGGTTTCTCTGTATAGCCCTGGCTGTCCTGGAATTCACTCTGTAGACCAGGCTGGCCTCGAACTCAGAAATCCGCCTGTCTCTGCTTCCCAAGTGCTAGGATTAAAGGCATGTGCCACCACCACCCAGCCATAGCCATGTTTTTTTTTTTAATAGTGTATTCCAGAATGGAATGGCCCTACAGACCACTGTCACCCCATCTGTCACTAATGCTAATGACAGCAGCTAACATTATCTATGCTTGTACTGTGTTTGTCTAACGATGCTAAGATGGGGCTTGAGTTTGCAAGTAACACAGCTGCAGTGAGTTCATTGGTTCACCACTCACATACCGTTGGTCCCACTCTGTTAGCACACTGATGGCCTTCATATGGGCTCAGCTTGAGCTGCCCTTTATCATGATCTTCAGTTCTTCACTCTGCTAAAACTCGCATCCTCTATAGTAAAGGCTGCTGCCTAGCAAGGCAAGTTTGCTCAGTCCTTTTTTTTTTTTTCTGCTATATTTGCGGTACATTCTGTGTATTATTTCTTCTGTTCTGTTTTTGCTATTTTCCCACTCATGATGAGCCCCATTGAATTCTTTTTCTTTGTCAAAGTAAATAGCCAAGAGAGGAAATTAGACTTCACAAATAGAACAAAATCATTCACTGTTCCTTCCCAGAAGAAAGACAGTCATATAATGAGAGACCACCCAGGGTTTTTTGTTTTTGTTTTTTAAATAAAGTCACTGTTATTGCCACCCACCTCCACCCCCTATATTAATACTTGCAAAGTATTACAGTGAAGAATCTTTTGCAGAATCCATCATCCGACAAGGTGCCAGCTCAGAACCAAGAAAGATAGCATTCCTGTGGAGTGACAGCCACTGAAGCTTAGGGATCGGGTAGTCAGTGCGTGTGACCTCAGGGGGCTGACACATCCCACTTCATCTGTACAGCTGAGTCATTGCTTCCTCTGAGAATTTCATGGGAAGCCAGGAATCTTTAAAAAGAAGCATATTCTTAGGTCTATAGCTTCTTGAGACAATTTATTAAAACACCAGAAAAATCCATCACATGTATCTGTGTACGTTGTGAGCCTCAAGCCCATTTTGATGGCTCTTTCTATATTCATTACAGTTTGGTTGTTTGAAGTTCTTTCTCTCATAAGTAGCAACACATAGCCAGTGGACATCTGCTGAGCGTCTGCATTGTAAAACTACTCAATTCGGGACATTATCTCACTTAGAGCTGTTTAAAATGCAGTTAAATTTAGGCCAGCAAGGTGACTTGGCAGGGAGAGGCACTTGCCACACAGGCCTAAGAACCTGAGTTTTGAGCCCCAGAACCCACACCAAGGTAGAAGGAGGAAGAGACTGTACAGAGTGTCCTCTAACCGCTGCGCATGCACCGTAGCACGTGTGCAAGGGCACACACAATGAATTAAACCACCAAACAGCCAAAGTGAACCACCATTAAAAAAAATCTCATTATGAAATAAAACATTTTAAAGCTGGCATGAAAATTAACATCAAGCCAGAAAGGGACACAGCTTGTAGTCCCAGCTACTTGGAGGCTGAGGCAGGAGGATTGAGAGTTTAAAGACAGCCTGGTTAACTTTGCAAGACTGTCTCAGAATCAAAGGGAAATAAGTAAGTAAGTGGGTAGGGTAGGGTAGCTTAGTGATGGGGTAGAAGCCTATGTGCAATGCTTTAGGTTCAACCCCAGTAGTGAAAACAACATTGAATATAAAGTAATAACTAGATAGTCCTGTGTGTAAAGCCTTGCAGATGGCTGGGCTTCCTATGCAAAGAACTTCTCCAGGACAAAGATGGTAATCGGGTTGCCCTGGGAGACAGGTTAGGACAAGTCTACTCTCAATGTAATCATTCCTAAGGTCAGTTCCTCTGGAGGTATTTGGTTAAGGGGAAAGGGCGTCAAGCCAAGCATGGTGGTACACCTGGCATCCTATCACAGTGGACGAAGAGATGGAGAAATCCTTAGTTTGAGCCCAACCTAGCTACAGTGTGATTGATGAAGAAATGAAGAAAGAAAGAAGAGAGAAAGAAAGGAGGGAGAAGAGGAGAATGGAGGGGGTAGAGAGAGAGAGGAAGGGGAAGAGAAAGGGAAGAGGGAGGAGAGGAAGAGGAGAGAGAGGGGAAAAGAAGGAGGGGAGAGAGAGGAGAGGAGAGGAAGAAGAGAGGGAAGAGGAAAGGAGGAAGGGGAGAAAGGGAGAGTGGGGAAGGGAGGGAGAAAGGAAGAGGGAGAGAAGAGGGAGAAAGGAGAAAAGGAGAATGGAGGGGGAGGGGGAGGAGAGGGACAAGAGGGAGAGAGGAGGAGGAGGAGGGAGAGAGGAGGGGGAGAAGGGAGGGAAGAGAGAGAGGCAAGGAGAAAGGGAATTTTCATTTTCAAGTTCAACTCAAACAGAAGCATGCTGCCCTCCCCATTTACCAACAGTGATGTCATCAGCAGGCAACCCTAAGGAGCAAGGTTTTTGTCTCCCTCACATATGCCCTTATGTTTGTAGGCATCTTCCTTGACACCTGCTGCCTTGCATGTCACCTTGGCTTTGAAGACACACTTTAGATGTCAGTAGATGCTGAGAGAGGCAGACTGCCCTGAGCTGTGTGGGAGGGTCTTCTCCCTCCACGGAAGGCCACAGCTGTCAGCCTCCCACACTGTAATGAAATACCTGAGGTAATTAACTTAGACAAGGTTCATTTTCCATCACAGTTTTGTTTTGTTTTGTGGTTCAAGTCCAAGGTTGAGTAGCTCCAGCACTTTGGGCCTGAGGCCAGGTAGTTAGCCTAGTCACTGCCTGATACTTGGAGGAGCAAGACACTCACTTCACATCTGGGGAAGGGAGGGAAGGAGTCAGGGTCCCCTGGTCCCTGTCAAGCACATGCCTCAGTGACCAGAAAACCTCCTTAACCTCCACCATCTCCTTCCGACAGTGACATCGCATTGGCCCTTGTGGGAGACAGTCATGATCCACAATGATAGCAAAGGCCAGATGAAAAAACAAAAGAAAATGACAGAAAAGGAAATGTTTCCAAGTCTGTACTGTAGGAAACCTGGCTGAGGATTTTTCCAACTTTCCAAATCAAGAATGAAACATGAACTGTGAACTCATACCTGAGTGTTCATCTCAATAGATGAAAAAGAGGGGCGGAGGGAGAGGGGGAGGAGAAGGGCGAGGGAGGGGGAGGGGATGGAGGAGGAGGGAGACCAGGAGCAGAATCTCACTGATTCTTCAGTGAGCCTTAAGTTATCATCTGCACTTGTAGTTGCTTAGAAAGAAATTCTAGCCACCCAACGTGGGTTCTGGGAACTGAATCTGAGTCCTCTGGAAAAGTAGTAAGAATAGGAAATTTTGATTTGTAAATCTGGTTAAAAAAAAAAAAAGAAGGGTAAAAGAGACTCTCTTTTCATATGGTTTGTAAACTTGCTCCATCAGTGACTATAAAGCAATAGCTTAAAACCACTTTAGCAATTACAGACATCTTTAGAGAAATATTTTATTTTCACAGGGACTATTCAGAAGGACGAGAGTTTGTTTAGAACTGAAAACCAGAGCCAGAGAGACAGTGCACACGTAAAAACATTTGCTGTGCAATCCAGACACCCAGGTGAATTAAACTTTATCATGAGTGTGTGTGTGTGTGTGTGTGTGTGTGTGTATAGACACAAGAGGTGATTGTATACAGAGTGCTAGACCATCTGGTCTCTCAGGCATCTATGAAGAAGGAGTCTTGGACCACAACCCCAACGGAAAGGAGCCACTGGTGCATTTCTTTCTTAACTAATATTTTGTACAATAGATTTTTAGGAGGAAAGGCCTAGAAATGCATCTAAACCCCAAGAATCAAAGAATCTTACCCATTGGAGATAATCCCTGGTAGTGTGCTTGTAGGGCTATATGCCTCTGCCTACAGGCATATGCTTTCCTAAGAGATGGGAGCATGGTGACCAACTAGCCAACTGCTTCTGCAGAAGATGTACATGGGCTGTTTGTTGGGCCGTAAGTTGACTCTACTGTCTTGTTCCCCGATCTCTTACATATAAAATTGTATCTATATAACCAATATGTTACCAAAATGTTAACTCCTTAATGCATTTTCAGGGTCTGCAATTCATTACAATGAATATCCGTACTCATAGAATATTTGAATTTGAGCCTCAACAAGTGCAATTTCCCCTCACTTGCCTCTTTTCTCTTTTATAAACTTAGAAGTGTTGCTTTTGGTCAGTGTGTTTTATCATCGCAACAGAAAGAGAACCTGAACATCCACATTTCAACAGGGGCAAGAAAAATGCAGTGATTTTGACTGATTCAATGATGAATTAGGTCAGTGGTCTTTATCCGAATTTTATTTCCTGATATACCTACGCAGCCAGCTTGGTGTGCACCAGGATGTTTGTGGCCCGCGCAGTCGTCTCCCTGACAAGAAGACACATGGACACTAGGATCCTTCTGCAGCGACGTTTACTGCCCTCTCCCAGAGGGAAAAAGAGGTCGAACCAATAATCAGCACTGCTTATATACACCACAGTGCGGCGTGTCCGCCCACAGCACGGCGTGTCCGCCCATGATTGGCTGTTTGCTCATGACCCCACGTAATGGACCGTGACATGGCGTCTTTTTACTCTACGTACATTTGCAAACAGTTCTCTACGCACATGCGCAAACAGTTGTTTACCAGGAGTTACAGCGGAAGTAGGCGCCATCTTGTCATGGTGAATGCCTCTCCTGCTCTGCCGCTCTCCACAGATGTTCCCTTCTTTAGAGGCTCCAGGAGACTATTTTAAGTTCCTCCCAGGTAAAGAGTTCTTGACTGATGTTTGGCTTTCCCCGCCTGTCCCTTCTGGTACAGTTTCTTATTGTGTCTTGTAGGAGGATCTGTGCCTCATCTTTCCCACCTGAAGGTATGGGATGCTGACAGAAGTGATTTTTATGACATACTTTAGATGGGGAGGAGAGGGGAGATGGGTGGTGAAGTTCAGTGGCAGACATTTGCTTAGCATGGCCAAAGATGTGGGCTGGATCCCAGCACTGCCATCAATAAATCAGAGAATGAATAAAGGAAAATAAAATATGAGTACTCCGTTTCTATCCCACCCTTTCTATTTAATGCCATTTTAGCAACATTCTCTCAGGAATTCTCACATTCCTGGTGCACACCAAGCTGGCTGCGTAGGTATATCAGGAAATAAAATTCGGATAAAGACCACTGACCTAATTCATCATTGAATCAGTCAAAATCACTGCATTTTTCTTGCCCCTGTTGAAATGTGGATGTTCAGGTTCTCTTTCTGTTGCAATGATAAAACACACTGACCAAAAGCAACAGGGTGAAGGGAATGGCTTATTTGCCTTCCACTTCCAGGTCATAGCTATCCCTGAGGGAGTCAGGGCAGGAACTCAAGCAGGAACCTGAAGCAGAATCTGTGGAAGAATGTTACCTGCTGGCTCACTCACAGGCTTATACTTATTCAGTATTCTTATACAGATCAGAACTGCCTGCCCAGGGAATGATGCTGCCCACAGTGGACTGTGCTCTCTGAGATCAATTAACAGTCAAGACAACCCTCCACAGACAGCCTACAGGCCAATTCGGTGTAGGAATCTGTCAATTGAGAGTTTCTTCTCAGATGACTCAGTTGTGTTGACAGGCATGCTAAGATAGTAGCTTTTCAGAGAGTGCTGTAATGCCTCTCCATGTTCTTTTTCTGTTTGTTGTTTGTTTTTGTTTTTTTTGAGACAAGGGCCTCTTCATGTTCTATATTCAGATTACTCCTCTTTTACAGGTTCAGCCATCCCCATACTGAGAGGTCCCCACTCAGAAAAGAGTGCCAACAGTCTGGGTTTCTCTGATCCCTAATGAGATCTGGATGCTGGTCATACCTGGCAACAAGAGTTGGTCTGCACAGGCTTTTGATGACTGGACTTTGCCTTAATAGCTTCTGCACAAGATAAACATGCCCTTCTCTATACTTCCCTCCTCTGTACTACTAATGTGAGGATATTAGTAGTTCTCTGCACCCACTTGGTATGAACATTAAAGATAATAAACACAAGGTTCTTAGTTTGTGTCTATGACAAAATTAGGCTCATTATTGTTCCCTATCATTACTCACCAGGCAGACCCTTGTGGTTGGTGGATGGAAAGATTCATCCAGGAGTTATTACTGAGATCTTGCAAGCTACCCATGTCAGCCTTTGAGCATCACAACAAAATGGCTGAGTTAAACAACTTCTGAGGAGGAAAGACTTGTCTGTCTCATAGGTTCCAGGCAATCGGTTCTGTCATTTGGGGCTGGTGCTAAAACAAAATAGCACCGGGCAGTGGTGGCACACGTCTTTAATCCCAGCACTTGGGAGGCAGAAGCAGGCGGATTTCTGAGTTCAAGGCCAGCCTGGTCTACAGAGTGAGTTCCAGGACAGCCAGAGCTATACAGAGAAACCCTGTCTCGAAAAAACAAAACAAAAACAAAAAACAAACAAACAAACAAAAAAAGCATTGCAGGAAATATATGGTGTGATGCAGCTGATGACCTCATGGTGTTTGGAAAGGAGACAGAATGAGAGACAGAAACAGACAGACATAGACAGAAGAACCGAAGGTCCCAGTACCACTTTCAAGAGCATGACCAGCCAAGGTCAGAGATGTCCTCAGGAAGAACCACAGACCGTCTTGGTGCTAGAAATGATGCTGATGTGTCCTGCACAGCAAATATTCCCACACTCCCCACCCATGCCCTTGGAAGGCATTGTCAGTGGATCGTGGAACTCCTCCACCCCAGGCAGTCATTAGTAATGGATTCGAGCATCACGTAGTAGTTTCCTCTAACAGGTAGGGTAGGCTCATTAGACTCAGAGGCAAACAAAAGTCACATGTTTAGGAAAGCTCCAACTTCTAATTCGATATGGAAACGCAGCATACAGCTGCTTTTCGAGAAACCAAGAGAACAGCTACACTGCCCCATGGAGAGTTCTCAGATCTGTCTATCTGCCTGCAAGCTGTGCAGGGACAGAGCTCTGGGAGTCATCTCCCCTGGTGGGTGTGGTTTCAGTGATCTTTCAGTGATAAAGCTGTTCCCGTAGAGATCCCCTTACCCTAGTGAACTCCATTAAAATGTGTTAGTTCACCAAACTGGACTTCGGTGGAGTCATTACTTTGATCTCTTACGGGTTCCCTTTCTGAGGTGTGTAGATGTTTGTGTGTGTGTGTGTGTGTGTGTGTGTGTGTGTGTGTGTGTGTATGTTGCGTCTCACCCAAGAGAATCCTCTCACACATCACAGAGCTACCATTAAAGATGAGACAGAGGAAGGCATGTAAGCATTCCATCAGGGAAGATGTGAGAGAACGTCTCAAACTCTGATAAGATCAAGAAGGAGACACAGAAGAACTGGTAAGGTTGAGCGAGCTCAGACTCCGGGAATCTCAGAGACTTGAGACTGGCAGGAGTCGAGATGCTCCTACCCATTTCTGTACCTGCTGTGTAACAAGTAATCATGACACCCCATTGAAAGAACGGTGGGCATGTAAGGAAACACCTGGAGTCCTTCCAATGCCAATAGAACATCACTAACACCTCAGAATCAACCAATGGGAAACATCTACCCCGTAAATCCCATCTATCGACCTTGTCTACCTGGAAGAAAGTGCACAAGTTATTTCACCAAGGACCGATGGAAGGTGGCTGTTTTTACAAATCTGTAATACTTGGAGAAGAGTTCTCTCTTCCAAAGCATTCACTGCTGGACCTTGGACCCACCTGGTTAGCCAGGCTCACAATGCTGCCACCGGATGCCACCACTACTGCCTGTGCCACTAACAGCTGGTGCTGCCGCGGTAGAGACCTGGGACCTCAGCTACCTGCCCCCACTCCCACCCTCTCCACACAGGCTGCCCAGACCTCCTCGCTTCTCTTCTAAGAGCAGTAAACACTCCAGACATTCCTAAGGTCCAGAGCCCTCATGGAACCTATTTGTCTGGGCTCCGCTTTGCCCTCTGGGCTGACAACAGACAACAGAGACAGTCTTAGGGTATCCTGGTTAGTTTTTGTTTGTTTGGTTGGTTGGCTTGTTTATTTGACACATGCTAGAGTCAAATGAAAAGAGGAACATCAATTGAGAACATGCTTTCATCAGAATGATCTGTGGGACATTTTCTTGATCACCAATTGGCAGAAGCCAATTGCCCAGCTTACTGTGGGCAGTGCCACCCTGGGCAGGCAGGCCAGAGTTGTTTTGGAAAGCCCTGGTAAACAGCATTTCTCCACGGCCTCTGCTCCACTCCTGAATCTGTGTCCCTGCCTTGAGTTCCTGCCTTTACTTCATTCAGTAATGGAGTATAATTAGGACACGTAAACTGAAATAAATTCTCTCCTCCCCAAGTTGCTTTTAGTCATAGTATTCTATCATAGCCCCAAGACACCTATATTTAAAGCATAATTTTAAATACCATATCTAATTATTCTTGTAATTGGAATTTTACTAGTAAAAGATAAGTGGAAAATATTCTTGCTTGCTATATCAATATGTAAATGATATTCTCAATTTTGCCTCTTGCCCAGTGGTTTGACTCTGTTCTGTTGCTGTGAAGAGACACCATGGCCATTGTAACTTTTTTTTTTTCATTTATAAAAGAAAACATTTGATTAGGGGCTCATTTATCATTTCAGAAGGTTAGTCCATTATTATCATGACAGGAAGCAGACAGACATGGTGCTGTAACAATACCTGACAGCTTTATACCCTGATCCACAGGCAGCAAGCAGAGAAAGAGACACTGTGCCTAGTGAGGGCTTTTGAAACCTCAAAGTCCCCTCCCCAGTGACACACCTCCTTCAACAAGGCCACACCTTCTAATCTTCCCCCAAAGAGTTTGAAAGACACAGGCTTGGCCCACTGTGTCTTTCTCCAACCTGTAATTTTTACACGCTTCAAACTCAATTTCTCTTTTTAAAACTTAATTTCTCCTTTCAAGTTCATCAACCAAGAACTAAGCAGGCAAATATATGAACCTATGGGGGCCATTCTCATTCAAACCAGTCCTCTCAGTAATCAACAAATGGATCTCAGGAAACTAAAAAGCTTCTGTATAGCAAAAAAAAATATATATATATATATATATATATAAATATATATATATATATATATATATATATATATATATATATATATATATATATATATATATATATATATATATATATATACAAAGTATTCAAAAGGTGGCTTATGGAACTCAACAGCAAGTTCTTAAGAGAAGAACTGCAAATAGCTAATAAGTATTTGAAAAAGCTTTGCAACATTAGCCATTATGAAAATGCAAGTCATAGCTACTTAGAGATTCCATTTCTCTGGCTGTCATAAAGAAAACAAATCGACAACAAATACTGGAGAGGGTGTGGAGAAAGAGAATTATTCACCCATTGTTAGTGGATGGGCAAATGAGCATAGCCACTATGGAAATCGGTGTGGAGGTTTCTCAAAAATCTAAAGATAGATCTACTATACAGCCCAATGTATCAGTACTTTTCTGTTGCTGAGATAAACCACTATGTCCAAAAGCAACTTAAGGAAGTGCTTGTTTTGGCGTATAGTCCCAGAGACAGAAAGTCCACCGTGGCTGGGGAGGCCCAGTGCAGCAGTAGGAGCTGTAGCTGACTGATCACATTTCATCCACACACAGGAAGCAGAGAGGGAAAACAGGAAGTGAAGTCACACTATAGACCTACAAATCCCACCCCCGCCCCCAGTAATGGACTTCTTCTAGCAAGGCTCTACATCCTGAGTGTTCCTTAACCTTGCCCTCCAACTGGGGACAGAGTGTTCAAATACGTGAGCCTATGTTTAAGTATGGGAGACAGAGCTCATTCAAACCACAACACGTAGAGATATCACTCCACAGATATTTGCACATTTGTGTTTAAAGCTGTTCTTTCCACGATAACTAGGAAATGGTCTAGATGACAGATAATGAAAATGAGGTAAACATGTAGAATAAAATTTTATTTATCTGGAAGGAAAAATAAGATAGTGAAAATTTCAGGAAATTATAATTTAAAAAATTGTAGGTAGACAGAACAGAAAAATATACTAAGTGAAATAGCCCAGGCCCAGGCATGTCTTATCTGAGGAGTGGATCTCAGCTCAAAGTTTTATATTTGGGTTTTTAATTTGGAGTGTCTGTAGAGGTCAAGAAGCTAGAAAGAGCCATATAAGGGGGAATGGAAGCAGTGTTGGTGGGATTGAAGAGAATGTAAAACTCATGAGCTGCGAAAGAAGGCGAGACAGATACTGGGGGTTAAAAGTTTAAATAGGGGTAGGAGTGGGAAGGAGAGAGGAGTGGGGAGCTAGGATGGGTTAGTCAAAACTAAAGACTATTTACAAGGCTTATGAAAATAAGCACTGGCACTGCTTTAGCCAGGCAGTGGTGGCACATGCCTTTAATTCCAGCACTTGGGAGGCAGAGGCAGGAGGATTTCTGAGTTTGAGGCCAGCCTGGTCTACAGAGTGAGTTCCAGGACAGCCAGGTTATACAGAGAAACCCTGTCTTGAAAATACCAAAAAGAAAAAGAAAAAAATGCACTGCTTTGTAAGCTCTTTTAAAATATATATAACTTGAGGGCTGGAGAGATGACTCAGAGGTTAAGAGCACTAACTGCTCTTCTGAAGGTCCTGAATTCAATTCCCAGCAACCACATGGTGGCTTACAACCATCTGTAATGGGATCCGATGCCCTCTTCTGGTGTATCTGAAGACAGCCACAGTATACTCACATACATAAAGTAAATAAATATTCATATATATATAAGCCAGTATAATGGCTCAGCAGGTAAAGCCATCACTGCCAACAAACTGAGTTTCATTTCCCAGGACCTAAACATGGAAAGAGAGAACTGATTCTTACAGGTTGTTTTCTGATTTACATTTACACACACACACACACACACACACACACACACACCATTGAATAAACTGAATTTAAGAAATAAAACAGGCATATGTGTGTTGGTTAGAGAAGTGTCAGAGTCCCCCAAGAAACATAGGCAATTGCCATTGCTTTTGGGTGCCAATCAGAACTAGATACTAAGACACATCTGACTTTGCTTGAAGAACATTGAGAAATCAAGCTAGAACGGACTTGGAAACATCCAGGCTTTTATAGTAAAGGCCACTGGTACAGAAGGATCCTCAGTCAGTGAGGACCCAAGATGCTATACAGTATTGACCTGTCTGGCTCAATAGTGGTGTGAGAGAAGTTATACCTGCTACTGTAAACCTAGAGTGTGAATGGACTAGGTCCCGGGGAAATATATGACTGTTGTTACACTGCTAAATGGAAATGTGGCCAAACTGCTTCCTAAGCATTTGGGTTTGTATCCATAAATCAGTGCTGTTCTCAGCCGTGATCTAAGTGGCTTTTTCTGCAGTGGGAGTGGGTAGCCCTTGGTGCAGAGACTCCTGCAGCTGCTCCAAGTACTGAGTCACCTGACTATCTGCATTAACCCTGTACCTCTACACCAAGACCTGGGGACTGCCACAGGAGACCGTAAAAACAGGGGGTGGAGAGGAATGGGGTGAAATGCCATCTTCTGGGTGTGGAGGTGACATGGCTGTTGCATTCATGGGTTTTCTTCAGCCATGGTTATCCACACGTGATCAAGCTAGTCTTCTAGAACAAATGGGAGAAGGTCCATAAGGGTCCCCCCAAGCTGAGAAGCTTTTGGCAGTTGGTAGCTGCTGGAAAGGGGCAGTCATTTTCTTTAGGGGTGTGTGGTCACTGGTAGGTTGTCCATGCTCTGGTGGGGAAGGGGCCCACATTCATTCAGGCAACACTAAATGAACTCAGTGGGATACATATATGTGCAGAGGGCATAAGGTGGGAGGAGTACATGCTGGACATTTGAAGGGAGTAGAAGGGTGGATATGAACAGGATACATTGTAGACATTATAGAATTGTCAAAGAACAAATAGAAACATTCTAAAAAAGAATGAAAAAGCTGGGGGTGGGGCTGAGGCTCACCTTTACTAACAGCACTGGGAAGGCACAGGCAGGAGAGTCTCTGCATTCAGCCAGGTCTACAGAACAAGTTCCAGGACAGCCAGGCTTATACAGAAAAATCCTGTCTTGAAAAACCAAATAGAAGGGGAAGTAGGTGTATTAGCAAATGTTAGCAAATAACAGACGGGCATGTGTTTGACAGGCTGTCTCATGCTCGGCACTCCTGCCCTCCTTAGCTCTTTAGACGCTCCCTCTTCTTGTCTTCCCCCCACCTGGTGATGTCCCTCTCTGATCCTGTCATAGGCTTCCTCTTCTTCATCCACCCATAATTCTAGAAGTTACCCTCCGTGATTCCATCTGGGTCTACCCTCCTGCCCATCCTCCCACAATGCCCTCATCTTGGACAAATTCATTCACCCCAAAGTCTGGCTTCTGGCAAGTGTGACCCAGTGCCCCACAGCTCAGCGTAGGCCTGGGGCTAACTTCAGACTTCCCTGAAGGCCTGGAGAAGAGCTGGGACCTCCCAGTGGGAACACTCTCCATGCGTAGCTGCTGAGCACTCAAGGGGAAACCTACCTGTCATGTTCCCCATTATATCTCTGAAGCTCTATAGTGCTTCACACAAGCCAGATGCTGCAACAATTCTCTCAAAGGAAGAGAGAGAAAGGAAAGAAGAGGAAAAGAGGGAGTGGAGTGGAAGGGGGTGGGGACAGAAGCCGACTTAAGCTATTTACCAAACCCCTGACCTTAGGCAAAACCAAATAGCCTCAGAGTTCCCATTTGCAGATCCAGGCTTTCCCGGGGTTCCAAGGACTGAGTCAGATGACAGATAAAAGGTTACCTCAGGGTCTGGCCAGAAACTATGGTCCTTATGCCACTGTCGTTATCCCTGACAAAGACCATGGGGCCGTTGAGGAATAAGGGACACAGAAGCTGAAGCCATTCACTTTGCAGCTGCTTCCGCGGGTGGCCCTGGGTTTCCCCCAGAAGCCCTGGCACCCCGGGCGGGGCTACCAAGAAAGGCTTTGACTCTCTCTGTGAGGGCTTCTGCAGAGTTGCTGGGAGATGGTGGAAAACCTCTTCAGCAGATCAGCAATTACTGATATACACAAAGAAGGAGCCAACAGACCCATTAACACACTCAGTGTATTCTGAACCTCCAGGAACTCAGCCTGAATCACCACCCTTGTCAACAGTGCCTCTTGGCAGTGCCTGAAGATTCTGTCCTCAGCCTCGGACGGGTTACTTACTTGGGGGGCGGGAGGGGGGGCGCGGCAGGAAACAGGAAGGAGCCTCGCTGCTGACCGAGTGCCCACTGTGCTAAGAACATTCGGTTACACAGATGGAGGGACAGCAAGGACAGCTGATGGTAGTGCGTGGGACCGGAGCTCAGCCTCTAGGAGGAGCCTACGCGTTTTAGCTTTAGTTAGACTTAGCTCTAGGTTCCCGAGCCCAGCCAGCGCTCTGTGGGTGGAGGGGCGTGGCAGGTGTCTGGGCTAGGCGGCCGGCCGTTAGAAAGCCTCATAGATGAAGCAGCTCACAAGATAGAATTTCCCCCTCCTGTTTATGGAGGCTGAGATGCCACTGATCGGATCATAAAGCAAATTTAGAATCTGGGGAGGGCTCGCTTCCTGGCTCATAGATGGTGCCTGTTATCTGTGTTCTCATAGGACAGAAAGTACTTAAGGGTGGAGGTGGGGCATAGGATGCTGTGCCTATAACCTCAGCGCTTGGAAGCTGAAGCAGGGGGATGGTAACACTGAGTCTAGTTTGGGCCACATAAACAAAACCCTGAGTTATAATTTGAGTCTATAATGCCCCACACAGGCTCATGACTTGAATTCTTGCTCCTAAAGGGGAAAGGGAGGCCTAGATGGAATAAGAGGTTTCTTTGAGACAGGCTCCAGGTATGGGTGTATTAGCTCTGGTCACTTCCTGTCTCCCTTTCTTCTGGCCCACCATGATATGAGCCAAGCTTCTTTGCCCACCATGATGGGCAGAGACCCTGAAACCTGTGAGCTAAAATTATATCTTGATTTTTTGGCCACTGTGATTTAAAAGTAACTAATATTGAGGGGGGGTGGAGAAAAAGAGAGGGAGGAGGGAGGGAGGGAGGGCGAGAGGAAGAGAGTTTGCTCTCTGATGTTCTATTATAAACTCAAAAATCCCTTCATGAGGCCGGGTGGTGGTGGCACATGCCTTTAATCCCAGCACTCAGGAGGCGGCAGCAGGCAGATCTTTCTGAGTTCTAGGCCAGCCTAGTCTACATATCAAGTTCCAGGTCATCCAGAATTACCCAGTAAGACCCTGTCTCAACACCAAAACAAACAACAACCAGAAAGAAAATAAGGCAACACTAATTGCCTACTTCTCAAAATTCCTGAGATGGCTGGCTGATGATGTAACCATGAGAAACAGGTTTTAGCTTGGTTGGGTTTGGTTTTTTAAGACAGGGTCTCATTGTTTAGCCTGAGCTGGCATCAAATGGGCAATCCTACTGTCTCAGCCTCCCAAGTGCACAGGTATGTACCACTACAGCTGTCATGAGACATGAATGAACACTCTAGAACACAGAGGGGAATTATCGATGTGAGGTGGCTTCTACATGAAGGGTGTCTTAGTCAGGGTCTCTATTCCTGCACAAACATCATGATCAAGAAGCAAGTTTGGGAGGAAAGGGTTTATTCAGCTTACATTTCCACACTTCTGTTCATCACCAAAGGAAGTCAGAACTGGAACTCAAGCAGGTCAGAAAGCAGGAGCTGATGCACAGGTCATGGAGGGATGTTTTTTACTGGCTTGCTCAGCTTGCTTTCTTATAGAACCAAAGACTACCAGCCCAGGAATAGCACCACCCACAATGGCCCCCCCCCCAATCACTAATTGAGAAAATGCCTTACAGCTAGATCTCATGGAGGCATTTCCTATAGCCCTGGCTGTCCTGGAACTCACTCTGTAGACCAGGCTGGCCTCGAACTCAGAAATCCACCTGCCTCTGCCTCCCAAGTGCTTAGATTAAAGGCTGCCTCTGCCTCTGCCTCCCAAGTGCTGAGATTAAAGGCTTGCGCCACCACTGCCCGCCTTGGAACTCGATTTGTAAACCAGGCTGGTCTTGAACTTAGAGATCTGCCTCCCTCTGCCTTCTGAATGCTGGAATTAAAGGTGTGTGACACCATCGCCTGGCCACTTTCATTTTCTGTAAGGATGCTAGTCACACCAAGTTAAGATCTCTACTATAAATTTGTTTTAATTTAATTACCTTGTTAAAGACCCAGACTCCAAATTCAGTCACATTCTGAAGCAGTAGATATTAAGACTGCACTTTAGGACTCTAGGGGACACACTCAGCCTATTACAAAGGTGTGCCACTTCAGGAGAGCAAACCCACCTGCAGCTGTAGACACCCAATAGAGTCATCCAAGGCTGCAGAAATGGAAGCTAGTCACAATAGAGCCCCTAGAAGTTTTTCTCTGCCTGAATCCAACACCGTGCTCTGGAGACTAGAGATAGCTGCCAGGGACCCTGGCCATGCAAGGCCATATCTTCCTGACTTGAGGCTCTTGACTTCATCATCAGACTTGAGAACAGCCTCAAAAACAAACGTACACGACCTTGATGGTTGTGAGCCACCATGTGGTTGCTGGGAATTGAACTCAGGAAGAGTAGTCAGTGCTTTTAACCGCTGAGCCATCTCTTTCTCCAGCCTCAAGAAAACTTCCAGTTAATGATTTAGTCCAACCTGCGACAGCCACCTGCTCTCACCCTGGGAACTGCGTGGACCCCAACGGCACTGATGCTCTAATATTTTGCTCTCATAAGGGTTTGAAAGAATGATGGAGGCCGTGAATGCTTTGCTCTGTCCTTCATTTATTTTCTCACATAACATGCACATCTTTCTCAAGTGCCTGCCATGTGCCAGAGTTCAGGCCAGGATCAAAGGATGCTGTGTGGAGGAGGGGGCCTTTAGATGACTCTTGCAGATAGGGTAAGGTTTTGATGGTCAAAGAAGTTCCAGCTGGAAGGACATGAACAAAGGCCAGGAAACCGGAAGACAGACTACATTTAGGGTACACAGCGACCTGCAGTCTCACAGAATCAGAGAAAGGATTGTGTCCGACTAGAAGGGGCTGTCTTCTCTACGTGAAGGTTAGGATATTCAGCAGGGAGGGAGAGCTGCCTTTGCCTCTGCTTGAGGTAAAAAAGAAGGAATGGAAGAATTAAATGGGGTGGAGGTGGCGGAGAGATCTTCTTCCTTCCGGGGGTTGGGTCGGGGGGGGGGGAAATGCAAAGAGAGAGGGAGCGAGAGAAAGCCTCGATGATTACGGCTGCTTTGCTGAACAAGCGCACTGTGGGTAAAGTCACTGGAGCTCTTGATTCAGCCGGTGAAGTGGGCGGTTGGATTTGCATGTCAGTGTGGGAAAAGTGACTTGGCTGAGGCCTATTTCTGAGCCTCTAAATCAGTCACCCGATGAATGATTTTGTTTGTATGCCATTTGCAAGATAAGTGCTTAGGCAAATACTTCCGTTTCAAGTAGGGGAGGGGGCAGGGGAGCCAACGGAGGCTGACTCTGTGCCTTGTAATGGCCTTTAGGATTGACGTTAGCACCTACAGCAAGATCCCGGAAACACAACCATAAGTGAACATCCCTTGCCTTCCCAAGAACAAGGAAAGAGTCTGTGGCAGCCATCCCTGTGTCCGGAGGACAGCCTGTCTGCTGAGGACTGTTCATTGCGGCCAGCATAGAGGCTCCTACCCAGTCTGGTCAGTCAGGCCCCAGCATTTGTGAGGTTTAATTTTCTGAGCATCGAGGAAACAGTAAAGAAAGAAGCTTTAAGATGCAGCCCTCCGGCCGGGCAGTGGTAGCGCACGCCTTTAATCCCAGCACTTGGGAGGCAGAGGCAGGTGGATTTCTGAGTTCGAGGCCAGCCTGGTCTACAGAGTGAGTTCCAGGACAGCCAAGGCTAAACAGAGAAACCCCTGTCTCAAAAAAAAAAAAAAAAAAAATGCTGCCTCCCTTCTGGAATACAAATATCTGATGCTGCTCAGAGAGACCGCGCAAGAAATTAAAAATGTGACTTGAACTCCGTTATTTTCTAAAATTGTGTATGCCTGTAAATACTCAGCTAGATCAAACAAGACTTAAAGACATGGCAAATTATAATCTTAGATCTCTTGGTAGAGAAGAAAAGATACTGTTTAAAGAGTATCACTGAGCTGGTGAGATGGCTCAGCAGGTAAGAGCACTGGCTGCTCCTCCAAAGGTCCTGAGTTCGGATCCCAGCAACCACATGGTGGCTCACAACCACCCGTAATGAGATCTGACACCCTCTTCTGGTGCATCTGAAGACAGGTACAGTGTAGTTATTTATAATAATAAATAAATCTTTGGGCCAGAGCCAGCAGGGACTGAACAAGTGGGGTTTACTGGAGAGAATGGGGTTGACCAAAGCAAGCAGAGGTCCTAAAAGTCAATTCCCAACAACCACATGAAGGCTCACAACTATCTGTACAGCTACAGTGTGTACTCATATATATAAAATAAATAAATGCATCTTTTAAAAAAATAAAAATAAAGAGTATCACTGGGGTAGAGAGATGGCTCAGTGGTTAAAGTACTTGTTGTATAAGTGTGAGGACTAAAATTTAGGTCCCCAGGAGCCACAGAAATGCCAGCACTGAAATCCTGCTCAGTCTTTTTTTTATTTCTCTTTGCCATGCAGGCTGGAGCCCTGGATCCCCTGGCTAGGCAAGCCTCGTGCTTCTGTATAGCAGAGGCTACCCAGGCCCCTGGCTCACATGCTAATAATCTACCACCAAGAAGAGCACAGTTCTAGCTTTCATAATGGGAAGGAACACATTTGTGTTGTTGGAAGCCGCAAGGGCGTGATAATTTATACTAGTAGCTGGAGAAAACCATGCAAAACCAGGCATGTTGGCATAAATCTGTCATTAAAGCACTTGGAAGCTGAGGCTGGAGAATTGTCATGAGTTAAAGCCAGGCTGGGCTACATAGTGAGCTCCTGGTTAATCTGCGCTACAGTGTGAGATGCTGTCTCAAAAAAAAGGAGGAGGAGGAGGAGGAGGAGGAAGAGGAAGAGGAAGAGGAAGAAGAAGAGGAAGGCTGGAGATGTGGGAGGCAGGGTACATGTCTTTAATCCCAGCACTCAGGAGGCATAGGCAGGCAGATCTCTGAGCTCAAGGTCAGCCTGGTCTACAGATCGAGTTCCAGGACAACCAAGGCTACACAGAGAAACCCTGTCTCAAAAAACAAACAAAAAAAAATAGAAAAGAGGAGAAATACAATTTTATTTTTATTTCTATATTTCCTTAAAGAGGCCAAAGCTTGCTAGAGCTAAGCTGGCCACTTGAGCCCTGTGAGCCCTGTGCTCCAAGCAGCAGCGTCCCTTGAGCCCTGTGCTCCAAGCAGCAGCGTCCCTTGAGCC
>NW_022196905.1:141162184-141200364 GCF_008632895.1 Mastomys coucha | reverse complement strand
TCTCTCTCTCTCTCTCTCTCTCTCTCTCTCTCTCTCTCACCTCATCCCCCCTCTTCCTCCTCCTCACAAGAAAGAAAACCAGCACCTTCCTGAAGATATTCCCTGGAGCACAAGAACAGCTGGTGACCCACAGGCCTTGAACTGCCCAGCTCCAACGGACAGTCCATTCCAGCACTGGGAGACAGAGGCAGGAGGGTCATGAGTCCGAGTGATAGAGGGAGACACCTATCGACCTCTGTCCCCTACCACACACAGATAAGTGCGCATGCATTTACACAAGCACACACATACACCAAGCACCCATGCATATCCACATATGCCATGCACACACATAGTCACACATTCAACATATATACACTCATTCATACAATACATACACACATGCACACACATATCACACACACACGCATACAAAACCACATACACTACACATACACATTTACACCCCCTATATCACATATACATATAACACACACACCATAGATCACGCAAACATGCACACACACGCATAGCCACATACACCATGCACACACATACAAGACACACATACCACGCACACATACAATACATACACACATGCACACACACATACAAACCCACATACACTCACTTATACCACACATCATACAACATACACATGTAGATCACACACACACACATAAACACACACACACACACACACACCATACATTTTAAAAACAAAACGCTACTTCTTAAGGTGTGTGGCTAACCCCTGAGTTGAAACAAGCAGAGTTGTAACAGTGTAGACTGTCTTTTTGTAAAGTTAAGATCATCCTGTTGGTCATTCAGCATAAGGGATGCACACTTCCTAAAGCCACTGCCTCCCTCCAGGGCTTCAAAAGTCAACACTCTCCATTGCCCCACACTCCCCAAATCAATGCCTCCTGCAGTCTTGCCTTTTTTGCTGAAACATCTTCATGTCTCTGAATGTGGGACCCTTCTTCACCCATGCTGCAGATGCCGTGTAACCTTTGATGTCTCTGTCCCCTTTGTGTTTCAGGCGCCTCTTTCCCATGCGATCCACTTTCAAACTGTTCCTCCTGTAACTTCTTGGCTCTGTCGGATTGGCTCTTGTCCTGTTGGAAGGACACAGGCAATGTCCCCACCTCTTCATCATCCCCCCTGCACACTGGATCATGTAGTTGCAGCCAGGCTCCCTCCTGGCTCCTTGGAGCCAGCCTCTCTGACTCTGCTGGACATTAGCGTTTTGCAAAGGGCGGCAGCTGCAAGCTTGCCTCCCCTGGGCCTTTGCCATAGTCATGGGCTCATTATCCAATCATCATTAAATAGGTGCAACTGCCTTTGCTATTTTCCTGTTACTCTCAATGTCTAAATTCCATCGGCAATGAGTCTGAGCCATGACAGTGTTGGGGAGGCACAAGATGCGCTTCTCAGAACATCTGGACGAAGCACCCTGTCTCAGCCTCCTGAGAGAACGCAGCCCTGCCCTAACTTCTCTCAGTCCCTGACTCAATTGCCTTTCAAGGAACTTTACTAAATCATGGGCTAAAGTCGTCTGTCTATGCAATATTCAGTGATGGGTTAGGAGAGTGGAGCAGCTTCTAGAACATGCATAAGGACTCATACAACACGATAGTTAGTACAGACATTCCACAGTAGAGTGGCTTCAACCAGAAAGGCCCAGATTTCAGTATCACCTGTGCCACTTTCTGAGAGACCACGAGACAGTTAATTAACGTCTCTGAGTCTCCCTTTCTTCATCCATCAGAAGGCACTGAGGATCCCAGCAAGGACTTGAGTGTGGGGAAGCCAGATGAACACTGTGTCTAACAGCTCAGCTGTTTGTCAGTATATGACTAGGCCACTGGGCACTCACATGTGTGGTCTGACATCA
Organism: Mastomys coucha; assembly: GCF_008632895.1. Lineage (NCBI taxonomy): Eukaryota > Metazoa > Chordata > Mammalia > Rodentia > Muridae > Mastomys > Mastomys coucha. The sequence goes on along the minus strand of NW_022196905.1, from coordinate 141,198,488 downwards.
TCCTGTGGGATGCTTTTAGACCAGATGACATTAACATTTCCATGGTAGGTGGAGTAAAGCAGATTGCCCTTTCCAATGTGGAGAGATTTCTCTAATCTAATGAAGGCCCACATAAAAAGAGGAAAAGCAGGAGAGAATTCTGCCTCGATGGCCTTTGGGCTGTATCGCCTCAGATTTCCTGGGGCCCCAGCTTCTGAACACAGAGCCGTGGGCCTCTACACTTGCATGAGCCTCTTGCTGTCCTAACCCTCTACCCCAGTCTGTCTACACCTAAGAGGATACTGATACTGGTCTGGTGATTCCTGAAAGTGTAGACCTCTCCTGTCTGTTCTGTTTTCCTGGAGAACCCTGGCTAATGCGCTGTAAAGCATGAAATAATAGCTCTAGCTTAGTAACCATGGGAGCTGAGTGTGTTCATTATCTTTATTACTGCATATAAATGTGGCCAGCCTCTCCTTTGCCCCATGTCTCCAGATGCTTACTGGGCTTTCTTTTAAAACTCTGAGCCCACACGGAGCACACACATATACACACATACAACACACACACACACACACACACACACTTGCATTTCATGCAGACCCACATGTCTATATAGTTACAAAACAAATGCACACACAGAAACCCACACATACACACACTCACATGCACACACACTCACACGCACACACATGTAGACCATACATGCATATACACATGCGCGTATGTACATATACACACAGAGATTCTACAAACACACACAGAGACCCATACATATACACATGAACACATGCACATGGGCAGACCCACATGTGTACACATACATACAGACTCACATACACATGTATATGCATGTACAAACATACATATGCACATATGTTCATAAGGAACTCACACATATAATTTGCACACATACAAACAGACCCATGCATACTTAATGCACACACTCAGAGAAACCCATGGATGTGCACATAACATAGGCACTCATATATAATATGTACATGCACATATACATGTACATGTTCAAGTAATTGAGTCAGTTCTGGACCCGTTGATAGGAGACAGGGTGCCTTTCTCAGCCAAATATGCATTGTGACTTTCTGCCTCTGGCTTTTCCCCTTTGATGGCAAGCCTCTGGTCCTCAGAGCCCCTTGGACTCTGAGGTTACATTCAGTCATGCTCCTCCACCCCCAAGTCTGCTCTGCAGTGTCTGGAGCCATGGAGGACTGGGTGATGCTGAGGAAGCCCAAATGCAGCCTAGCCAGGGGCACTCACGCAGCCTCAGCCTCTCGACAGGCGGTTCCCCAGGGTACTCACCAAAGCTGCTGTGTCCCTTCACAAGTAGCTCAGACCTAGATAAACAGGAAGCCTGAGTGAGTCAGGCTGGGGTTGCCCTGTCAAGCTACAAACCTGAGATGTCAGGCATCCACACAAGCCTGTGAAACATGTTCTTTTGTAACTGTGAGCCCTGGAGCAGGACTCCAGTGTCCCCTTTTGGACAAGCTTCCCAAAGAGGGTGGCATGGCTACAGGCATGTAACAGAGGTAGCAGCCCTGGAAGGGATAGGGTGTCCCTAACTGGAGACAGACCTCTTAGGCTCTTGACTTGTGTGACTTTAGGTCATTGCTTGGTGTCTGTGGCCTCAGTTTCCTCATCTGAGACATGGGAGTGATCAAGTTGCCTTCGTGAATTATTGGGAATATCAAAGCAGTAGGTTTCAATGATTTGAAAGTCTTCACATACCCCCCAAAATGTGCATTGAACCCCAACTGTGAAGTTATAGAGAGAAGCTGAACTGACTATGGCTCCGAAAGGTGCCACCTCTTCAGTTACTCTAGTTCTGATAAAGCCATTGCGTCATTAGGGCGGGGCCCTGACACAATGTGCTTATGAGACAAGGATGAGCTTGAGCTGTAACACCCAATGTCACCTCCAGGCTCTTCAGAGTCCCCACCAGCAGGAAGCACCTGGCCTTAAACTTCTCAACCTTCCCATCTGTGCGCTATTTTCCCTGTAAGTAAAATAAATCCTCAGCCTGTGGCATTCAGTCACACCAACAGAAAATGGGTGAAGATGCCTGCCCGTAGTAAAACATCAATGTCAGGATTATTATTGAAGGTGTGCCTGCTCCCTATAAAGCTTTCCTTCAACTATGGAAAGAGGGGAAAGGGAAATACATCTTTCTTTGTGGGTACTGTGTCTTTTAGGTCCCCAAAGCACTCTTTCTCTAAATGGCTCTGCTAAATGCCCATGTGTGGGGGGCTGTACTGAGTACTTGGTATGTCAGGCTCTACCAACAGTTCCCATTTTAAGGTAAGAAAACTTCAGTGTGCCTTGCCCAGGTGACAGGCCGACCCATCAATGGCAAAGCTGGGATCTGAAATCAGATCTCACTGGGGCACCATTGTTGTCCCTTGTCCACAATGTCGAGTGATCTTGTCATCTATATACCCCTGATATGTTCTTATTTTTCCAGTCAGAAATCCATGTCAGTATTTCTAGGCAAAATCAGCCTATAGACGTAAGTTGACTCTAGATACAGTCAAGTTGATGACCAAGATGAGCCATCACTGCACCCCTAAATTTTCCTAGTGTTCAGCCTCAGCAAATGTGCAGACAACACATTCTATGACTGCTAGTGAGAAACACTAATATATGCTTTAAGTCATTAATCTTCACTGAGCAACAAGCCCCCAGAAAATTATGTTTTATTACAATTTAAAACAAAATTTTATTTTAGGGCCAGAGGCTAAGAGCGTTTACTGCTCTAGCAGAAAACCTAGGTTCAGTTCCAGGCACCCAGGTTCACAGTAATCTGTAACTCCAGTTCCAGGGGATCTGATGCCCTCTTCTGGTTTCCTTAGGTACTGCATGCATGTGGCGCCCATACAATCACACAGGTTCACATAAGTGCATATAGAGAATGAGGGTGCCCCCTCATTCTCTGAGGGCTACCTCTCATTTCCCTCTCAACTCTGTGACCAGAACCCCCACAGAACTTGTCAACACCCTCAGATGAGATTGTAATTGTCATCATGTCTCTTCCACAGAGTATTATACCCGGCAGAACCCCACTGTGCAAACTTCCTGCTTCAAATAGGAATAAGAAACTTGGGCTGGACAGATGGCTCAGTGGTTAAGAGCACCAACTGCTCTTCCAGAGGTCCTGAGTTCAATTCCCAGCAACCACATGGTGCCTCACAACCATCTGTAATGAAATCTGATGCCCTCTTCTGGTGTCTGAAGACAGCTACAGTGTGTTTATATACAATAAATAAATATACAAATAAATACATAAATGAAAGAAAGAAATAAACTCTCTCCCAGGTGTGCCCAGTAGCCTGGGGTTTAGTTGGTTCCAGATACAGTCAAGTTGACGACCAAGATGAGCCATCACTGCACCCCTAAATTTTCCTAGTGTTCAGCCTCAGCAAATGTTTTTCAAGGATCCTGCTGTGTATCTGGCATTACAACTGATGCAGAAGCACCAGACAGAAACGACAGACTGTCCTAAGTCTAACTGAGGTGCTATAGTACAGAACCTGGGCAGGGGTGCGATGAGGATGGGTAGGGGTGGGGTTCAGGCCCCACAGTGACACCACACCACCAATGACAGGTGAATTTCTACTTGTTATGTTGAGAACCACTCTTCTCTTGCAACCAAATCATCACATAGATTAAATGTAACACAATTTGAGAACCTTTTTCTCACTATATCTTTCCACATAAGTTAAAACTAATCTAATCAGTTTCCCAAAGAAGCCCATCTTTTAGAGAGGGATGGAAAAGAAGGATGGTTTATTCATCACACCAAATGTTTTTGCACTATAAATCATAAATAACTGAATGGCAAGACGTGCAGATCACAGCTGGGCAGTGGTGGTGTGCGCCTTTAATCCCAGCACTCTGGAGGCAGAGGCAGGTGGATCTCTGAGTTCAAGACCAGCCTGGTCTACAGAGAAAGTTCCAGGACAGCCAGCGAAACCCTGTCTCACAAAAAAGAAAAAAGAAAAAAAAAAAAGAAAAAAGAAAAATGCAAGGCGCAGCCTCTACCAGGAGTAAAAAGCCCAGGATTACCGAGCAGTCGTCATCTCACCCTCCCGCCTGCCTGCCCTAGCCCCTGCCCTTGCTCTTTCCTACTGCCTTCCACTGATAGTTATTTTATTCGTTTGTGTAAATAGATATTAATAAACCCAAGGACTTCTGCTGTGCCCTTCACCTCAGCAAAAGCAAGACAAGACTTATTCTCTTCTGTTCAATTCATTTATATCTCCATTAATTCCAGTTTGCGTTTCGTGAGTCACACGTGAAGTACTGCATGTGTACCGGATACACAATGTAGACATTCAAATTTTGTTCATTCCTCCAAGACTGCACTGATCTTGTTTATTAAATCATGTATGGTGGAATTAGCAATGGAGTGTTGACAAAAGAGGATGAGGAGGATGGGGGCTTCAGAAACAGACCTGGGAGGCTGGGGGTTAGCTCAGTGGCAGATCACTTGCCTATCATATGTAAGGTCCTGGGTTTGGTCCTCAGTAAATAAATAAATAAATAAATAAATAAATAAATAAATAAATAACAAGTTACAACCAAGGCAGGAACAGGAAGGGGCAGTGAGGTGAGAAAGAATTACATTATTGCATTAACAAACCTAAAATAAGACTCAACATATAGCTGGGGCTTGGGCAGGGGTGGGATAGGGTGGCACACACCTTTAATCCCAGCACTCAAGAGGCAAAGACAGGTGAATCTCTGAGTTTGAGGTCAGCCTGGCCTACAGAGTGAGTTCCAACACTGCCAAGGCTACACAGAGGAAACCCTGTCTTGAAAAACCAACCAACCAACCAACCAAACACCAAACCAAATCAAACAAACAAAACTGGAACAAGAAGCAGCAGGTAGAGAGAATAGACTCCTCATGCCCACAGCTTCAGAGGTTGCAATCCATGGTCTTTCTGCCCTATTACTTCTGGCCTATGAGGAGGCAGGCATCAGAGTAAACATGTATAGTACAGTCAAACCACTCACTGTGGTAGATAAGATGGCTCAGCGGTTAAGAACACTGGTTGCTGGGGTTGGTGACATGGCTCAGCAGTTGAGAACACTGGTTGTGCCGGGCAGTGGTGGCACACGCCTATAATCCCAGCACTTGGGAAGCAGAGGCAGGTGGATTTCTGAGTTCAAAGCCAGCCTGGTCTACAGAGTGAGTTCCAGGACAGTCAGGACTACACAGAGAAACCCTGTCTTGAAAAAAAAAAAAAACCCACTGGTTGCTTTTGCAAACGACCTGGGTTTGATTCCCAGCACCCACAGGACAGATCTTTAACTTCAGTTCTAGGAGATCTGATACCCTCTTCTGACTCTGAAGACACCAGGCATGTGAGTGGTACATGGACATTCACACAGGCATGGATACACATGGATACACATAAAGTAAAAATTTAAAAAATATATTAAAGTGGTGGAGGGGCCATTCACTCTATCATCAGAAAGCAGAAGAGAATCAAAAGTTCTAACTCCCACAATCCCCTTTGGAGAGCAAGCCTTCAAAAACCTCAAGACCCCTGACTCGGCTTCACCTTTTAAAGGTTCCACCTCCCCTCTCCAATAGCAACAAGATGGCTGGGTGGCCCAGTCTTTAGCACATGAGCCTACATGCCAGATCCAAGCTGTAACCAGGACCATGGGCAGCTGTGGTCTTACCCCATCATAGGGATGGAAGTATATGATTCCTCAGAGGATCCTAAGTATATGTATACTGTCTTCTGTCTGCCCACCCAAGTTGTCAGCATCCTGCTGCCTTCCTGTCTGAAGTTCAGGGACTTCTACCCTGGAAGACTTTTGGATCTTTTGTGTTTGTGCTTTTTTTTTTTTTTTTTTTTTTTTTTTTTTTTTTTTTTGAGTTTGACTTAGATGGAGCATCCCCTTGAATGGCTTCCTTGTTGCCCAACAGAGTCCAAATTCTCATATTTTTTCTTCCTAACACACAAATCCAACAACTCTCCACTTCCCAATGAGTGCCATGCCTACATCCTGCATCTCCAAGACAACCATCCCAGGAGCTTTCAAAAGATTCTTTAAGCATTATGAACCCCAAGAGACCATGCTACTAATCAGCAGGGGGCTGGGATGGGGGGGGGACCACAGGTCCTTAAACTCTGTAAGAGCATCCAATCTGCTTCCCTGTGGAGCCAGTTTTAGGGAACTGAGCAGAAAGGAAGCCATGAGGTTCTAAGGATCGGCTAGTAGCGATGCTGTGGACATTGAAAACACAAGAGAGTTACACTCTCCTCTTGGCCCATCACTGGGCCTGAGCCCACAGAGGCTGGAACTCCCATTAGAAACTGCCCTGGGACTCATCTTTTGAGCTCTGTGATCCAAGCCAGTGGCTTAGCTTTTGTTATTGAAAATATGCTAGTTGGGTGTCTCATCTTAGATTCTGGAGATCTTAGAGGAAGATCTTGAGATCTTCTGCAAGCAGAGGGAGCCCTGCCACCAAGCATGAAGCGCATCCAGGATCGGGAAATCACATTTCAAAAGAGGATAGAATTCTAAGCAATAGTTTTCAGTATTTAGAAACATGTCCCCTCCCACTGTAACACATGCTAGGCAAACATTCTACAACCGAGCTATATCCCCAGCTCTCATTTTATTTTAAAGTTTTATTTATTTATCATATGTAAGTACACTGTAGCTGTTTCAGATACATCAGAAGAGAGCATCAGATTACAGATGGTTGTGAGCCACCATGTGGTTCCTGGGATTTGAATTCAGGACCTTCGGAAGAGCAGTCAGTGCTCTTAACTGCTGAGCCATCTCTCCAGCCCCCTCATTTTATTTTTTTATTTTGAGACAGAGACTTTACAAAGTTGCCCAGGCCAGCCTTGAACTTACAACTCTCCTGTCTCGGCCTGCCCAGTAGCTGATATTATATGTCTATACCACTAGGCCCTGCTTGGATACTCTTTTAGTCATGAATTATTTAATTTTCTTAACTTTCTTTGACATTGTAGGTCTGGGTTGAGGTGCCCTTGGGTGGAAGAGTAATGGTCTATGTTATAGATTGGATCTAGAATGTTCCCCTAAGATCTCAAGTCAAAAGCTTAGGTGCAGTACTCTGATGGAAACTTCAGGAGGTGGGGTCTGACTGTGGGAAGTTAGGTCACTGGCAGTTGTGTTCTTGAAAAAGATCATGGGACTCCAGCCCCTTCCCCTCGCCCTTGATGCTTTCCTGCGTCCACACATCCGGAAGTTCTGCTCTCCCATAGGTAATTATTATATGTAAGTACACTGTAGCTGTCTTCAGATATCCAAGAAGAGGGCATCAGATCTCATTACGGATGGCTGTGAGCCACCATGTGGTTGCTGGGATTTGAACTCAGGACCTCTGGAAGAGCAGTCAGTGCTCTTAAGCGCTGAGACATCTCTCCAGCCTCCTCCCATAGGTTCTTACCATGCCCTTCTATCTCCACACAGGCGAAGTGACCATGCACTGAAACCCCAGCACTGGTGAGTGAAATCAACCTTTTCTCCTTTAAAGCTGACTCTCTCTAGCATTTTGTCACAGTGCCGGAAACCTGCCTGATATAGGCTGCAGTAGCCAGCAGCTGAGCTGTCAGATCTTTGCCCTCACTGCTTAGTAAAAGTTACTTAAAACATTCTGCCTTGTTTTGCAGATGTCATCATTTGTTCCATTATGGTTTTCTATTATTTTCCTTTGGCACATACACAAAAAAATAGTATCTCCATTCATCATTTGTTTACTGAAAATGATCATTCCTGGGCTGGTGAGGGAGGTTTCCTGAGTTAGTAGAGTGTTTGCTTAGAATTGAAGCTGTGGGTTCAGTCTTCAGGACTCCATAAAGTTGGGTGTGGTGGTACATGCCTGTCATCCCAGCACTCTAGAGGTGGGGGTAGAAGGATCAAGGTCTAAATGGAATTAAGACTAATTTAGGGCCGGGCGGCGCTGGCGCACACCTTTAATCCCAGCACTTGGGAGGCAGAGTCAGGTGGATCTCCGAGTTCGAGGCCAGCCTGGTCTACAGAGTGAGTTTCAGGACAGTCAGGGCTACACAGAGAAACCCTGTCTCTGAAAATAACAAACAACAAAAAAACAAGACAAAACTGTTGGGTATTAGCTGAATGAAGCTGGTGGTATACAACATCATAACATGCAGTTACTGCTCCTGGGGACATTCCCTCTGACATGCGTGTTCCTGACACTATCCCCTGGGATATATAGCATGGATATGGAAACCCAGGGAAGGCATCTCAGAGCCAACCCTAACATACTACATGTGACATGAGTCTTGGAAGAATAGTTAGTATGGCCTCATTTAGGTAAAGACTGGGAGCAAGAATGTGAGACCAAGGGATGGTTTGCGCCAAGGTGGGGAGGCATGGAAGAGCCTGGAGTACACTGGGTAAGGCACACAGTTCTCTTGGTTGCTGTCATGTGGACTGTGAGTGTGTGTGTGTGTATGTGTGTGTGTGTGTGTGTGTGTGTGTGTGTGTGTGTTGGAGGGTGAAAATGATGAAACACGAGAGGTGATCAATAATCTACCATTTCTCATTTATATTGAATGCCACAGATAAGAGGAACTCAACACTTAAGTGTTTTCAGTCATGAGAATCAGATAAGAACTGCAGCTGGTGAGGTTGTTTTGGTATGAAAAATTAGAAAAATATTGCTCAGTGGCTCAGGAAATAGGTTTGTTTGATTTTTGTTTGTTTGATTGGTTTGTTGTTGTTTTGTTTTGTTTTGTCATTGTCCCCCAACCCAGGGTTTCTCTGTGTTGCCCTGGCTGTCCCATGTGGGTATTTCTGTCTGCATATAAGTCTATGCCTACATATGCAGTGCCTGTGGGGCCAGAAGAGAGCATCAGATACCCAGGTTACAAACAGTCGTAGCCTGCTTTATGGGTGCGGGAATTGAACGTGGGAAATCGGGAAGAACAACTAGTGAGCCAAATCCTTGAGCGGTCTTTCTAGCCCCCTTTCTCATTTTTGATGCTGAGTCTGGAGGAGAGCTCTAAAGTCCTTGATATAGACACAAGTGGGACCTTTAAAGCAAGAATGTTGACAGAGCTGGTGCCTTATAAAGTGTGAGGGGGCATGTAGCTTTAAGATAATTCCAAGCAGACATGTGCATAGCTGCTTTTATGAAGCTTTTGTTAGGAGTGTGTTCCCATTTGCTTCCAATGTAACTTTTGGCCAGATCATATACACCAGTTCTTGAAGGGAACGCGGTTTCCCATAAGCCTTATCAGATTCCATCTGTGAGTTAGTTGGTGTCCCACTTCTGAACTCAACCACAGGATTTCAAAATATATAAACAAGTTTACCAGCACCTTGAGAGCTGAAGCTGTGGCCAGATTTTATCCTTAACAACCTCCAGGAGAGCTAAACTCAGGTTGCAACAGTGTTGCAATCTCCAAACCCTTACTCTTCAACATCTGCAGCTCCCTCCTCATCTGACTCAAAGTCCATAGTGGCTATCCCACAAGCATCTCACTGAAAGAGCACATAAGGAAAGATATGCCTCCAGGGCTAGGGTGCAGCTCGGTGCTAGAGTATGAGGCCCTGAATTCAAGCCCCAAGACCAAACAAGACAGACCTCAAACTTGAATTATACTCTTCTTTTTCTAGAGTCTCCAGATGGGAGGGAGATCCCAACAATTTTGGGTCGTCAGTGTCCCTTACCTATGGAGCTTGTTCACTGTAAAATTACTTCCTATCATTCTCCCCCTCTGACGGCACCATGAGCCCAATGAAAGTGGTCTTTGGTTCACAAAATTATACTTTGATCATCTTGTTTTCATATACAGCAGAAGGTCAGGGACACAGGAGGGGAAGGAGAATGAAGGCCACTCCTGAATAGCAAGGCTCACTGTATTGACATAAAGAATCCTGCAAAAGGAGATTTTCTGTCCTTTCTTGACAGTGCAGGGGAATCAAACCAAGTACTTTAAGCACACGGCAAGCATGCATTGTACCATTGAGCTCTGTCCCCAGACATTTTTAAAAAATAATTTATTCTTATTTTAAGTGCATTCCTGCACATATGACTGGGTGAGGGTGTTAGATTGCCTGGAACTAGAGTTTTAGACAGTTGTGAGCTGCCATTCAGATGCCGGGAATTGAACCCGGGTTCTCTGGAAAAGCAGCCAGGACCCTTAACCACTGAGCCACCTCTCCAGCCCCCAGACACGGTTTGTTTTTGTTGTTGTTATTTTCCTTTCTTTTCTTTGTGGGTTTTTTTTTTTTGATGGGGTTTTCATGTATTGCTCAGGGTGGCCTGACACTTGTGCTTCAGCCTTCTAAGAGCTAGAACCACAAGCATGTGTCAGCGACCCATCCCGACTTTTGTTTTCTAAAATATTCTATAGAGAGGCTACATTCACATTTGTATAAATAAATACATAAATAAATAAATACAGTTGTGACATTTTGGGCAGTTCCCAACATACCAACCACTGTGCTGGAAAACCAGTGTAAACTTCCTGACTGTGAAGAGCCGCCCTAATTAAGGACATCCTGTACTTATTCAACCCCTTTTCCCTCCTCCACATACCTCTCTCTCTCACAGCTAACTCCCTCTGCATGCCCCTCTCCCTACTGCAAGACACCAATCGGAGCTCAGACTCAAGGTCTAACATTGAGCACTTCTGGGCTCTAGTGCAAGCAAGATTGCTATAAAAAGACATTCAGAAAACAAGGAATAGTATTGCCATTTTGCCTTTAATGGAAGAGTGGCTAACAACAGTTACAGTTAAAAAAAACTCATTAAAAAATCCATTGTTTGAATTTTCAGAAATATACATACACTTGAAAGCCAATAAAGTCATTATAAAAATAAACTCTGAATATGTTTTAAAGGGGGGAAAGGGCCAGTCTTTATGGCAGCACAAATGCTTATTAATAATAATAATATGCCAGTCTGTCTGAGATGGATCACCCCAGGGTGGAGGGCCCTTTTACTTTGGAGGACAGGGCCTGCCTGAAGCGCCTCTTCAGGTCCTGCATGTTGGGGGATCGGGGCCGGGGGATGATGGATGCCCTCCTCCGCTCCCCGCTGAGGCCATGCAGCTTGCTCACTTCTTTGCAGAGATGTTGGAACACATCGCAGACATCTTCGTAGTTTTCACTAGTAGAAATTTCAAGGAAGAGACTGCCCAGCTCATTAGCTAGCTGAAGACCCTCATGTGTCTGCACCTGCCGGGCATGCACAAGGTCTCCTTTGTTTCCCACGACGATGACAGGGGCTTTTCCATCAGGGTGGACCTTCCGGATATGCTGGTAAAGGGGCCGAATGGACTGGTAGCTCTCATAGTCTGTTATGGAATAAACCAGCAGAAAGCCCTCTGCCCAGTGCACACATTTGGACAGAGAATCCACCATTTGACTGAGGCTGTCTTGGGCCTGGGAAAGAACAACATGGGACCTGGTCAAGGAAGCTCAAACATGACACCAGAGTAAGAAACCCTTGATGGAACACTGGACAGAGAAATCACTAAGTACAGCTGTCTGGTTCTCACTAGCTTCTGCAAGAGGCTTTTGACGCAGAAAGCCTCAGACAAGTGCTCAACCTGGATTATTTTCTGAGCTGGTCTGGATCTAGACTGGTAACCTACTTTTTCCACAAGCAGTCTCCAGTGAACTCCAACCACTTAAGAATAATTACAGACCAGAATGGCTTAGTTTTTCAGGGAACTAATTCATAACAAACAAAACCCTGGAAACAGTCCAACATAAATATCTATTCCCAAGCCCATAAAAAAATATTTTTAGCAGTCAACTTCTTGAGAATGTTGCAGAAACAAATTCCTTTCCTCTGGGCTCTCCACTCAACCTTTTCCTCCCTAGAAGGGCTGAGCAATTAGTTGAGTTGCATTCCACAAGGATAGCCAAAAGGTTATCTGATTGCAATTACTGGCTTGAGAAAACATCCCCTAGGTTTTTTTGGGGGAGGGGATAGAAGGGGGACAGCCCTGGCTAGAAAACAGACCCCCTCCCTCCAGAATCCTACCTACTCCATGCTTTTTAAATGTGATGCTGGGAATTGAACCCTGGACCTACGAGTGAATGCTTACTACTGAGCTGGCCCCTTAGTCCCAAGGCTGTTGTTTTCAGTTTGTCCCAGGATGTGCTCTCAAAGTGTTAATACCTGCCTAGGCAGCTCGGCACCGGTGGTAAACCGGGGCTACTGCTGGGAGGGAGTGGCTCAGCCTGTAAGTAATCCCGGCATTTGGGAGGCTGAAGCATCAAAGATTATAAAGGAGTCCAAGGTAAACCTGAACTACAAAGCAAGCAATAAACCAGCCAGGTCCACACAGCAAGACGCAGTCTTTAAGATAATTAATTAAAAGTAGCATTTAAGAAGAACTAGCTCTAATCAACCATTTCTTGCCACCTAGGGGGGCATCCAATACCCCAACCCTCTCCTCACCTTGTGGCCACACCTACATATTGGACATGCTGAGACATCTCGCTGAGAGCCTGGAGCCAATCACCTCAACATCAGGTGTAGCTGTACCACGTACCCTCCTGACAGTCCTTACCTGGATGCCTCCCGGAGTGTCCTGGATCTGTAGCGACAGCTGGTCCCCCTCCACATAGACGAGTCTCGAATACAGTTTGCCTGTACAACGAAGAGGAGTTTGCATTTAAGTTCCTACGGTCCGATCAGCAAAAGAAAGAGAGAAAAAGGGGAAGCGGGGGTCGGGGTGGGGTGGTGGGAACAAATAGGGGCCATTGTTATTTGTTGCACTACAAGTACAAGAGCCAGAGAGCACAAAAACATTCTAACCTGTGTTAGGTTCGTAGTCGCCGATGAATCTCTTGGTCAAGAAGCGCACAATCATTGCTGAAAAATGAAGTAGGAAAATCAGCTGAAGAAGTGGGTCAAGGTGGTCCAAACTGTGCCCTCAAAGGAACAGCATGCAGCGCCCCCCCCCCTCAGGTTCCCGGGACAAAGCCCCGCCGCAGCGGAGTGCCTTCCCCGCGGAATGTGATGGACCAGTCTGGAGGGAGCCTCAACAGGCGCCAACCCTTTCCAGAGTTCAGAAATGGACTGCTGAAGCAACAGGCCGGACTGGGTGGGTGGGTGGGGGACGGGTGGTGGTGGTGGTGGTGCGGGGGTTGGGGGGTGTCTTCCTGCATCCCGGCATCCCTGCGGGTAGGGACCCTCCGTTGTCCCTGGGCGGCTTTGCGCGCCTTTGTCCCACTCACCGCTCTTGCCCACACGACCCGCGCCCAGCACCGCCAGCTTAATGTCCTTAGGCAGGAGGTAGTCAGAGGAGGACTCGGGGATGGGCGCCAGCAGAAAGTGCCCGGACATGGTGAGTGGCCGCATGGGCGCGTCCCGAGACCGCGCTACAGAAGAGCCGGCTGGATACGCGCGGATACTCAGAGCTGGGATGTGGCGCGGCTAGCAGTGCTGCCCAGGCTCTCGGATTTTAAAGAGCTTGGGGAGCGCGGTGGCTGCCTCTGGCGCCTCCTTTTCCCCGCCCCTTCCTGGAAGGGTGGGAGCGCGCACAAGCAGGGGGCTGTCACCCGCAGGCGTGCGCACCCCCAGGCTGCCTGACGCGCTCTGACTGCCCAGCTGCGCTGGTTGCTGCAGGTGCAGCCCAGAGGAGGCCTTTGCTCAAATTTTATTTGCCGGGTCCTGGAGGCAGCCTCCAGCCTGGCGTGTGAACCTGAGTCACCGAAAGAGCAAAAGCTGCAGTTGACTGGATGTTTCTAGGACAATGGGAAAAAGATTCCTTTTTTTTTGTGCCTTTGATTGTCAAACAGTTCTGATGAGAACCCTGATTTTGATCTTCAGCATCCTGTACACTCACTGAGTGTGGTGGCACACTGGCCTGCTATCCTAGCGCTTAGCGGGTAGAGGCAGGAGGGTCAGAAGTTTAAGGTCATCCTTGGCCACATACAGGATTTGAGTTCGAGGCCAGCTTGGACTACATAAAACCCGGTCTCAAATGTAAACAAACAAATACATAAATAAACTTAAATTTTTTAAAGGGTGACATCACTGAGGAAAAGTGTAGAGGCAGGGCAAGGGTTCTAATTTACTAATTTAATATGAATCAAGGTAATTGCAGTCACCTTCCCTGTGAACTCCCTTAGGGGGCAGTCATGCCCACAGCTCAGCATCCAAACCCAGACAGCCCCTTTCTGCCGTGAACTGCCTCACTCAAACTCAGTGAGCATCCCACTTGGCTTCTAGACCTACTTTACTATTCAAATATTTCCTGGTAGGTACGTGGTGGAACTCAGGATAGGGGGTGGGAGAAGGGTCCAGAAGATAAACATGGCCTTGTTCTTGGATGTTACTCTACTATGGTAAGGTTGTGTTTTAGTCTCATCTGCCCAATTGTCTACTAGACAATCCTACCCTTACTCTTTCTCTTTTTCCATCTTAGTTTTATCAGTTAGCTTGAACAGCATGGCAAACCACACAGAACACATAATGGCTCAGTATAACAGAATTTTCTTTTTAAAAGATTCATTTACTTTTGCCGGTGCTCTATCTGCATGCACACCTGCATGCCAGAAGAGGGCAACAGATCCCACTATACGGATGGTTGTGAACCACCATGTGGTTGCTGGGAATTGAACTCAGGACCTCTGCAAAAGCAGCCAGTGCTTTTAACAGCTGAGCCATCTCTTCAGTTCCTCCCCCATCCCCTAGCACTACCCCCCCCACACACACCCACACACTTCTGCTCTTAATCTATGCCAGGCTCTGACAAGCTTTATTGAGCTCTCTGAGGCCATAGCTGAGGATTTATGAGCCCTAAGCTAAATAAGTAGGCTAAATTACTCCACCACAGACTCACTCAAGTTTGGCTCATCCGGGAGTTTGGCCAGGCTTGTCCTCAGAGTGACAGAGCAGAGCCCTAAGACAGTGAGTGAAAGTAGGCAAGGTCTCTGGAGGCTGAGTGACTCTAGGGCCAAACCCATCATCCCTGGTGCACTCTGTTGACCAAAGCAAACCATGAGGCCAGCATAAGTTCAGAAGATGGAGAAATGATGCTCTACCCCTTTAAGGACAGAGCAGCAAGCCACATTGGAAAAGGGCTAGCATGTAGAAAGTGACGGACAACTCGGCATAGTTTTGCTGTTGAACATGCCAATGAGTGTACTTCCATACACCAAGTAGCCCAGGCCAGGTCTGTGACGACTCCTCCTCAACCTTGGCTACTCCTGTCACGTCACTGGTTAAGTTCCACGATTTCTTCTGCTCAATTTCTGGGTGTCTCCCTAGGCACCCCCCACTCCCCTTCTTCCTCAACTGAAGATATTGAATACAAAGGCAGCTAGAATAGTTGGTACCTCTTCTTGTTCTTTTCCTGAAGACTTGGTGAAATCACTGCCAGAATCCCTACCTCCATCTTAACTTCTCAGGGCCCCTTGGTGGTTTCCATCTCAGCTGTCATTAAAATTGGAATATTTATTTGATGTCCATTTCCACGGGGAAGGAGTCTTACCATGCATCCTTTTCCCCAGCAAGTGGGGATATCTAACATTTGCGAGAAGTCCACTTGTAGCACGCGCATACGTGCGTGCATGTGTGATGACCTTCTGAATGATTAAATGGATGGGCATTGACTCTACTGTTTGAAATGGAGTAGTCAAAAGTCCGTTTATGTCTGTTTTTCTGATGATCCTGGAAAAAGATGTTCTAAGAGAGGCCTGCCGTAGTTAAGTGGCACAGACTGTAATCTTTTCACAAGGCAATTATTCTCCACTAACGTTCAGTGTAGCCGGAGAGACGTGAAGCAGGGCTTCCTAACTGAGAAAATGGGCACCATGAATACAAGAGCTGTTTAAGAAGCCGCTGAGGAACTGCTGTTTTCCAAGCCTGTTGAGAAGCTCTGGGGAGAGGGGGCTGTTGTTTTTTGGAGTCTCTTGGCCTCTCCTTGATGGACACAGATGGTTTCTGTAGCATCCAGTTCTCACACAAATAGAGGAAAGGGAAGACTTCCTTGCTTTGCCTCTTGAACTATGATTTTTTTTTTTTTTTTTTTTTTTTTTTTTTTTTTTTTTTTTGGTTTTTCGAGACAAGAGTTTACCCCTGGCTGTCCTAGAACTCACTCTGTAGACCAGGCTGGCCTCAAACTCAGAAATCCACCTGTCTCTGCCTCCCATGTGCTGGGATTAAAGGCATGGGCCACCACTGCCCAGCCTATGAAATTTTTTAAAGTAGTTCTTGGGTTGAGGACATAGCTCAGTGGCAGAACACCCTGGGCTTATCTAGATTTAGCTCAGAATAAGCCAGGAGTGTTGGCCCAAACCTATAATCCAATAAAGTAGGAGTGGTGGCCTTCACCTTTAATCCTAGCGACAAATTCAAGGCTGTCCTTGATTATATAGTAAGTTAGAGGCCATCCCGGGCTGCATGAGAACCCATGTAAAAGAAAAAAATTATCCATTACATCTTATTAACCAGAGCAGACAAATGTAAACAAAGGAGAGCGATGCTCCAAACAGCTGGCAAAGGCTGGGGTGGTGGTGACCCCATCTTGTGTGGTCATGGTTCCTCCTGGAGGACTAGAGACACTATTAATATCATAAAAAATAAAAAACAGAGAATGGCAGTTGATCAGAGGCCAATACAATCTGTCACAAACACCCTGCGATTTCCTGTGACAGAAATGCAGACTGTTCAAGAAAGAGAGAGAGAAAAAAAAATCCTGCCTGCCTTGATTTAAGCCTGAGGCTCCCCCCTCACTCCTTTACTATATTTCTGGTCTCTGTTTAAGGCAGTGGTTCTCAACCGTCCTAATACTGTGACTCTTTAATATAGTTCCTCATGTTGTAGGGACCCAACCATAATATTATTTTTGTTGCTACTTCGTAAGTAGCAACAATTTTGCTAGTTATGAATCATCATGTAAACATCTGATGTATAATAGATGATAAATGACCCCTGTGAAAGGGTTATTTGACCCCAAAGGGGTCGCAACCCACATGTTGAGAACCACTGGTTTAACATCCTTCAATAAGGAACATTCCAGAGCCTGTTCTCTGCCCAGTGGAAATTATGCTCCAGTTTGCCCTCAGAGTGCCTGTTGCTTGGAAGAGCTCGAAGTGTGTTTCCATTCTCTTTGGAAGGGTTCCTCACATTTACAGATACACAAAATAACCTGACCCTTTTGTGAAGACAATAAGCCACCAAAGCAGAGAATTATAAATAGGCTCTCCTGAATCAATGCTGCCTGGGTTCTGTTTCGTGTTATATTTGTGACTAGAGTTACATAAAGCTGTGGTGCAACCAGTGTAATACAGGCAGGCTGGACGGATTCGAGAAAGATAATGGGAATGCGTGGGCACAGACACCACACAAATCTGTAGGTGTCCAGAATGAGTGTGAAGGGCAAAATTGGCAAATAGCAAGTAATAGCAGGTTGGGCAAGTCATTAACTCTTTCTCAGCCACATGAAAGCCTAATTCTAGCCCTTCAGTGAGGTTTGCCCAGGGGCTCACTATAGTTGATAAATAATCCCACCCTCCATCCATATTGAGGGTCAATCAATGTCGCCCCCTCCTGCCCCCTTTTGAGACAGTGTTTATGTAGCTCTAGCTGTCCTGAAACTCACTCTGTAGACCAGGATGGCTTGGCACTCAGAGGTCTCCCTGCATCTGTCTCCCAAGTGCTGGGATTAAAGGTATGCACCACAACTGCCCAGCTTTACTCTTTAGAAAGTCCTTGACTACTGAATTTATGGGAGTTTTGGAGGCTCTAGCTTTAAGCTTCTCCCCAGCACAGGAATCAAGCCTCTGCCCATTACCACCTCCCTCCAGTATCTCAACTTAACCATTAGATAACTGAATACCCAGTTTTTGTAAGACTCTGTGAGGGGGCAGAACACAAAAGAACAGCTGTATTGAGAACTGCTTATCAGACATTCCTGCACGATCCCTCAGATACCCCTGTAGTGAAAGAATTAATTTAATTCATCAGCTATACATTACTTGTTTACAAAATTTTTTCAAATCTTATCTCCAAGTCTGTGTGCAGGCCTGTGTGTGTGTGTGTGTGTGTGTAGGCCAGAGGTCAATCTTAAATGCTATTCTTTGTTGCTTGTTTTGGTTTTGCTGGGGGGTTTTTAGTGGGACTTTGGTTTTTGTGTTTTGAGACTGTGCAACCCTGGATGTCCTAGAACTCATTCTGTAGATCAGGCTAGCCTCCACATAAGATTTTTCTGCCTCTGCCTCCCTGCTGGGATTAAAGGTAAGCAAGTGCTGGTGTGATTTCCATTTTCAGCAAGTTCTCAGGTTCACTGGTGTGGATAACTAGAGAACCAAAGAAAAGCAACACATGGTGGGGCCTTGAGGAGCCCAACAGGTGGCATCTGAGTGGAGGTGCAGAGGCCCCTGGAAAAGAAAACTGGTTGGCACTGCCAATTATTATTAGGGAGATAAAATTTTAATTTGAAAAAAGTCTCTAAAAATGTTCACAAGATTTTGGCAACCTCTGAGGATAGTTGCATCAGAATGGTGGAGGTGGGAGCCAGATTTGTAGTGGGCAACCAACCGGAAAATTAGCTACAAAAGGGACTGGAAGACACAAGGTAAGATTGGTCTGTAATATTCCAGAGCCTGTAGGCTGAAGTCAAGCAAGTGTCAAGAGGAAAGGGACAAGATGCTGGAGTCTGGGGGGTAATCAGTGCACCAGGCAAGGGCAGAAAGCTGCAGGCAGCTCTCCATTAGTGCCAACCCCCTGCCTTCTTCCTGTGTACTCAATGAGCTATGGGGCAGTGGGCAGCCAAAATGAGAGCCCAGACACCAACTGTCCTTTGTGTCCTCCTTTGACTCATCCTATGCATCTTCTAGATTGTCACCTCTTTCAGAAGGCTGTATGGAGGTGCCTCCTTTGTCCTCTTTCCCTGGCAGAGCAGACTCCAATAAGTATCACTGACCTCAAAAGCTGTAAATAAATGTTAAAAATCAGACTTCCCAACGAAAAGATATATTGGGTCATAAGTACTATAAAGAATAAAGGAACAGAAAAATGATAACAGAGCTTGCTATTTTTATGGCCATTAAGAGATGGTCTTGACAAAATCTGGGCAGAGGTTGAATATGGAAAGGGGGCAGACCACAGGCATCTATGTGGGACAAGCTTTCCAGCAAAGGAAATGCTAAGCACAAAAGCTTTGAAGTGTGTGCCTGGCAAATCAAAGGCACAGCAAGGAGGGGAAGCACAACCAAAGCCAAGCTCTGGGTTAGAAGTCACTTAAGGAAAAAGTCAGAAAGCCACAACTTCGATGGAGGGTTTTATAGGGCAGAGTCATTGTTAGCATATAAGTGATACTCAAAGTCATGAAACCGAGTATCATCTGGGGAATAAAGGTACTTTAATAAGGGGTCAGAAAGACACTCTCCTCTCCTGCAAAACTGCAAAGGTGAACAGTAATTTAAACTCAGTAACAAGGAAATATCAGTTTGCAAAGTTTTAGTAAATGATTCTAATGAAAATGCTTGGGAGCCGAGCAGTGGTGGCGCATGCCTTTAATCCCAGCACTTGGAAGGCAGAGGCAGGCAGATTTCTGAGTTGGAGGCCAGCCTGTTCTACAGAGTTCCAGGACAGCCAGGGCTATACAGAGAAACCCTATCTCGAAAGAAAAAAAGAAAAGAAAATGCTTGAGGCAAGCACTTTAAAAGACAGGGTTTCGGGCTGGAGAGATGGTTCAGTGGTTAAGAGCACTGCCTGCTCTTCCAGAGGTCCTAGGTTCAATTCCCAGCAACCATATGGTGGCTCACAACCATCTGTAATGAGATCCGATGCCCTCTTCTGGGATATGACAGTGTACTCACATACATATAACAAATAATTTAAAAAAAAAAAAAAAAAAGACAGGGTTTCTCTGTGTAGCTGTGGCTGTCTTGGGAACTTGTTCTGTAGACCAGGCTCACCTAAAACTCAAGAAAGATTTGCCTGCCCCTGTTTCCTGAGTGCAGGGATTAAAGACAAATGCCATCTTGACCAGGCAAAACCAATTTTTTTTGTTATGTCTTCATGTATGTAAGTGTACACGTGTATACTATGCTCAGAGACCTGAAGAGGGTGTTAGACTCGGAAACCTATACCTACTGATGGTTGTGAGCTATCATGTGGGTGCTGGAAACTGAACCTGCCCCGTGAAAGAGCGGCCACCTCTCCAGTCCCTTGCTTTTTCCACTTCCCAAAGTAATTCAAGCATTGGCAACATCCATCTTTTGCTCAGAATTGTGAAGAAGCCTATCTTTAAAGACTGTGTATATTCACTTTGACCATTTGTGTTTTAGATTGCTATGCTTTACATCAAATGGAAAGAATTCTTTTTCTGAATAGGAGTCTTGAAAATAAATTCCCCTAATCCAGCACTTCTCAACCTGTGGGTGGCAACCCTTCAAGGGATCCAGTATCAGATACTTACATTAGGACTCACAAGAGTAGCATCACGACAGTTATGAAGTAGCAATGAAATAATTTTATGGTTGGAGGTCAGAGCACAGCACTGGGAAGGTTGAGGCAGGCTCATTGCCCATCAGAGCAACCACTGTTTCACACTGTCAGCTTCACTAGGCTTTCTCCTCTGGTCAGGGTAAAGCATAAATCATGTAAGTACACAAGGACATCTAGGACTCCTTCACTCTGGTCCCATTTGCTTGTTACTGACAATGCAACATGTGAAGGCAGCAGGACTTTCTGAGAAAGAACAAAGTACTCAGGTCTCCAGATCTTTCTACATACCAGTATTCATGAGCAAAATGGCAACCAGACTTCAGATAAACACTAGCTTTACAAAGCATAGCAGAAAATAAGAGTAACACACTGATCAGGAGTCCCCAGAATGTTATTTTTAAAAGACCACCCATTCATATATATTAGCTACCCAGAGTCCTGTTTCCCATGACAAGGCATCATGTCTCAGTTCTACCACACTGTAGTTTTCTAACACAACATGGCAGTCCTCTCATCTCAAAAGCTGTCATGAAAATTGTACACCCTTAATATACCAATATTGGCACTGCCAGCAGTGGTGGCACACACCTTTAATCCCAGCACTAGGGAGGTAGAGACCAGCAGATTTGGGATTTTGAGGCCAGCCTGGTCTATAAGGCAAGTCTGGGACAGCCAGTGCTGGCTACTCGAAGACACCCCGTCTCGAAAAACCAAAACATCTTGGCACTACTTTCAGTAGAATATTCTTCACTAGAAGAAAGTAGGACAGATGCTTGCACACACATGAATGGCCACCACCAAGGAGCACTGCACTCTTATATACCCTAATAGCAAACAGCAGTCAACAATTTCAGAGCTCTAAGCTGTGGATGAAGGGAGAAAACATGTCTGAAAACTGAGGTAACTAGACAGCCCCGGCTCACTTGCAGCTTGTAATCTGCTGGTTTCTTGCATCCTGGTAGTGTGCAGGTATCAAGCAGCACACTGGGAACTAGATTTTTAGACTTGGATGCTGCTGAGAGATTCTGCACTCAAGGAAAACAAAGACCTTAGTTACAACTCAAGAGCTTTAAGTTTCTGAAGTAAACAGAAAACCTCTGAAGGAAACAAGCCCGTAACAGATCATAGAGCCCATGAGCCAAAAAGAAAAAACACACCCAAGACTAGAGCAGGATGCCAAACTATTTGCTCTTAAAAACCACCTCTAACAAATGTTGAAGTTTTCCAGTGCATTTAAGTAATTCTAACAGATTCACAACTGGGGATGCGGTGGGCATCTGCAGAGACCCTTCCTGACTGAAGACATGATTGAAGGTGAAGACAACTAAGGCAGTTCTGAGAACTGTATTGGACTCGTGTACCCACACTCATGGACAGGTGGTTTAAATACATCATTAGGTGTTAATGAGCTGTGACCACAGTAGGCTATGAAGATGGGGACTTCAGTTTAAAAGCAGCCCCTCTACTAGACTAGGATGTAATGAAACAATGTGTTTCACTAAGACACAAGGAGTACTTCTAGAGAACCCACTCTTACCTTTACTGTCCAATTTCAGCATAGCTACTGTAGCAAGCAACAGAGTATAAGGAGCTACCAGTCTGACACTACAGATTCCAAGCCTGGGTTACATACAACATAACCATTGCCAAATGGCCATCAGAGAATGCTTAGGCCAATTAGACTATCCTTACCACTCTGTGGCAACGTTAAATGCACCCACCAAGTACAACCTGAATACCAGAAAGGTGAACCAAAGGCCAGTACAAATTTTGTTCCAAGGTATGTGGTGGACCATTTATAATCTTTAGGTTAGAAAATAATCAATGCTTTTCCAGCAAGTAGTACCAAATGTCTGTGACCAGCCCTCCCCTGGTTTGTTTGCTCACTTTGGAGAATTTAGACAATCTTTATAGTGGGAACCACATAAGACACCCACTCCCTGATATCCCCACCTTGGGATACCAACATGGTACACTGCACATCAATTATGGAGACCCAAAGATCCTCCTGACTCGGCCTCCTGGTGCTGCACCACCATGCCTGGCCACCCACTCATTTTTTCCCAGCTTTCCTCCTGGTGACTCAGAACTATCTTGAAACTAGTGTACGCATCTTGTAAATACTTGGTTATTTTCTCATCAAAAGTACATTTTCTGCACACTAAGCCACATCACTTAGAACAATTAGTAAAATCTGAATAAGACAGACAATAAGACACCACAATTCTACCCAAGGAAAACACTTAGCAGTCTGGGTCCTTTATTTCTTTTTTGTATATTAGGCCATAAATTCATATGGAATGGGCTCCAACAGCTCAGGCTCTTTTCCGTTGGTCCTCACAAAGTGCGCTTCTCTGGGTGGTGCAGGCTGGTAAGGGGAAAAAAAAGTAATTATAGCAAAGTTTATTGTTCTTTGGAATTAATGAACACTCGTTTCTTTCTTTTTTGATTTTTTTTCTCCGTGTAGCCCTGGCTGTCCTCAAACTCAGAAATCTACCTGCCTCTGCCTCCCAAGTGCTCGGATTAAAGGCATGCGCCACCACTGCCTGGCTAAACAAAGCTAAATTTTACAGATTCCTTAAGATTAACATTAATACTGGCCAGGGGTGGTGGCACACGCCTTTAATCCCAGCACTTGGGAGGTGGAGGCAGAAGCAGGCGGATTTCTGAGTTCGAGGCCAGCCTGGTTTACAGAGTGAGCTCCAGGACAGCCAGGGCTACAGAGAAACCCTGTCTCGAAAAGCCAAAAGGGAAAAAAAAAAAAGAATACTGCCAAGCCGAGGTCTCACCTGGCGCTTCAGCTGAACCCAGGTGCCCTTCTCTTTGGCTTCCTTTTTCTTCTGATCATTCTCCTTCACCCGCTTCAGGAAGCTGTCTCTGCTCTTTGAGTGCTTGATGTGCTCAATCCGCACATTGATCCTCTTGGCCAGAATCTTGCCCCTGGAATGACCAAGGACCAATAAATTCTAAATGCTTCATTCAGAAATACAACAAAAATGAACACTGAAAGTTGCTAACACTTAAGATCAACATTGTGACATGTCAATTGCTCTTACCCAAAGGAAGAGGCCTTGAGAGCACTTTAAAGCTGCTTTTCTGATAAAAACAGGCCCCAAACCATAGTAACTTAGCCAAATTAGGCTAACAAAGCTTGTAATGAAGTTTTAATACTATAGAAACCAGCACCAATCACTCACAGAATTCCTCCCTCCCCAACATCAATGTTTCCCCTGACAGGTTACAAGACAAACACTTAAGTTTGCCTGAGTTTTAAAAGGTTATTTCCTTTGCCCCACTTGAATGGCCAATTAAGACATTAAGTCCAATTGGCAAAGTGAAAGGGGGTGTGAGACCAACTACTCAGAGAAAGGTGTTCTACTCACTTAACTTGCTTGTTTACAATGATGCCCACAGCATGCTGGGTGACATTGTAGACTCTTCCAGTTTTGCCATGGTAACACTTATGGGGCATTCCTTTTTGAACAGTGCCCATTCCCTAGTCAACAGACAAAGTATTATTCCAGATATTCCTCTTTTCAATTCCTTACAACTAACCAAGGGTCCCTTTCAAGGTCAACTCAAGAACTCTCAGAGCCGGTGAAATGTGGTTTTCACATTGCATCAAGCAATCAAATAGACAATCATCATCAAGTTCCAGAGCGCCAGAATATATTCAACTATCTATCAAAGAATGTAGCCTTCACTTTAGGAAGTCTTCCTAAAACTTTCCATCTTTAATAACAAATTTGCCTAGTGATGGGGTCTGTCTGGCCCCACCTGCCTTTGCATCCATCCCAAGTGCTAGCTAGGCTTAAAGGCAAGAGGCAGCACTCTCACTTTCTAATGTTATTTTTAATGGTATCTTTTACCCTTCCGCAATCCTGTGCTATTAATTTCAAGTAATTAAATCACTATTCCTAACTTGTGTGCCTTTGCATCCACTTTAATTTACCTTGATGTCTACAATATCACCCTTTTTGTAGATCCGCATGTATGTGGCCAAAGGAACAACTCCTACGACAGAAAAAAAAAATTATCAAGACACAGAACCACAAGGTACACTTTCACAAGGGTATCAGTTTTCAACACAAAGCACAACAGCAGTTACATACACTGTAATGGACAATTACTCCCACAAGTAAAGCCAGTCTAAGACATGCCACATCTTTCTAGGGCAAGCCTGCACAATTATGAGACTATGAGAGATACATGCTTCTCCTCATGGTAGAATGCAAGCGTATGCTGCTAATGAACCATTTTAATGATCTAGGACACACAAAAAAATGAAACCACAAATATTAAAGAGGACCGTGCCACTTACCATGTTTCCTAAAAGGCCTAGAGAACATATACCGGGTGCCTCTCCTCTTTCCCTTTGTGTTCGTCATTTTGGCGAGTTACTGAAACCAGAAAAGTTTTTAGTCAAACAACAGTTCACAGTTAATGTTAGCAACTGTCCCAATTGCAACGCCCCCAAAAGTCATCTTGTCACACAGACCAGGCTCCCTCAAGCTCTGCACCTCCCAAAGCGCAACTGAAAATGTGTACCCGTGATTCCTCTTAGCAAGAGTCCACACCCTGTCATTAGAACCAGCAGGACTGAATGTTAAAACTTAAGCCAATACATTGAAACCTACAACTCCAGGATTAACTTTGAGCCCACCAAACTCAGCCTGCTCTTTGATGCGGTTTAATTTCACCTTTACTAACAAAACTAACTTTAACTATCAAAAATCTCTTAATTCCACACTTTCACTTGCTAATGTATTAGGAAACCAGAGTCTCACTAAATTTAAAGCAAGCCCCAATGCTCTTTGCTACAAGGACTACTTAAGCTCACATTCCTACTTGTAAACAGACTACTTCTATAAGCAGCAAAATAACACAAAGCACCCAAAGATGGCTGGCACAGGAAGACTACTACTCATTTAGCACCATCTATGAACTTACCAACTACACGTGTTTAGAACCAGATCATGTATTCCCAGAAAGCAACAAGGTTTGGATTACTCCAGTCATCCAGGGTAGAAATACCCACCATTGCTAACCAGGAGGGAAGCTCCAAAGCATGGTGTACTGGAGATAACCAACTGCCCTTGTAGTCTTAAACATTGGTGTAGCAGCCTTAATGCTACCTTCCTTCTCCATGCTCGTCTTCTAGGGCCAAAATTTGCAAATTCCTAAGTGTTTCATGCATCCGGAGAAGGGGTCCCCATTACATCATTACCAGGGTCACCCGACTGGCACCCTCCTCACCCGAGCCAATTCAAGGCTTTGTACACACCCAGGTATCGTTAAGACCCAAACCGAATCGTAAACCCTAACCCGACAGCACATGCTCAAGTTTGGGGTTAGGCGGACTCCCGGCAACCAAGACTGAGCCAGGCCCGGCTTCCCCGCATAGAAGCCCCCTAGCACACACCGCCCAGCGCAGTGACCTCCAGAAAGTCTCCCCATGACCCTAACACGCAGTCTCTGCGGCCTGGGCTCCACACACAGCGTGTGCGGAGAGCAAAACGAGAGAGCCACGCGCGAACCAACCTGCAAGATGGCTGCTTCGGCCGAAAGGAGGAGGGCGGGGCTGCGCGTTCTTACAAGGCCCGAGGGCTGCCCGCGGAGCCGCCTGAAGAGAAACGCCCGCCCTCCAAGGCTCTTCAAGAGGACCTCATCGCCCCGATAACCTGGAGACGACGTGAGGACGCGCTCCTTTGCTCATATTAAAGGCAGCAGGCCAACAGAAACTCACACAGGCATCCTGTTAGACAGCCCAGAGTGGGGCCCTCGCGGGCGTAGAGTCAGACGCGACTTCCGTCGCGTGCTGAAGTTGCCTTGCGTCATGTGACGTAGGAGGCACCGCCTGTCCTTTGGGTTACTCTGCGTTCTGCGGTGTGGTTAGTCTAAGTGTTTGTGGCGTTTGTTGAGTCGCGTAGGCAGACAATTACGTGTGGACAAAAAAAACCTTGTCTGTGTGAATTTCAGGTTTTTCTCCAGAAGTGGTTTAACAACGCACCTACTAGTCTGTTAAAGTTTGAAAAGCTATGCGTGGTGCGCATGCTCATAATCCCAGCCTTCGGGAGGCAGAGACAAGAACGTCTCCTGAGTTTCGAGGCCATCCTGAGCCTGTCTCAAAAAAAAAAAAAAAAAAAAAAAAAAAAAAAAAAAAAAAAAAAAAAGAACAAAACCTCACTTTGGTTTTCTTTCCTCTTATACCTGTAGTTTGAGCCTGTCCAGACACTCGTCTATCCTGCTTAGTATATATTAATTGTACAAAATAATAGGTTTCATTTTCACATCTTAAGACAGCCGTGTGTTGTACTCTTATCATATCCACCCCCTCTAGCCTCGCTTTTCCTTCCCCTTCCTGTCTCCCTGGCTGTAGATAAGGGTGTTTAGTCAGTCGTACTGGAAGCAGTATTCCTAACAATTTATTGGCATAACCGAATTGGATATTACAAACACTCCAATGATAGATGAGGACTTTCAGAGATGAACATTTTTTCTTTTTCTTTTTTTCTCTTTCTTTCTTTCTTTTCTTTCTTTCTTTTTTTTTTTTTTTGTTTTTTGTTTTGTTTTTTTGAGACAGGGTTTCACTGTGTAGCCTTGGCTGTCCTGTAACTCACTCTGTAGACCATGCTGGCCTCGAACTCAGAACTCAGAAATCCGCCTGCCTCTGACTCTGCTGGGATAAAAGGCGTGCGTCACCACCCCCGGCGAACATTGATATTTTTATAATGGCTATCCGGATCCTCATTCCACTTACGTAATAGTCCTCCATTTAAATTTGGAGACATTGATTTCTGTCCTTAGTATGCGTTCTTGGGAAGGAAATTCTCACCAACAAAACAAGAAACCTGTGTGCTGGTTCAGCCAGGAGGTTGGAGTGCATGTCTTTGATCTTTACTCTGGACTGCGTACTGTAGGGACCAAGCTGAGATCGCTGCCAAGCCATCCTCACGGACAGCCTGCTGACCCGAGTTCCCTGAGCTTCTGCCTGCTTCCAAGCCTCATCCTTGAATATTTATGAACTCTGAAGACCACTGTATCCTGCTAATAAGTCCCAATAATAAATTCACTAAAATCCAGTGAATGAAATGTCTAGCCAGCGTTAGGCTCTGTTGTTTGAAATCCCATTCATTCATGCTACATGATGACTGTTTAATTGGAAGATTCTGTAATAACCTTGAAGCCCTATCTTGGAGTGTATGGAAAACAACATAACTGAATTAATCAGGAGTTTAATCCGAGGCTTCAATTATTGAGCAAACTTTAATTTCTATGACTAAATTATGTGCAGCTGCTTATAATTAATTCTTATCTTAGTCATAGTAAAATTTTATTCCCAAAGCATTTTTGTTTGATTTTGAGATAGAGTCTCATTATGTTGCTATGGCTGATTTGGAACTCGGAGGGATCTGTCTGCGTCTGCATCCTGAGTGCTGAGATTAAAGGTGGATACCATCATATCTGGCCTTCTGGTTTTTTTTTTTTTTTTTGCCTATTACTTTAGTGATTTGAGTTGAATGTAATCAAAATGATACTAGTACTAACCTAAGAGTTAAGAACATAAAAATACTACAAAAATGAATACCAGAATTAAACATATTCTTGCTCTGGTCCATTGTTTTAGACTTTACCCATTGCTTGTTGTGTGTGTGTGTGTGTGTGTGTGTGTGTGTGTGTGTGTGCACGCGCACATGTGTAGCATGCCTCTGTGTATATGCACATACATATTCAGGTATATAAGTTGAGAGTTTTAAAAACATTTATGCTAAATATGCAGACCCTAAGTATACAGTTGGATTTTTTTTTATTTTCATTTTATTTATTTTATGTGTATGAATACACTGTAGCTGTACAGATGGCCATGAGCCATCATGTGTGTGGCTGCTGGGAATTGAACTCAGGACCTCTGCCGGCCTCGCTCACTCTGGCCCTGCTCGCTTCAGCATAATTCACTTTAGCTGTCTTAAGACATACCAGAAGAGGGTGTCAGACCTCATTATGAGTGGTTGTGAGCCACCATGTGGTTGCTGGGATCCGAACTCAGGAGCTTCGGAAGAGCAGTCAGTGCTCTTACCCTCTGAGCCATCCTGCCAGCCCCCCAGTTGGATTTTTTTATACTAACATTTTTAAGCTTCATAACCTATACCTGCAGTCAATCTACAGAATGTTACCTCCCCCAAGATTCCTGGAACTTCTTCCTAGTCAATCTACTCTCCCATCAGAATCATGAAATATTCTAATTTCTGATTTATTTTCTCCATTATTTCTCTTCTCTCTTTCATTAAACAAACAAAGGGGCTAGGGAATTGAATCCAAGGCACAGTGTATACAAGACAAGTGCTTGAAGGTTAAGCTGCATCCCTGCTCAGAATCCTGATTTCTATAAAAATATTGTTGTTTAATTGCAGGTAAGCAGGACCATACAATTTATATGTTCTTTTTTCCCTCATTTTTTATTCTGCTTACTGTTTTTGAGGTTCAGTCATGTTGCTCATGTCAGTAGTTCAACACTATTTAATGCTAACTAGTATTGCACTATATGGATATGCTGAAATGTGACTTCGTGGTCCTTTGATTAAGATCAGGTGAGATATATGACAATTTACTTTTCTCTTGATAAAAGTTAAATATTTGTCCTCTCTTTTAATAAAGCTGATAAGTTTTTGTGAACTCGTTCTTACTTCTGTTGGGATGATACATAGCAAGTACATTCTGGTCATATATTAGGTCTTTACTTCACTCCATTAAAGCATTCCAAAGTAGTTCCCAAAGAGAACCACAGTTTTGTTTATCTAGCATTCTCCCCTGAAGGAATATGGCATATATGCATTTTATTATGACGACGAGGTCTCATTAAGTCTCTCAGGCTATTTTGTACTCTTGGGCTGAAGTGATCCTTCTGCCTCAGGCTCCCTGGCAGCTGGGTTGTAAAATTAGCTACTTCACCATCCACAAGAAATTAATTTTTACTGCAGGTGTCTTATTTATTTGAGACAAGGTCTTAATATGTAGACCAGGATAGCCTCAAACTCATAGAGATCTTCCTGCCTCCACCTCCCGGGTATTAAAAGTATGCTCCACCACATCTGACTATATTATTTATGATTTCAATTATTGGTGATTGAACACCTCATGTATGCTAGGCAAGTGCTTTCCTACTGACCTGTGTCCCCAGCCCTGCCACTTTAAAAATTAACTGTGTCGCCAATTCCATTGTACAGATCGTGAAAGCAAAGTTGTTTTCTGAGTTCTCCATGATCGATTCATCTCTATGTCATAAGTTCGAGAATTCACATTTCATTCAGTATTTATGAGCATCTAGATTTAGTCAGGTACTGTAACACAGGATGAGGCTGTAAGTGTAGAATATGGTCCTTGCTCTCAAGAACCTACAGGGAGACTGGCAGGAGAGAAAGGTATCCCTACCTTATCCCAAGTGACCTAATAGAAGAGACTGAGTTTGAGCACTGTGGGAGTTGTGCAGAGGAAACTGGTGTTCCCCAATTGGAGGAAGTGTGCCAGTCACGAAGCCTCCCACATCGAGTCTAGCTTAGTGAAAATCTGACACTGGTCAACAAATGTAAGGAGTGCTTCTGGCAGGAAGGAAGCTTGTGAACAGACAGAGCTGGATCGCAACTTAAACTCGGAAAAATGAAATCACCCGATAGCTACAGGAAGAAAGATGAGCAACAAGAGGTGGCTTCCTACAGTGAAGGACATGTAAAACAGACTTGACTAAAACACTACACAAAACACAGCTTTGGACTGGGGATGTAGCTCAGTGGGCAGAAACTATCCTAGCATGTAGAACACCATTTGCCCCAGCGCTGGGGGAAAAAATCCACTTCGTGTTGTGAAGATAAATTTGTATCTCTATATAGTATGTTTTTGCATTATATCTTATGGAGGACTTTATAAAGAATTACTTGATGAGCCAGGTGGTGGCACAGGCCTTTAGTCTGGGCACTTAAGAAGCAGCAGGCAGACCTTTGAGCTTGATACCAGCCTGGTATATATGGTAACTTCCAGGACAACCAGGGCTGTGCAGAGAAATCCCATCCACAAACAAACAGGCAAACATTATTTCATGTGTGTGTATGTATGTGTACCTGAATGTGTGTATGGGTGCATGTAGTGCCCACAGAAGATAGGCAAGATGGTAAGATCCCATGGAATATAGAAAGTTGTGAGTCACCATTTGGGTGTTGGGAATTGAACCTCTGCGAGAAGAGCCGTGCTTTTGACCACTGAGCCATGTCTCTAACCCCAGAAGTATATGACTTAAAAGGGTGTTTGCTTGCTTCTTCTTCTTCCTCCTCCTCCTCCTCCTCCTCTTCTTCTTGTTCTTTTTCTTCCTCTTTTTCCTTCTCTTCTTTTTCTTCTTCACCTCCTCCCCAAAACTGACCAGATGTATAAGCCCTTTACCTCCTCAATATTGCATATTTGGTAAAGACTATTCCCCAGACTTAAGATAACTGAACTGTCTGGAAGAGATTCCCTGTCCTGTCTGAGTTGCCTGTAAGTTGTGCAGAGAGCTCAATGGTTCCGGCTCTGGGGTGGGCTTCGGTGATGCAGCTGACTTTGAGTCCTACCTGTTCCTGTAAGTCACTCCTCACCCACATGCCTGGAAGTAACCCCAAATAAACTATTGGTTCAGTGTATTGGACTCCTGTGGTATTGTTCCTTTGATCTGTTGTCAGTTCCCTTTCTGAGGTGAATAGACATTTGTGCTCTGTCTTCCCAGGAAAAGTGTCATGTATCTTCCTGGAAAAGTCGATCTTTCTTTCTTTCTTTTTTTTTTTATTAAAGATTTTTATTTTTTAATTTATATGAAAATTTATATGCAGTTGTCTTCAGACACACACAAGAAGAGTGCATCGGATCCCATTACAGGTAGTTTTGAGCCACCATGTAGTTGCTGGGAATTGAGCTCAGGATCTCTGGAAGAGCAGTCAATGCTCTTAAACCGCTGAGCCATCTCTCCAACCTGAGCTTTGCTTTTCAACCATTAGTCTGTAGGCTACACTTCTGCCAATACCACACAGTCGTAATGACTAGGTTGGTATTATGTTTTAAACTGGTTGTTGTATGTATGCATACATATATTGTGATGTTTAATACATATGCATTCTGTGGACTTCAAACCAAAGTAATTAGTGCTCAACTTCTTCAACACCACTGAAGGAACAGCCTTCAGGCTTTCCTCTTTTAGTTCTTGGTGAATACAGAATAATTTATCATAAACAGCCGTGAGGCCACTGTTCCAAGGAATGCTACAATCAACTCCTGATTGTGTTGGTTTTCCAACACCCACCCTTCCTTGTTTTCTTGTTGCCCAGCCTCTGATAATCTATGTGCAACATTTAGAGAATTTTTTAAAGATTTATTTATTTATTATGAATGTTAGTACACTACCACTGTCTTCAGACACACCAGAAGAGGGCAATGGATCCCATTACAGATGGTTGTGAGCCACCATGCGGTTGCTGGGAATTGAACTCAGGTCCTCTGGAAGAGCAGTCAGTGTTCTTAACCGCTGAGCCAGCTCTCCATCCTGAGAACTGGCTTTTTTTTTTTTTTTTAAAGACAAAATTTAGTGTTTGTGGCCTCATAATTCCAGGGTATCACAGCTGAGGATAACATTGAATTTCTGATCCTTCTCCCCATTTCCTCCTTCTTTCTTCCTCCCCTCTCCTCCTCCTTCCTATTTTTCTTCCTTCTCTTCTCCTCTCCCCCCTTTTCCTCTTCTCCCTGCTCTTCCTACTCTTCTTTCTTCTTTTTCCTTTTCAAACCTTCTGGTCAAATTTTGCTATTGTTCTTATACTTTTAAATTCTAAATTTTCTGTTTTACTTCTTTTCACCGTTTCTGTTTATTTACACATTGCTCTTTTTTTTTTTTTTTTTAAGTTTTTTCAAGGCAGGGTTTCTCTGTATAGCCCTGGCAGTCCTAGAACTCACTCTTTGAACCAGACTGGCCTCGAACTCAAAAATCCACCTGCCAAGTGCTGGGATTAAAGACATGCGCCACCACCTCCTGGCACACATTGCTGTCTTTAACTCCTTTGGGTCTTTTGAATGATTTAACTGTTTGAAAGTATATTAAAGTTTTTATCCAGTAAGTCTTCCTCATAGCAAGTGTTAAACATTACTTTTTCCCTATGAATGGACATTCCTCACTTTTTTTTTTTAAACTGAGAACTGGGACATTTTGAAAAGTGTCATGTGCTTTCTCTGTATTTCTCCCTCACATTGTTGCTGCTTCATGTCTAAGTGAGTTTTCTGAACTCCCTTTTCATATAGGATCCTGTTATGCTTTTCACACTGGCTTCAAACTCCTGAGCTCCAGCAATCCTGCCGCATCCTCTAGGGTAGTTGAGACAACAGCATGCAGTATCCAGCAATTGAACTCATTTTAGAAGAATATTCTTCGTCCTGTGAGGCCACTGGAATCGATCCCATTAGATTTGTAGACCAGAGTCTGCAGAACCTTCCCTAAAGGTGGAGCAAAACAAAGAAAACACAGCACAGAGTCCCTTTGAGATTGGCACTGTGGCCTGGCACTATCTCAGTGCTCAGCCAGGCCCAGCTTGAAGGTCAGGGAGCAAAGGGAGCCAGGGGCTTCGCCAGCTTTTTCTGAGCCTGAGTTCAGCTCTGTGCATGCCCAAGGCTTCCTAAGGTCCATGGGACACCTTGAAGTATGTCCTTCTCTGACTTCTTCATCTCTAGACATCTTTGTCTACTAACTGCCCCTTATTTTCCCAGCCACAGGCAATGAATGTTTATTACCATCTCCTTCCTGTATTTTCCACAGACACGGCTGGGAAGTGGCCTCAACCCTTCAGAAGCACCAAGGCAGATGATACAAAGACAAGTTCTTGAGCACATCTTCTAGACAGTTTTCTGGGGCCAGGCAACGGGCCATTATTTCTTCAGAAGAACTTCCTTATTTGATCCATCCGGTACCAGTGCGTAATGCAGACTTCTGCCCTTGAGTCTGCATTACAAGTCAAGTCACGAAGCTTGGGAGAGCAGGGGAGTAACCAGGTGAGTCAAAATACCACAGAACGCATAGGAGAAGAAAGCTCCCTACCGGTGACTATACTTTTGCTTAGGCTATAGATTTGGAGAAATGATCATCTTTGAAAGCTCGTTCATTGCTTTTATGCAGCTTTACTTTTATGATTCTTCTCCTTGGCTATTTCTTCTGACAACTGTCCAAAGGAGAAGGCTGGAGAGATGCATGTGCTGTCCATCACCCACTAGCAAGGGCATGAGTGCCTAGTTCCTAACCTGTCCTACTTGCCTGGGAGTCGTGCACAGACGAGTCCTGCTGTCCCTGTAGGCCAGCAGAAGCACCAGAATGTGGGCCTTTTGCCCAGGATGAGGGGACACCCGTAGGGATGATCAAAACAAGATAGAAACTACGTGTCTACCTTCCCCCAAAGAGCTGAGGGCAACGGTCTGCATCCCTGGTCCTTTGGAGACCACCTAGAATTTAGTGGCAGGTGCAATCCCTTCTTGAAGTGCTAAAGGACAGAGAAGGGAGTCTTAAAATGACTCATTCTTTTTTTATTCTGGGTAATTTTAACATGTCATCTGACTAACAAGTCACCTCTAATAAAATAGAACTGGAAATAGATTTTCTTTCTGTTCCTCGTCTAGACTGTTTAATTTTGATCTCCTCTGCCATTGTCTGCTTCCCAAAGAAGCAGCTGAGTGTGAATTTTGTGGGAAGGACTCTCTCTCTATTCAGAGTTTCATCTCCTTACACAGTAACCTAGGAAAAATCCAGCAGAAAGTGGAGATTTCTAGAGGGCACTAAGAATGTTTTGAAAGATGGAGGGCTCCCAGGCAATTCCTCTAAACCAGAGTGTTCAACTACTGAGGTTAACATTTGAATAAGCACAGCTGGGAGTGGGGGTGAACATCTTTGACCCCAGCATTCTGGGAGACAGAGGCAGCAGATCTCTGAGTTTGAGGCCAGCCTGGTCTACAGAGTGAGTTCCAGGATAGGCAGGGCTACACAGAGAAACCCTGTCTCAAAACAAAAGAAAACAAAACAAAAAAAACAAAGACAAAGAAGAAGGTGGTGGAGGAGGAATGGGAGGAGGTGGAGCAGGAGGAGGAGGGGGGAGGAGGAGGAAAGAACAGTAGCAGATAGAGCTGTTCTCCATTCCAGCACTTCACTGCATTGGAGGCTCTCCCTCACCCAGCCTCACCCAGGGCCCTGTCCCTAGGCCTGCACCCAGATCTCTCCATGGAGTTTTCCTCCAATGATGCTCTTATGCTTCCTACTAAAGATGTTTAAAAGTTTCTCTTTTTTTCCCCCCAGAAAATTCCAAATAAGCTAGGTTAGTATAATACAACACGTGCCCACCACGTGCCTCACCTTTCTTTACATGCCAGCATCTATTTCCCCCTCTTTTGAATTATTCTGAGGGGGGAAAAAGCCAGCTACCAGCTTATTTTATCAGGAAACATTTCAATATGCAACCTTAAAAACCAAAATACCAGTACCACACTTTCCAAAGAGACCAATACCTTTAACATCATAAATACCCTGTTCCTGGTTACATTGCAATTTGCTTATAATATTTTAACTTAAATTTAAAAAATTGTAGGGCTGGCAAGATGGCTCAGCAGGAAAGAGCACTGGCTGCTCTTCCAAAGGTCGTGAGTTCAAATCCCAGCAACCACATGGTAGTTCACAACCACTCATAATGAGATCTGACGCCCTCTTCTGGAGTGTCTGAAGACAGCTACAGTACACTTATATATAATAAAAAATAAATCTTTGGGCCAGAGAGAGTAGGGACTGAGTGAGTGGGGCCGACCAGAGCAAGTGGGGTTGACCAGAGCGAGCAGAGGTCCTAAAAATTCAATTCCCAACAACCACATTAAAGACTCACAACCATCGGTACAGCTACAGTATAGTCACATACATAAATAAAACAAATAAATCTTTAAAAAATTGTAAATTAAAAACCAGGGTTCAAGTAAATGTCACCTGGGATTATTCTGTTTCCTAGACTGCTTTTAATCTAGGTGTTTCTCCAAAACCCTTTGCTGCCCTTGCAATTTATTTGGGGGATAAATCAGTTGCTCCTGAGGAATGCCCTTGGGTTGGATTTTGCTCACTGTAACTCCATGGTGTTATGGTAACTAGTTTCTGTGTATTATTCAGTCTGATAAGGACATAAAAATCAAACATGTCAACTTCTAATAACACCCCATTACATAGGGTTGATGGGTGGGGTGAGAGTGATCCTGGGTTCATGAAAGGGTCAAGTGTGTCAAGTTACTCAGTTCTACCCACAGCCAGGACTCAGGTGGAGGCCGAGGCTGTCCATACGGGGCAGGATGATTCAGAAAGGGCACAGGGCCTGCCTGCTCTTTGCCTCATCTCTCCAAGCCTCTGTTACAGACTTACTTACTGCGTGAGAAACCATAAAAAAACAGGGTTCAAGTAAAGGCCATTTAGGATTATTCTTTCTGTTTCCTTTTTTATGTGTCTCCAAAACTTTTTGCTGTTCTTGCAATGTACTGAACCTGAAGTTCCCACTTTCAGGCCTTTCCTGAGGGGGTTGTAGCTCAGCAGCTCATTTTTGGAAGGTTCCATCCAAGCCTACAGATCTAACAATAAAGTTGTCCCACTCTTTGCTTCCTGTATTAAGTGACTTCTGAGAAGTCCCTATAAGGCCATAGGTGTATGTGGAGAGATCTAGAAACTACAAAGAACTCTAGAGTTGTCATAGAAACAAAAAAAGAATTCTCCCTTTAGCTTTCCTCCCAAAGCCGTCATAAAAGTTAGCTGTCTTTCCTCCAGAACATGGACTATAAGATCCTCCTTTCAGATGAGCCCTG
>NW_022196905.1:141160743-141161257 GCF_008632895.1 Mastomys coucha | reverse complement strand
AATCCTAACAGAAGGAGTTGATTCTGCCTAAAGACCAGACAGTGGTGGTGATGTTTTGCTGTCTTTGACCAGCCTCAGCTGGTGACCGACCTCCCAGTCTCCTACTGGCAAGTCCAATCAGCCAAACCCAGAGAAAGGCGATCCTATTGGTCAGCCTGTAGGACTCAGCAGGAGGACAGGGATGGGATGGTGGAGGAGGAGGTAAGCAGAAGCGACCCACCATGCTGGCACAGGGCTTCATACTTAACTGATAAAGGAAATAACACAAGTCCTGCTCTAGTGCTGAGGCTACATATTTATACCTGTGGGTTTCTCTGTGTGGTTGCTGTGGGTGGAATGCTCAAGGAGACACCCTGGTCCCCAGTTTGCTGCCAGTGATCTAGAAACACTTTTATTACACTTCTCCTCTATCAGCAAAAGAAGCCAAAAGCACTTTACGTTCCTGATCAAAGACAGCAAAACATCACCACCACTGTCTGGTCTTTAGGCAGAATCAACTCCTTCTGTTAGGATT
>NW_022196905.1:141157316-141160402 GCF_008632895.1 Mastomys coucha | reverse complement strand
ATCTTATAGTCCATGTTCTGGAGGAAAGACAGCTAACTTTTATGACGACTTTGGGAGGAAAGCTAAAGGGAGAAGGAAATTCAAAAGTGGATGGAAACCAGTTTGTAGGCAGAAGTCAAAACACTAAATAAAACCACATGATTTTGAGCTATATAAAGTAAAGGATTTAGGAAACTCCTTCTTCTTAAGATTGTATTTTAAATTGTGTGTATTTATGTATGTATGTATGTATGTATGTATGTAGATATATGCATGTGAGTGCAGGAGCTCAAGGACCCAGGGGAGGCCGTTGGTTTCCCTGGACCTGAAGTTGTAGGCAGCTGTGAGCCTCTTGATGGGAACTGGACTCACGTCCTCTCCAAGAGCAGTATATAAATTGCTGAACCATCTCTAAAAAACTATTTTGTTTAGTTATACCATAGCTCTAACGACTGTGGTGGTTTGAATAGGTATAGCACCTATAGTCTCATGTATTTGAATGCTTGGCCCATAGGAAGTGGCACTATTAGAAGGTATGGCTTTGTTGGAGGAAGTGTGTCACTGTAGGGGCTGGCTTTGAAGTCTCCTATGGTCAAGCTCAGTCCAGTGACACAGTCTCCTTCTGCTGCCTGCAGATCGAGAACTCTCAGCTCCTCCTCCAGCATCATGTCTGCCTGCATACTGCCATGCTTCCTGCCATGACCCTCGGCAACTGTAAACCAACCCAAAGTAAATGTTGCCCTTGGTTGCATTCATGGAGTCTGTTCACAGCAATGAAACTCTAAGGCAATGACACAGACATTTCTATGGATTTAGTCAAATTACTTGGCTCTGCTTTGAACTTGTAAGTGCAGCACAGCAGACCTTTAGTCAAACAACAGGCTGCAGAGAAGGAGGTGAGGCATAGTTAAACAGAGTTGGGGATAGAGGAGGAGAGGTGAGAGGCCCTGGAGATTCCACAATGCCCTCCCCTTATAGACAGGTCCTAGGAAACCAAGCAGAGACCAGGAAGTGGGATTTGGAGGTGATAATGGAGGGCAGAGGGCAGAGAAGGAAGACTCAATGCTCTAGGCTCTGGCTCCTCCAGCAAGTCTAATTTGATCTAGAGCTCATTTGCTTACTGTCATCGAAGAGAAGGCAAGACTGTCGGTCCCCACTGTTCTGGAATCCACACCCCTACGTTCCAGTTTCTGCCTCTCGTCGTGGCTCTTTTTCTTTTTTTTTTTTTTGCTTCAGATTCTCATAAATAACCATCTCATTCCCAAGTCTGGCTATAGCTTTGTTATTTTCTCTTTGTGTCAGAGCTGTTTTGTGTGTCATTATAATAAAACACCAGAGGTTGAGTACATTAAAAGAAAAAAGAGATTAGTTAGACCACGGTGGTAGCACACCTTTAATCCCAGCACTCAGGAGGCAGAGACAGGTAGATCTCTGAGTTCAAGGGTAGCCTGGTCTATAGAGCCAGTTCTATGACACCCAGGGCTACACAGAGAAACCCTGTCTCAAAAAATGAACAAGCAAAAAGCAAAACCAAAAAACAACAAAACCAAAAACAACAAACAAAAGAAGGGGAGGAAGAAAAAGTGGTTTATTTTTGTTTTATTTTATTTTTATTTATTTATTTATTTATTTATTTATTTTAGCTCATAGTTCTAGGAATGGAGATGTCAAGATTGGGCCTTCTGGTCTATGTGTGGCTGCATTGTGGTATGGCAGATGGGATCACTCAGGGAGCGTGTGTGAGAGAGGGCAGGTACTGAGAGTGACAGAGCAGCATATGAAGACACCCAAACTCACTTCAGAATAAATCATGATGGGAGCAGCCAATCTAGTCCTAAGACCTGGCCCTGTACCACAAGATGGGCATGGGTCCCTTCTCAGACCTTACTACTGCTATCCTGGGATTACTCTCAACACAAATCCCACATCTCAGGAGAGGCTCAGCATCACTCTTCAGCCAGGGATGACCTTGAACTTCAAACTGTCTACTGATTTTGTTTAGGAATGCTTCATGTTGCAGCAAATGAAATACAACTTATGGGGCTGGAGAGATGGCTCAGTGGGTAAGAGCACTGACTGCTCTTTCAGAGGTCCTGAGTTCAATTCCTAGCAACCATCTGTAATGGGATCCAATGCCCTCTTCTGTGTCTGAAGAGAGAGACAGTGTACTCACATAAAATAAATAAAGAAATATTAAAAAAAAGAGAGAGAGAAAGAAATAT
The DNA here is from genome assembly GCF_008632895.1 of Mastomys coucha. Classification (NCBI taxonomy): domain Eukaryota; kingdom Metazoa; phylum Chordata; class Mammalia; order Rodentia; family Muridae; genus Mastomys; species Mastomys coucha. The sequence goes on along the minus strand of NW_022196905.1, from coordinate 141,158,201 downwards.
GACTTACTGCATCATTGAAATATTATATTTGGTGTGGGTACCCCACTCACGAAGAATCAAGAAGGAGGTCGCTGCAATAGCACGAGGTTAATTTTTTAACTGAAACTGGTATACCAGGGTCACTCTGTGATCGGGACCAGAGCGACCCTGAGGAAACAGAGCTCTAAGTTTTTATACCATTTCAGAACAGAGTGAGGATGTGATACCTGTGACACGCAGGAGGGTTGAGGGAGATCCACTCTCCCGGGGATGTCTCCTGGAAACGTGCATTCCTTGGGAAATGGGTGTTTGCTCTGTAAACTCTAAAAGCCCTTTGTCTTAAGGATAAGTGGACTTCCTTGCTTTCTGGTATTTTTATGGGGTATCTCCGTTTAGCTCAATTTCTACAGAAATAGTTAAAAAAAAAAAAAACTCAAAAGCAATTTTAAGGGAGGTACAGAGCAGTTAAGAGAGCTGACTGCTCCTGCAGAGGATGCAGTTTCCAGCATCCAAACAGAGTATCCAATTCAAGCGGGATCAGACACCTTCTCCTAAACTCTGCGGACTCCTGTACAAATGTGATGCATATAAATTCACACAGGCACAGGCACACACACACACACACAGGCACACATTAAAAAAAAACTATAAAATTATTGGTTTCATCTGATTCATGTGAATATTGCTTACTTATTCTCTGTCAATATAACGTCTCTTTTCTACATTGCAAACAATACCAATAGCTGTAATAGCTGTAGTATTTGAATGCTTTTCCTAGGTGTAAGGCTTGAGAGTGACAGTAGAACACAGGAGTCACTGGAATACATGTGATTTCTTTTCTCATGCTTTGGCTTCCTTCATAGAATACTATAGATGTAGTTTGTTTGTATGTTGTTTGTTTTTTTT
>NW_022196905.1:141132155-141157306 GCF_008632895.1 Mastomys coucha | reverse complement strand
TTTTTTTAAATCTATGAATGTTTTACTTGCATGTACATTTTAGGCATGCAGTACATCTGGAGGCCAGAAGAGAGCATTAAATTCCCTAGAACTGGAGTTACAGATGGTTGTGAGATGCCACGTGGATGCTGGGGATTGAACTCAGGTCCTCTGGAAGTGGTATTCTTTACAGATTTAAGAGTACGACTAGACCCATTGATTTGTTTACTTGCTGCTTGGGGGCACAACTGCTAATAGTTTTTCCAACTATGTTTTAGAGAATCATAAAAGGGATTATGTCCCTGGCTCTTCTGGATCATCTGGTGGAGCTTGCTTCCAGCTCTAACCTCTGTGGGTTTACAGGAAAGGTAGGGTGCCTAGGAATGAACTCAAAGAAAGCCACCAAGATGACTAATAGCTCAAAACAATCGCCTTGAGGGATGAGGAATGAGTGAGTCAGCCAGGGCAAACAATAGCTAGAGGGTGACAAAACAACAATTCCTTACACAAAGGACTAGGCAAAAGCATCGGTGATGCGACCATCCGGTCCCAGGAGGCCTGCCCCACATTAGATGGCCTCGCTACCACCACTACCACCGAGCTACATGGCTGACCTTGTTTTGTTTTCTGAGAGACAGTCTCACTATACAGCCTAGGCTGGCCTTGAACTAGCTATGTATAGCTTAAGCTGGCCTCTAACTGTGATGATCTATAGTTATGCACCGCCACAACTGGCCTTGTGGAACTCCTTAGGAATGCTGATTCCACCCCTATGCACTTAGCAAACAAAGTATTGAGTTCTTCCCATGTGTAAGGGAGAGAAGGCAGGTTCAGGGAAAGCGGGGCGAGGATGGAGACAGCCACAGGCTGGGAGGATGGGGGTAGGCCTTTCTGCATTCCAGGTACCTCTCAGAGGTGCTGGACAGTGCAATTTTCTTCTCTTTTCATTGATATGTTTTGAAATTGTGATTGATAATTGAATTGTCTTTGAAGTTCCATATACTCCAGTACTCTCTTCTTCTGCGCTTTTGTCAAAATTATTCTCTCAGATTGCTACATATGGGCTTTTCCTGTTTCATGTTGAACGTTTTGGGAGTCTGAAAAAAGTGCTATTTATATCGCAGACATATCTGAATTCTGGAAAGTAGCTACACCGAGGTACGCCTTGTCTTTACTGATCCACATCTGGCCTGTTGAGATGAAAGAAAATGAGACATAAAATTAAAGTAATCCATCAGCTTCAAAATAATACGTGTGGATGTTCTGTCTGAATTAAGCTGCAGAGGAAGTTGAATGGAAGCTTTTAAGTTTCTTTTTATAATCTAAAAGATGAGCACTAAAAAAAATTCCTTGTCAGACCTGGTTGTGCACACACATGCAATTACAGTGCTTTGGAGATAGAGGGAAGAGGAACAGAAGTTCAAAGCCAGCCTGGTTATTTGAGACTACTCATCTCAATGCCCCTCCCCCCCAAAGACCCAAAAAACAAACAAACAACCTCATTTTTAGAAAACTGAACACTGTTGATTATGAAACCTTTCTCTCTCACCCCAGGCCTGGATCCAGCATAGCCTCCACTGGTCTCCACTCACGATCCTCCAGCTTCTACCACACTGATTGCCAACAACTCTTTTTTTTTTTTTTTCCCCCCGAGACAGGGTTTCTCTGTGTATTCCTGGCTGTCCTGGAACTCACTATGTAGACCAGGCTGGCCTCGAACTCAGAAATCCGCCTGCCTCTGCTTCCCAAGTGCTGGGATTAAAGGCGTGAGCCACAACTGCCCTGCCAACAACTCTTAATCACCCTCTTTATCATTTCATTATTTCTGTTTTGTTTTGTTTTATTTGTTGATTTTCTGAGACAGGGTTTGTCTGTGTAGCCCTGGCTGTCCTGGAACTCACTCTGTTCCTCCCAAGTGCTGGGGTTAAACGTGTGTACCAGTACTACCCAGTTTATCATTCCAATATTTCTGAACAGGAGACAACTTCCATACCCATTTCAAGTAGTTAGTGTGATGGCAATCAGTCCAAGTCAGACTATGCTTTGCTGTGAAATTCTATAGGAAAGCCTTATGCTTCTGTAATATACTCAAAGATAAACCCACCATCCTTCTAAAGGAACCTTGCAGAGTGACCTACCACCCAGAGCCCAGGGTAAACCCTGCATTATAATGACATCCAGTTGCTTTTGCAAATTCTTTGAGTCATCATTTCTCAATGCATTATAACCATAACACCAGGTACAACAAAAAAGAACTATTTTTTTTTTTTGGTAGAAAAATTGGTTATCCAAATAATAGGCCAGGAACTAAAAAGAGACAAACAGTTTTTGTTTGTTTGTTTGTTTGTTTTGTTTTTCAAGACAAGGTTTCTCTGTGTAGCCCTGGCTGTCCTGGAACTCTGTGTAGACCAGGCTGGCTGGCCTCAAACTCAGAAATCTGCCTATCTCTTCCTCCCAAGTGCTGGGATTAAAAGCATGCAACACCACTGCTCAGCAACAAACAGTATTTTTGATTACAAAGAGAAAAATGAACTTTGCTATGGCTAGCATATGGCAGAAGAAAAAGAAATGGCAAACTCCAAATTCATAGAAATAGTTAAAATAAAAATAGAAATCTTCCAAAAAGAACATCAGGAAGCCCAAGGATGATAGAGGTGCCTGCAAAGTTACAGACATGGGATGTACAAAACCAGGAAGTGCCAGTTGTGAAGGAAGATGAAAAGTTGCGTCATGAGCAAGCATAGAAAGGTAAAGTGAAATGTGAGGTGGCTTTGAAAGTCTCCTCTTAACAAATATTTGAAAATAATGCCCTCTTTAGAAGTGATGTGAGAGGCTAGCCTTTGCTCCCGATTGGAGAACACCCAGATTTCTCTTCAGATCTTATGAGGAAACATTTGGACTGTCACCATGCACATGAGGCAATGATTGGACGTTTAGAGTTGACAATAAAGTTGTTTGTTTTGAGACAGGGCCTTCTTACTCTGTAGCTCTGGCTGGCTGGAATCCGGAACCTAATTTGTAGACCAGGTTGACCTTAATCTCACAGAAGGGGTTGTGGCGCATGTTTTTAATCCCAGCACTCTGGAGGCAGAGGCAATTGGATCTCTGTGAGTTTGAGGCCCTGGTCTACAGAGTGAGTTTCAGGTTAGCCAGGGTCTTTCTACGTACTTGTAGATATGTAGAGAGACCCTGTTTCAACAAAATAAAACAACAAAGAGTTCAAAGCTATTCTTGACTATAGAGTAAGTTTGAGCCTAGCTCAGGATACAGAAAACCCCAGCATAAATAAATAACTTAGAAAAAAACATCTTCCCAAAGGTTGCTCTGACCTGGCTGTACGTTCCCCTTCTGACTTTAGTGGACATCTTTACTTAGCACCCATGTATGGCTTACTCCCTGTTAGTTTACAGGCGATTCTACTAGGCACCTCCCAGGGACCTAGCAACAGCTTACATCATCATCTGCTGTCACCAGTTGTGGGTAGCATATAAAAGGACTGCCAGCTACCCCAGCTCTCTCTTTGTTCCTACGTGTTTTCTCCCTTCCTTCTTCTTTCTTTACCTCTCTCCCTTCTTCCTTCCCTCCCTCTCTCCCTTTCTGTCCTTCTCTGTGCCCCTTCCTCTTCTCTGCCCTCATGGCTCTGCTCCTATCTGTCTGCCTCTACCTCTTCTCTAGGCCCTCCCTCCCTCCCTCCCCCCAAATAAACCCCTTTATATTAGACCTGTTGCATGGCATAATTTCTCAGGGGAAGACCTTGGCATGGGCCTACCAGGTACCCCCTCGCCGCATTGTATTTCATAACACTCCCTTATGACAGAAAGTTCAGAAGGAATTAAACATTAACTGACTGTATGCCAGGGTCTTTTCTGGGTACAGAGGCGGCAAAGAGATGTTACACTCAAGAGAGACATGCAGGTGGCTCAGTGGGTAAAGGTGCCAACTGCCAAGGCTGATGAGCTGAGTTCAATGCCCAGGACTTAGAGCAGTGGAAAGAGAGATGGATTCCTACACGTTGTCTGCTGACCTCCACATGTGTGTCTCCACATATGCACACACATGAAAAGGAAATAAATAAATAAATGATTTTTAAAAAAAGAATTCTAAGCTGGTAGTGGTGGCGCGTGCCTTTAATCCCAGCACTTGGGAGGCAGAGGCAGGTGGATCTCTGTGAGTTTGAGGCCAGCCTGGTCTACAGAGTGAGTTCCAGGACAGCCAGGGCTATACAGAAAACCCTGTCTTGAATAAATAAATAAATAAATAAATAAATAAATAAATATAAATACATAAAAATTTAAAAAAAGAATTCTAACAGAGAATAGAGACATGAGATCGTGGAAACATGACACATGGGGCTGGAGAGATGCTCAGTGGTTAAAAGTTCTTAGTGTTCTCCTGGAAGCTGTAATCCCAGCACTCAGGAGGCAGAGGCAAGAGGAGCTTTGTGAGTTTGAGGCCAGTCTACAGAGTGAGTTCCAGGACAGCCAGGGCTACACAGTGAAAGAGTACTTAGCGTTCTTGGCAGAGGAACTGGGTTCAGTTCCCAGAACCCACACGACAGCTCCTAATTGTCTATACCTCCAATTCCAGGTGACCTGGTGCTTCTTGTGACCTCCACAGGTTCCTGCATGCACGTGGTGCACATATATATCTCCAGGCACACACACACACACACACACACACACACACACACACACACACACAAATATTAATACATAATCTTTAAAAAGACAAAAAGACCTTCCTGCATGCCCCTGGTGCATTTATATACCCCTGACATACACATAATATTAATACATGTTCTTTAAAAAGATGAAGAGATGACCCACCCTACTACATACAGTATTAATTGATTCAGAAAAGGTAGAGAGAGGAAACAGATGGCTCACCCCATTTTCCTTGCAGGTTGTGCCCTTTTCAGGACTTCTAACACCCCATCAGATCTTGGGAGAGGGAGAGAGATTTTTCCAGGATAAGAGCAACTGTAGCCTCATCTAATAATTCCCTCAGGACTCTGTGGAAAGGAAGCTACTGTAATGACAAGGAACAGCACTTGTAAACAGACGGTTCAACAGAGAACCGGCCATGTGATCTCTCCCGACAGAAGGGGCAGTTGTGGGCAGTCGCGGAAGCTAAGGCAAACACCCTGGAAGGCTGTGAACTTCCGATGTCGGAATGAGGCTGGAAGCGAGTGGGAAGAGAGATGGGGCTGCAGTCAGGGCGGGGCTGGCGATGGGAAGTGTGTTTCCTCAGTGGGGAACACCATGACCAGATCTGCAACTGGGGATGATAACTGGGCAAGCATGTAGAGAAATGACTGGAGGAGCACAGGCTAGAAGAGAGAGAGGTGAGGCAGTGGCTGGTGCTCGTGAGTCATGACTATCTGATCCCAAGCAGTATGAAGGTGGGGGTTCCGAAGGAAAAGAACCCAACACGAGAGACTCCAGAGATGTAAATGACCAGAAGAGTCAGAGTTGAGAAGTAAAAGGAAAAACGGACAATACCCAGGTCTCCAGCTTAGGTTCTGTCAGGCTTCCCGCAAGGTGGTATAAAGGAGAATGGCCTCCGCTATTTGGCAATTTCAAGAGCTTACAGGACGGAAGAGGCAAGATGCTGAATCTTACAGAAGGCAAGTGGCCGACTCAGAAGCTGACTCACTAAATCCAAAGACAGAGCATTAAGGCAAAACAGGGGGTGAAGGTGCCTCTGGGGAACTAGAAGGTCTGTTATCACAAAGCAGGGTGCAGGTAGGCAGGGCATCAGGCTACCAGACCTGGACTTATGCTAGGCACAAGCATGCTTCATGCATAGCCTTTTCTGCACCTTTGATCAAGACCCTGAATGCGACAGGTGATCTCCAGGAAGAACCAAAAGGACACGAAAAAGGTTAGGGTGGGGGACAGAAGAGGAGGATCTACGGCTGTGGGTCATACATAACCTTTCCAATGCTGCGACCCTTTAAGACAGTTCCTCATGTTGTGGTGACCTCCCCCAACCATATAATTATTTTCTTGTTACTTCACAACTGTAATTTTGCTACTGTCATGAATCTGTAATATAAACATCTGATTATGATATATGACCCCCAAAGGGGTCTTGACCTACATGTTGAGAATGACTGGTCTGTATGCCAGTCAAAGTAGCCAAATGGATGGGTTCTTTGGGTGAACAGAGGGTGAACAAGCTCAAAACTGACCACTTGGTATTCTGTCTTATTCCTAAGTCCCAGGGAGGCTTCTCAGGTGTTTTCTGATTGTTAATTTTTGTTGTGGTAACACATACAAATGTAATGTTTATCATTTTAGCTTTTTGCAAATATATGATTCACTGGTTTTAGCAGGACGTGGTGGTGCATACCTTTAATCCCAGCAATAGAGAGGCAGAGGCAGGCAGATCTGAGTTTGAGGCTAGCCTGATCTACAAAGTAAGTTCTGGGAAGACCAGAGCTACCTTGTCTTTCAAAAAAAGAAAAAAAGAAAAGAAAAGAAAGGAAGGAAGGAAGGAAAAGGAAAGGGAAAGAAAATATATGTGTTTCAGTGGTTTTAAATGTCTTCATCATGTTTTGTAGCCATCACCTCTACAGTCACCTCCCACAGGTCAAATATTGAAGGCTAGGTTCCTACCCTGTGGTGCTCTGGGGAGGTGGTGGAAAGTTGAAGAGATGACAGCTAGTGGGAAAAAGTTAGGTTTCTGGGGGGGGGGGTAGGGTAGAGTAGGAGTCCACATTTGCTTTCTACTGTCTAGAAGTTTATGTCCTGAAGGCTAATCCCCTAGTGAGACTGCTCCTATTTACTTAGATCAGCTAAACCTGCCCTCTTTACCCATCTATGTAAACCATAAACCCTATTTCCTTGTTAACTGTATACAATACAACCCCCCCCCCTTGTTTAGCCGTATGCAAAAATCCCACCTCTACCTCCAATTCTACATAATTAGAAATCCTGAACTTCCTGGGAACTAGAGTTTCTCCATCTGGGATCCCAGGCCTCCCAAACCCAGCTTTCTGTTTGTGAGTCAGTCAGTCAGTCAAGCTGTCTGTCTGTCTGCCTGTCTGTCTGTCTTCATTCCCTTGCTGCCCCAGTCAGGCTCATCCCTAAACTACACCTTAGTTTTTGAGGCAGCGTCTCTGACTGAACCCCGAGCTCATCCTCCTGTCTCTACCTCCTCGCCTTTGGGACTACAGCTCCTATGGACTGTGCCCTGCTTTAGCTCATGTGCTAGGGACTGCTTTCAGGTCCTCATGCTTGCCCAGCAAATACTTTATTAATTTGGTCATCTTTGGAGCTCCACAAGTTTCTTTATTCTAAAAATACTTCAGGATGTTTTTTTTTGTTTGTTTGTTTTTTGTTTGTTTGTTTTTTTGTTTTTTTTTTTTTGACATTACTTGAGTCTTGCTATTATAATCATGTAGTTCTTTTTTTTTTCCTTTTTCTTTTTCCATAGAAGTGAAAGCAATACCCGTCTCTTACCACCAAGGACCCTGCTTGCTTGAACATTTGAGGAGTTCTCTGAGGGAAGCCCAGCCTCTCAGAAGGCACCCTCAATGGGCTGACCAGGGTCAGGAGGATGGAGGTCCATTGGGTGCTGATGTACAAATCTGAATGTGGAGGAGACAGCAGAGTCACAAGACAGAGCCCAAAATTTGCAGTGTAGGCTCCAGAGAGTTGAACTGTGCCTTCACACATAGAAAACCCCACGTGCAGGGAGAAGTGAACAGCGTTGGAGGAAATGAGAGAGTTTGGGTTGGAGAAGTTAGACACAGTACTCAAGACTTTCTCAGGGGTTTTACATTTCCCAGAGTTACTTGAGTTGAGCAAAATGAGGAACAAATTGAGGGAACTAAAGCCTGATATGTGAACCCCCAAACTGGAGAGGTCAGTGGGGAGGGATATTGCCAGTGCTAGAGGAAGAAACTGTACATTTATTATGCTGCCTGCAACACAATAAACTTTATATATCAGAAAAAAAAATTTTTAAACAGGATTTCTCAGTGGAGCCCTGGCTGTCCTGGAACTCACTCTGGAGAGCAGGCTAGCAAAGAACTCAGAGATTCACTTGCCTCTGTCTCCCAAGTGCTGGGATTAAAGGTGTGCACCATCACTGTAGGGCATATATATCAGAATTATTTTATTTTCCCTTCCATGGTGGTGATGGAACCAGGGCCTCCTACATGCTGGGCAGATGGGCTATCCTGAGCAACATCTTAAGTGCAGACTTTTGGCTTTATCTCCTCTAGAGTTGGACATGCATTTTTATGAATGTCAGTTCATTCGGCAACAATGATTTACTGAGCTTCTCTGCTAGTGAACAAAAAAATATCACCTGACAGTTTCCCAGCTGTCATGGGTGTGACACCAGGCTCAGGCCTGGCCTCCTTGAGGAGGTGACATTTATATAGGTTGAGATCTGATGCTGAATGTCTCTCACACTAAAAAGGAGGGAGGAAGTTCTAGAGAAGAGGGGTGGCAAGTGTGGACACTCAGAGGTGTGACGAGACTTGCTGGTACCAGAGGAAAAATATGGAAGAAGGCGTGAGAGGAGGGGAGGATGGGAAGACAGGAAAGGAAGGATCAGAAGAAGGGGGAAGGAGAAGAAAGAGCAGGGGATGGGAAAGAGAAGGGAAGGGGAATGTAGTCAGTGTGCGATCACTGGATGATTTACAAAGGAGACAGTTATGTCCTCAGTGAACCTTGCTGTGCTAGAAACCACATGATTAGCACTTGTCAAATTTATCTCAAATGGGGATGTTGCTTGAACTTTTCAGAAAATCCCAGGTGTGATGTACTGCCCCTAAAATGTCTCTCTTCAACTGAATGGCACAGTTTTGAAGAAATCCCGTGGTCCCCCTCCCTCTCTTCCTCTCCCACTTCCCTTCCCTCTTTCCTTTCCCTTCTCTTCCCTTTCTCCTCCCCCTCCCTTTTTTCTTCTCTCTCACTGTATAGAGCAGGCTCATAGAGATCCACTTATCTTTGCCTCCTGAAAGAAGGCAAAGTTAGGCTCAGGAAACAAGGCCTGACCATCTCTTGTTTTTTAAACATGTCATCAAAGATACCATGATGCTCAGTATTGATGGCCAACTTGATGGGACCTAGAATCACTTGGGAGAAACCTTCTGGGCATACTTATGTGGAAATTGAGGATTGCATTGTTTCGGTGGAGATGGAAAGATTCAGCTTAAAAGTGGAAGGCACCATTCCCCAGGCCCAAAGTCCTGGACCATATAAGAAGGAAGGTGTCTGGGCATGAGGTGCGTTCACTGCTGCTGTCCACTTCCTAACTGTGGACACAGCTCCCATGCCTTGAGTCTCCAACCATGAGGGACTGTATCCTTGAACTGTGAGTCAAAATAAACTCCACCTTCCTTAAACCACAGTTGTCTTTTTTTCTCCCTCATAGCAATGAGACAATCAATAGCTACTCGTCAGGGAGTGATGGAGAGAAATGTGATTCAGATCCATGCTGCTGTGTACTGAGCAGCCAGAGGGAGCCATGGCTGAGCCTGCACAGTATGATGCATGCACTCTCTTTTGTTCACTGAAGGAAAAGAAAATGTGCCTCATGGGAACATTCAAAAAAATATCTGCAGCTGGGCAGGGTGGCGCATGCCTTTGATCCCAGCACTCAGGAGGCAGAGGCAGGTGGATCTCTGGGAGTTTGGGGCCAGCCTGGTCTACAGGGTTCCAGGTCAGCCAGGGCTACATAGTGAGACTCTTGTCTTGGGGGTGTAAGGGAAGGTATCTGCTTCTCAACTGAGGCTCAGTACTTTTTTTTTTTAATTATTTATTTCATGTATATGAATACACTGTAGCTGTCTTCAGACACACCAGAAGAGGGCATCAGATCCCATTGTAGATGGTTGTGGCTGCTGGGAATTGAACTCAGGACCTCTGGAAGAGCAGTCAGAGTTCTTAACCACTGAGCCATCTCGCCATCTCACCAGCCATTTTTGAATGTATTCTAAACCTCAGCTTTCGAAATTGTAGGTTTGGATACCCAACACAGAGTTGTATCACTGAACATGAGAGTTATGAAAATTTTGACGAGAAAACTATTTTGAATATACAGCAACTAGAAATTAATTGAATTAATTGAAATATAGCCCACATTGGGTCTGAGGTGTTCTGGAAGCAAGTATGTTGGTTGCATCACCTGACTCATTGTAGCTTTGGGTCTGAACCTACAAAATACAGACTTTGGGGTACAAATGCTGTCATGCCACTCCAATACCTCAGCTCTGGTTCTAGACTTCTCTACATCTTGAAATTGGAGTGTTTCTACTATATGTACAAAGTGTTCTGATCTTGTCTAAACATAGTTTAATTTGGGAAACCATAGGCTTTTGAATGGGAAAAGACACTTCTTTTTTTGTTTTTGTTTTTGTTTTTTGTTTTTTGTTTTGGTTTTTTCGAGACAGGCTTTCTCTGTATAGCCCTGGCTGTCCTGGAACTCACTCTGTAGAGCAGGCTGGCCTCGAACTCAGAAATCCCCCTGCCTCTGCCTCCCAAGTGCTGGGATTAAAGGCATGTGCCACCACCGCCCGGCCATTCAGCCAAACTTTAATTGTTTAATTTTGAACATTTATTTATTTTGTGTATTTTGTGTGCTGCACGCCCACATGTGTATGAAGGTTGTATGGGAGTCAGTTCTCTCTTTTTATCATGTGGGTTCCAGAATCAAATTTAGCTATCAGGCTTAGTAACAAGCACTTCTACTCACTGAGCCATCTCACTGGCCCAAGATTTACAATTTTATGAAAAAAAAAAAACCAAGTAAATAATCTCATTAATATGCCAATCTACTTTAGTCTTTGATGATAAAAGTATATGTGTACTAAATAATTATTTTCAAATTAATTTCTTTATGTTTGTCTTAGGGTTTTCATTGCTATGAAGATACACCATGATCAAGGCAACTCTTATAAGGCCAACATTTAATTAGGGCTGGCTTACAGGTCTGAGGTTTAGTTCATTACCATCATGGGGGGAAGCATGGCAGCATCTAGGCAGACCTGGCGCTGAAGAAGCTGAGAGTTCTATATCTTGTTCCAAAGGCAAACAGGAGAAGACTGTTTTCAGGCAGCTAGGAGGAGGATCTCAAAGTTCAACCCTACAGTAACACACTTCCTCCAACAAGGCTATACCTCCTAATAGTGCCAGCCCCTGGGCCAATCATATTAAAACCACCACACTCCATTCTCTGGCCTGCATAGGCTTGTTCAAACACATGAGTCTATGAAGGACACACCTAGCCATAGTATAGTGAAAAATATGTCTAGTCCAACTTCCAAAGTTCCCAGAGTCTATAGCAGTCTCAACAATGTTAAAAGCCCAAAGTTCAAAGTCTCTTCTGAGATTCATCCAAACACTGAACTGTAATTCCTTATAAAATCAAAATCAAAAGGCAGATAACATACCTTCAACATCACAGGATATACATTACCATTTCAAAATGTCATAGTGAGGAAATACTGGACAAAAGCAAGACCAAAAGCCAGCTAGGCAAACTTCAACTTCTGCATCTCCATGTCTGATGTCTAAGCACTCTTCAGATCTCCAACCTCTTTCATCCTTGTTGACTGCTGTTGGCAGATCTAGCATTCAGCAGTAACAGACTTTGTTCTCTTGGGCTGCTTCCACTCCCTGTTAGCAGCCTTCCTCAGCAGATATCCTATGGTTCTGGCATCTCTAACATCTTGGGATATCCAAGGCAATGTCTGGGATCCACACACGATTTTCTGGACTTATCCAAAGGGCTTGGATCACTTCTCCAACTCTGCCCTAAGTAGCACTCTAGGCTCTGGTTGACTCCACTCCACTGCTGCTGCTGTTCTTGGTCGTCATCCCATGGTACTGGCATCTCCAATATACTGAGATCTTCTGCTGCAACTAGGCCTCACCAATAGCCTCTCATAGGCTCTCTTCATGGTGCCAAGCCTGGAGGTTACTGTGGTTAGCTCTTCCTAGATGCTTATGTATGCATGTGTAAATTTGTATGCATGAATGTGTGTGTGTGTGAGAGTGTATATATGCGTGTGTGCACATATGTGTATGTGTGTGTGCTGTATGTGTATGTGTGTGTGCTGTATGGGTGTGTGTATGTGCTGTATGTGTGTGTGTGTATGTGATGTGCTTATGTGTGTGCATGTACAGCCATCAGCTCTGACTTCACAACTGTGATGAAGGTATGTGGTAAGGTCGTAGAAAGTTGCCTTTGTAGAAGAACCTGGTGTAGAAGTTTTGCCCAGCCAGTTGAAACACCCAAAGCCACTTAGCAGAGTTAGTGAGATGGCTCAGCAGATAAAGGCACTTGCTGTCAAGACTAAAAACCCTGAGTTCAAACCCCAGGAATCCACATGGTAAAAAAAGAACCAGCTATTACAAGTTCACCACATGTGCATGCTCCCCACCCCCACCCCAATGCACACGTGCACACACCCAGTACGTCCAGGGCATACAGAAGGTCAAAGCAAGTTAAGACCTGTTCAGTTCCAGAGAGGACAGAATTGCTAAGCTTTGGACTAGGAAATAGATGTGCTTTCTAATGATCTGTATCGTGCCATCTGGCTCCGGAGGAGTGGAGTGCTGTAGGAGAAGCCTGGTGACTGAGGACACTGTCAGGTAAAAGATGGATAGTATGGATGCTGCTGCCAAAAAAAAAAAGCCCAATGGGAAGATACCTGGTCCAAGGAGGCACCTACTCGCACTCGTTCTTGAGCAGCTCTGGGTATGGGTAGCCACGGAGAGTGACAGCAAGCACAGCAAGACTGGAGGGTAGAGCCGCTTCTATTGTTGTGCTGAAGCCTTCCTCCAGGTCTCCAATGGGACCCTCTAGGTCTGCAGAACCAGGGCCTATCTGACACAACAGCCCCGTGTAGAAGGCAGCTAGCAGGAAGAGGGCAGGAGGGTCAGACCCACTCTTTCAAAGGCAGAGCATTTTAGCTGTTCTAATAGCTGAGGCCTGACCAGCAGTTTTGCAGTGGTCAGGAGCATATAGGTGAGACCTAGTTTGATATATACCAGGAGCAGTAGGACCTCAAGGAAGAAGATGCAGGAGTACATCTAGAGAAGGTAGTATCTATCTCCCAGAAGTCACAGGGAGATTCACTGCTGGCCTTATTACTGTCCACTATGGCTGATGAGGAGCAAGGATGTTGGTACTGGCCTAGGACATCCTTTCTGGAGCCAGTAAAACTCTCAGACTCCATGGAGAACTATCCAAAGGGCATGAGGAAGATGAGGGGCAGGTTGGAGAAGAGGGAAACAAGTTTCCAGAGGTCCGAGATAAGGGGAGGGGGTTACTGGATGTGATTGGGCATCCTGCAGGCAAGCAGCTGTGGGTGGAACGGCAGGCAGAAAAGGTAGAAAGCTCTCAGGGGGACCAACCCGAGGTAAAGGTACACATCTCTGGCAGCATCTTGTTGCCTTTGACATATTCATCACTCACTGTGGTGAACTCAGCTGTCAGGAACATCTGCAGAAGATGTACTGTCATAAACAGAAAAGATCTAGCCAGTGCAGTCTGGACGCTGTTGTGAAATAGCTGCTCGCACGTGGCAAGCAAGTTGCAGCCAGCTGCCTCTGTACTCTGCTCGGCATGACTGGAGTGGTGGAGGGGGATAGGGTGAGGTTTGAGGCATGGGGTAAGTCGTGTGTATGGTAGGGTGTTTCTGGGTTCAGGAAAGGCCCAGCAGGGATGAGGAGGCAAATCCTGCTGAGCACCAGGACTCAGTATAGGAGCCTTCCCCCCTGAGTGTGACAGAAAGTTGCCCTAAAGTCTGTGACAGAAACTTGATGGTGTTATCTATCTATCTATCTATCTATCTATCTATCTATCTATCTATCTATCTATCTATGTTTTAAGTAGAGGTTGATTACACTCTTTTTTTTTTAATTAATTAATTTATTTTATGTATACGAGTATGCTATAGCTGTACAGATGGTTGTGAGCCATCATGTGGTTTCTGGAAATTGAACTCAGGAAATTGCTTGCTCTGGCCCAAAGATTTATTTATTATTATATGTAAGTACATTGTAGCTGTCTTCAGACACACCAGAAGTGGGCGTCAGATCTCATTACAGATGGTTGTGAGCCACCATATGGTCGCTGGGATTTGAACTCAGGACCTTCGGAAGAGCAGTCAGTGCTCTTAACCGCTGAGCCATCTCCCCAGCCTGATAACCCTCTTCTTTTAGTTAAGTTACATTAGGTTTGTTGTTGTTGATGATGATGATGCTGGAGACTGAACCCAAGACCTCTAGCTAAGTATATGCTCTTCCCCCAAACAACATCTTACCCTTCCAACCTCTTCTTTAAATCCGTATTTAAATATCAACATGAAAGCCAGAGAGATGGCTCAATGGTTAAGAGCACTGACTGCTCTACCAGAGGTCTTGCATTCAATTCCCAGCAACCACGTGGTGGCTCACAAACCCATTTGTAATGGGATCTGATGCCATCTTCTAGTGTGTCTGAAGGCAGCTACAGTGTACTCACATAAATTAGATAAATAAATACACACAAGTTTTTAAACTTATGGGATATACTTCATCTGGAGCAGTCTATATACGACCTATGCCTATTGTACAGATACTCAACTTTATTTGCTGGATTAGAAGTGAGCTTTGAAAAGCCATTGTGTTGGGAGTGTAACTCAGTGGTTTAATATTTGTGTACCCTAAATAAGGTCCTACGTTCCATTCCTGTGGTGGGTTGAATATGCTTGGCCCACGAGAAGCAGTACTATTAGGTGGTGTGGCCTTGTTGGAATAGGTGTGGCCTTCTTGGAAGAAATATGTCACTGTGTAGGCTGGCTTTGAGGTCTCCTAGTGCTCAGGCTCCACCCAGTGTGGAGAGGTCCCTCCTGGCTGTCTTCGCATGAAGATGTAGAACCCTCAGCTTCTTCTCCAGCACCATGCCTGCCTGGATGCTGCCTTGCTTCTCACTATGATGATAATGGAATGAACCTCTGAAGGTGTAAGCCAGGCCCACCTTTTCCTTTCTTTTCCCATGTTTTCCTTTCTAGGAATGTTGCCTTGGTCATGGTGTCTCTTCAGAGCAATGGGAACCCTAACTAAGACAATTTCCAGCATGGACTTGATTTAGGACTATTGTGATTTTGATTGACATCTACTATCTGAACCACCTTACTAACTGCAGCCAAGGAGGTTGACTCATTTAACTGTCAAGAAGTAGGGAACAGAAGTAGGGAGAGACTTCAGATTTCAGGGACAGAGCCTGTGCTGTGTGTGTATAGACCCGGGCCCTGCACTCACTGAGGGTGCAATGATGAATGTCATACTTCTTCACTTAGAAAACAAGCCTGAAATGATGGGTCTCTGGGGCTATTGGAAGGGTTACACTTAGTACATTCAAAGGGGCTGGAGAGCCAGCCTAGAGGTTAAGAGCACCAGCTGCTCTTGCAGAGGACTTGGGGTTGATCCCCTGCATCCATCTGGTGACTCACAACCTTCTATAACTCCAGTTCCAGGGGGATCTGATGCCTTCTTCTGGCTTCCGTGGACACTGTATGTGTATGAGCAAGCAAAACACTCATACACATAAAATAAAAATAAATAAAGCTTAGAAAAGTACATCCAGTGGACTACCTAGCATATGACAGGCATTCTGGAGCAGCAAACTGACAGCTTGGGGGTTTTGTTCGCTCACCATTTTAATTAATTACTTGTTGGCTTTTGCTAATTTCTTTTTGACAACTTCATACATGTGCTATTTATTCTCTTATTTATTTTTGAGACTGGGTCTCCCTATGTAGGTCTGGCTGATCTGTAGACTTGCTATTTAGTCCAGGCTGGCCTTGAATTCACAGAGACTCACCTTTCTCTGTCTCCTGTGCTGGGATTATAGGTGTATGTTATCACACCCAGTGGCTGGCTATTTATTTATTAAATATTTATCTATTTATTATATGTGAGTACACTGTAGCTGTCTTCAGACACTCCAAAAAGGGAGTCAGATCTCATTACGCATGGTTGTGAGCCACCATGTGGTTGCTGGGATTTGAACTCAGGACCTCTGGAAGCAGTCAGTGCTCTTAACCCCTGAGCCATCTCTCCAGCCCCCATTCATTTATTTTTTTGGGACAAGGACTCAAGTGATCCAGGCTGATCTTGAACTCACTACATAGCTGAGGATGACCTTTCCATACTAGGATTTATGAAGTGCTGGGGATATGAAACCTCGGAACACCTACACAACTACACAAGCTCGTCACCAATTAAGCCATATATCCAGCTCCCATCCTGACCTTTAAAATATAGATGTTGTACGCCTATGCTCTGTGCTTGTGGAGGCGAGCGAGGAGACAAACACTGAACTGATGTAAACCAGAGTCTAAGCCCCTGCCACGGTATCTATAGAAAAGAGGGAGGCCCCGCCTCTACGCAGGTAGGTACCTGGAGAATAGGCAGCTGCCAGAGGAACTTAGCTGTATTCAGTGGGTGTTCCCCTCCCCCAGCGCTTACAATGGAATTGCTATGGAAACAGTATTCATGTACCAGAAATCTGTTTCTCGACTAAATTTTGCTCAATTTTTTTTTTGTCTCTTGAATGCTTTGAGAGTATGAAGTGAGGCTTATCAGATTTTAGAGTTTTCGTCGGAATTTGGGCCCCAAGTTCCACTGACCCGATGTGATGGGGGTTGGGTGGACGGCAGAAAAGGTCCCACCCTCAGATCACAAATCTAAACAAATCACTGGCTTTCTAAAGTAGTAATTTATGAAGTTTCATGAATTTTCTGCCGGTAGAAAGTAGGAAGAGTCCATCCACTAGCTAACACTGCATATGTGCTCCTCACAGGCTGGCTTCTGCTTCTTTTTGGGACATCACACTCCACAACCACCCACACCCAGCCCCTTACAAATTCCAAGTTGGTATCCCACCGTCAGGAAGGATTGGCTCCCCTTCCTCTCCTCCTCGACTACTACTAATTCATCGAGATAAGTCTTGTCTTTTTTATCTAATTAGTCTCTTCTTAGGGAATTTGGCCCAGATGATTCATCCCAGAAAAACATCCAAGTGCTTGGGACTCTGGAGGGGTTGCCTTCCAACCCATCCAGTTTCCCAGACATGGTCTCCGTCATCTTCTGTTTCAAGAGTGGTGGGACTGACTTGACTGTCCTTTAGAGCTATGAGTCAGTCGCTCTAAAGGCTGCTTGACGTGACAGACGCCGCAGAGCAAAGGATCGAGCTTTTCCCCCCCTTAAGATCCGCTCTAGCCTGCTAAGTAAGGTAGTGTGCTTCGAGTCGGCGCTAGGACCCATCTGCAGGAGGGAACGCCGCACGGGTCTCGCCCCGCCCCAACGCGTACTTGGGTGGAGCCGTCGGCCCCAAGCTCGCTCCCCCACCCGCATGAGAGGGCGGGGCAGCATGGGCGTGGACCAGCTGCGGTGGGCGTGGCGGTGCCGGAGGGGGCGGGGCGGAACGACGCTGCCAGGTCGGCCGGGCGGTAGGGCCTACGCGAAGCTCGTTCCCCAGCGCGCTGGGCGGGGTGTGCGGCGAGCGGCTTCCCGGGCAGGCGCGGGCCCTGAGGCGGCGGCTGCGCCGTGCGCCGGGGCGGAGCCGGGGGCGGGCGGGCGGCCGGCGGGCGGGGGCTGGGCCGGAGGAAGCCTGAGCGCCCGCGGCGACGACGGCAGCGGCGGCCCAGCAGGCTAGAAGCGTGGGTCCGCGGCG
Organism: Mastomys coucha; assembly: GCF_008632895.1. Taxonomy (NCBI): domain Eukaryota; kingdom Metazoa; phylum Chordata; class Mammalia; order Rodentia; family Muridae; genus Mastomys; species Mastomys coucha. Next base: position 141,139,642 of record NW_022196905.1, on the reverse strand, counting down.
GCTCCGGGTGCGGCCGCGGGCTGCGGAGCGAGCGGGCGGCCCGGCTCCCCGCGTCCCCCGCCCGCCGCGACTGTCTGGAAGATGGCGCCGGGCGGATGGAAATCCTAATGACAGTCTCCAAATTCGCCTCCATCTGTACCATGGTAGGTGCGGCGGCAGCGCGGCCCGGGCGGCGGGTCCCCGCCTTCGAGGCGCCGCCCGCGGGCCTGTTCGAGTGAGAGCGGACGGGGCGCGGGGCCGTGTGGCCGTGGGGAAGGCGTGCTGGACACGGCAGGCGGGGCAGGAGCACTGGGGATAGGACCGACAGGGGCTCGTGGTTGGGTACTGACCAGGGGTCGCAGTTGAGGACGGGGAACTCTGGGTTTGGGCACCGGGGACTCCAGGACTGTGGCTGGGGACTAGGGCCTGGGGGCTCAGGAACGGGGTGGGGGTAAGGGCTGCGGACTGGGGTTGGGGACTCGAGGTGTGGACTGAGGTTGGGGGCTGGGGACTAGAGACCGGGGGCTGGAGCCGGGACTTTAAACTGAGGACTGGTACCGGGAAGCCAGGGGATTGGGCCAGGGGAAGGGACACGGCATTTCCTTGGGGCCCTGCGCGGGGCAGGGCGGGGGTCTGCGGCAGGAAGGAAGGGTCTCGATCCTACCGGAGGACGGAAGTCCTGGCAGAGTTCCTCCTCGGGTTAGGTGGAGCCCCGGGGCCCGGGCTCTGGAAGGGGGCGTGTGAAGGTGGAAACTTTTAAGAGTGCTCGTTTTTCAACTCTCTGTGGAGAAAGGAACTCTTGCGGCTTCCAACCTGTGTCCATCCAGATGGCAGCCTTGTCTCTGGGAATCCGTGTTAATCTTGAAAAGCTGCGCTAGCTTTCCAGTCAATTGTTTACTATAGTCAGACACCGCTGTGTGGGGTTGAAGTACACAGATCCCCAGGGAAAAAAGCGAAACGCGGGTGGGTGGGTTCTAAATGGGTTTTTGTGATGGCCAGAAGCACCACGGTTTCCCACGTGATACAGCAAATTCATTACCTCCTTTATGAACTTCGACGTAGAGGTTGCGATTTTTGAATCAATGAAAAAAGTTGCTCTTTGCAATGTGGGTCTGGAGTGACATTACCAAAGATCTGCACCTTTCAGCTCCGTTTCTGTGTCCTGGGTTGTATCTAGGAGATTCTCCAAACCATCTTCCACCTGCAAGTGATCTGTGGTTTTGTGTGTGTGTGTGTGTGTGTGTGTGTATGTGTGTGTGTGTGTGTTTAAGGAGTGGAGAATCAGGTAGGAAAAGTAGATTCTCTGCTACATCATTCTGTGGAACAGTATTAAAAAAGGGGTGGAATCAGTGGACTTAAAATCCACAGCATCAAAGTCATAAGATTATGGAATCAGTGAAGGATCCATTTTCCCACCTGGATAATTGTTCTTTCTTGGTGTTGAGAAGGGGGGCTGTATTAACAGTTTCTGAGATTGGTTGTGCTACTTATTTTTAGACATGCCACATGGGATAATCGAATCTTTTATAGTGATAATTTTGCCAGATTGCTGAGCTCCACATATATTGGGGTCATGGTTCATTGATAGTCTAGGGTTTCAGGAGTGGTGTGATTTCTATAGACTGTTCATTCACTCAGTTTCGTCAAATATACATCTAGCACCAGCTAACTAGAACTGGGGGTACAGCAGTGATCCAGACAGTTCCAACCACAGGGCTTTTTACAGCATACTTGTAGAAGCCCAGGATGCAGAAAGATCACAAGTTCCAGGCAGGTGTAGCGAAGACCTTGTCTCAAAAGAACAGCCCCTCCCTAACCAAAGAAAGTGCCTACTTTCATGTGTTTGCATTCTACTTGAGGGAGACAGTACTCATGTATATAATATTGTAGCATAATCAAATAAGAGCAACAAAGGGCGTGGTGGTGGCACTCACTCTCAAGGCAGAGACAAGCAGATCTCTTGAGTTTGAAGAGATCTACAGAGTGAGTTCCAGGAGAGCCAGGACTACACAGAAACCCTGTCTCCAAAACCAAACACCCTCCCACCCCCGAACCTCTCCTTTAAAAAAAAAAAACCTCCAGAAAACAACACCAGAAAAGAGCAGCAGAGGACAGAGCCCTGCCAGGGTTCTCTATCCAGTGAGATGCTGATGTCCACTCCTAAGCTCACTCTGCGTAGGGCTTCTGCCCAGGTGCATTAATTGCACATGCTGTGCGTATGCTTTTTGGCAAATGCATAGACATCCATGCCTGGCCAAAGTGAGATTGTTACAAAGGTGATATTAAGACTGGACGAGTCTGTGTTTCTACTTGAATAAATCCTGCTACCCTCCTGGAGTAGGTACTGAGCGCCAGAGTGCTTTGCAGCTTTGAGTGTAAGGAAGGTTGCTATGCATCTTCTGAGAATTACTGAAAGTGAAAGTCAGAAACTGCAAAGGTCCTGCCGTGTCTATAGGTTCTGTTTTGCTTGGAATGTGAACTGTCCAGTGAGTAACTTTCTCTTAAGCAGGTCACCTGACCTGAACAACACCCTGCCCATTTGCCTTATACAGTCGCACAGGATTTTTGTGATCTCAGGTGTACTCTGCTGTATGTGTTCCCTCTTACCTTTTATTAGTTCATGAGGGGTTTGTTTGTTTGTTTGTTTGTTTGATTTCCATCTTTGCTGGAGTTTTGAAACAGGGTCTCCTGTAAGTCATGCTGAGTTTGAATTTGGTATGTAGTGGTGGCTGGCCTTGAACTCCTGTCTCCACTTCCCAGCCACTGAGATATGCGCCATCACAGCAGGTTTAGACTGAGGACTTAAAGTGAAAAACTTACGGTTTATTTCTGCCATTTGGTTGGAGCATTAACATCTTCATACAATGGAAAGAGGTCTTCATTTACTGACAAGGTGAGTTTGAAGTGGAGGTGTGGAACAGTGGACTTAGAAATGGATGCATCGAAGTGCCAGCAGCTTCAGAAACATTTAGAGAAACACTTAAGAAGTATTGAAATTTTGTACTGTAAATATGGAAGTTTGCATAATTTATTCACTTGTCAAAATAAGGTGCAGAGCAAACCTGCAGTAGCTTTATTGGGTGAAGTAGATTAAAAATATGTTCGTCTTCAGCTCTGCCTTGATTTAGACTGCTATTCTGCTTTTGTGTGAAAATTAGATGTGTTCCTCTTGGTGGTGTAGCCTGGCTCAGAGAGTGGCTGTCTTCAGACTGTTCTGAATGTGCGTCCAGAAACATTTACATACTATCCACTATTAGCACACCTTCAGCTTGATGTGCTGGTGCTTCTTAAAGAAATTCCTGTTCTCACAGCCTGGTACAGTGTAGTTCATGAAACGCTTAGTTTTGTACTTAATAATCAGCAAACAGCAGAGGGCTCTGGTTGGAAGTCAGCAGCATCCCATGGCTAATCCAGGTGTGCCAGTATGTTTTCCTGGAGACCAGTGCTGCTCACTGGGAGTTCTTTAGATGCAGCACTGGTTGAAGCTGGCCACTGTCTGTGGTTGTGGGAGTCCTAGTTGGGACTTATTTAGGAGGGGGATTGGATAGAGCAGAAACAAAGATGTGAGTGGCTTCTCAGCATGAGATGGCACTGGCTTGGCTGCTTGCCAGGCAGGGAAGGGTGTGTGTGTGTGTGTGTGTGTGTGTAGGTGTGAGTGAAGTCAAAGCCATAAGGTAGGTGCTAGGTTGTACTGTAGGCAGAACTGGACTCTGCCATGAAAACTTTAAACCACTTATTGAAGCAGTCTCAGGTAAAGCTGGCTATTTTGCCTTTTCCTGCTGTTGGGTTAGTTAGTATGAGTTCGTGGCCGTGCAGCTTAGCATCATTCCAGAAAAGGAGGGGGCACAGCCCTAAACCTTATGCTTTATTTGAAGGAATGTGGAGAAATGAGCAGGTAAAATGAGCCTTGCCTTCCTGTCCTCTGTGTCCCCCCAACTCCCCACCCCCTTCTCCTTTCTGTGTTTGGAGAACTCCTGAATCTCCTGCCTCCACCTGCTGCTCGATTGATGAGACGAGATTAAAGGTGGACTCCGCCATTCTTGGTGTGCTTCCTTCCTGCAGTCATCAGGATTGATATTTTGATTTTATGTCTATGGTGAGAAACTGTTGTTTCCCATAAAACATGTAGTGTGAAATGCCAGAAGGCTGTTTAGGGACATTTAAGAAACTCTCAGATGTTCTGTCCTGATCCCAAATCAAAATTCATTTATGTGGAGGCAGAGGATAGAACTTGGGAGCCATATTCCTCAGATGCCACCAGCTACTTTTTTTTTTTTTTTTTTTTTTTTTTGGTAGCATGTCTTCATTAGCCTGGAGCTTTCTAATGAAGCCTGGTGTTTGATTTTGGAATTAATTTTGGGTGATTGTTCATCCACAAACTCTAGAAGCTTGCCCAGTTTGTTATAGCTGTCCTAGTTCAGTTATGGAATCATGGAATGGAGACCCAAGAAGCTGAGCCTTGGGCTGTGTATTCCATAAGCCTGTTTTCTGCCCCACTCCTCAAGGACAGTTCAGTCTGTCCCATCAGTCACTATCATAATTGTTTCAAAAGTTGACCAATAAGCACGGAGAGTTGAATGTTTTAAGATAATTTGGCAAGATGACTGGGTCACAGGGGTAGGTAATTAGGTAGCCAGCAGGTTATGTGTTTATGGGATCAGAGCAGTGGTTCTCAACCTTCCTGATGCTGAGACCTTTAATACAGTTCCTCATGCTGTGGTGGTTCCCACCCATAAAATTATTTTATTGCTGTATCATAACTGTAATTTTGCTACTGTTATGAATCGTAATGTAAATATCTGATATGCAGGCAAAACAATATACGATGTCTGGGGGAGTTATGACCCATAGGTTGACAACTCTGCTGTATTAGAGAGTACTAGGCATGATATTATATATAAGACACAGGCTTTTGCTAATCTTGGACATTTACCACAAGTAAAGGTGCTTTGCTGAACTTGTAGTAAAAAAGCTCACTGGAGTACGTAGGGTGGCCTTGCTTCATGCCACTTGGCCTTTCTGATTTCTCCTTCTGCCTCTCGATAACCTTATTATAGGAGATCGCGAGTTGGTTAATTACCACCCAGTCCTGATCCACTCGGTTAGTTTCTGCCACAAAATCACTACATATCAACCGCCCTCATGAAAGGCTTTTTTTTTTTTTTTTTTTTTTTTTTAAATTCTATGCTTTTGACCAAGCCACTGCAGATGAGACTGTTTCCTGGTCACTTTCTATTCTTCCTATCTGTAAAGTAATGTTAATTCTGCTTTTGCAACTTAACCATCTCAGGGAAGACTAATCATGTGTGCATTTCTTATAATTCCAGAAACGCTGAGATTTAGCCACATTGGGGTGGGTGGTGTTTCTCTTTCAGTAGTCACTTCCAGAAACTCAATAGGCTGTTTTATTATGTATTTTATTCTGCATTATGCTATAATAAAAGAGGTAAATTTGAGCCCAGATTTTGACATTTAGATGTATATATGGGGAAAAGTTTTCTTATAATTCTGAACTGTTTTTTGTCATCTGTGAGTACAAGGGTTGAGGCAGACATTTCTTTTAATTAAAAAAAAAATGAGCATCTGTGTGTATCTGATATGCATGTAAGTCTGTGTGCCATGTTGAGCATGTCCTCTCATGTGTATCCCCTCATGTGTAAATGGGTTCTGGGGATTGAACTTGGATTTGTCAGGCCAGATGACAAGCACCTTAACATCCAGGGCCATCTTACTGGCCCAAGTTAAACAGTTTTTGGTAAGCAGTGCATTGTTCCCTTTTAGATGTAAAATTGAGTTCTCATCTCTTAAGAAGTTGTAACTGATTTGATGATGCTGTCTGTGCTCAAGTCGGGAGCTCATAGTCTTGTTTGATTTTCCTAGCATCTTTTAGTGATGCAGAATTTATGCAAAATTACAGCCCACAGTAAATATACATCTCCCCCCCCCCTGCAGATTAGTGATTTCAGTACTTTATTACCATCAGACTGATCCAAAGAGCTATTTACTAACCCCAGCTTCTGGACCTTGTATGTGGTAGGCACACACACTACACTAAGCTGCATCCTTGACACTTTCTGATTGTTCTGGTTTGGGCCTTTGAGATAGGGTCTTGGTGTATAGCCTCTAGAGGCTTGTAGCCTGATCAGCTCCTGAGAGCTGGACTTTGAGGGTCACAGCTCTACAGCCCACACCTGGCTTTCTCAGTTTGGACATCGTTTTGCCTGTACTATTGGGAAAAAAAAGCATGCACTTGGATTGGTTCCCTTACTTAACGGTCCACATTCATTCATGAGCTATGAACGTGTCTTTAGACAATGACTTCTTGGGCTAAACAACCTGCCGCTCCGAGGGGTGCCTGCTCTTGCTGCTTCCCCTGTGGGGGTGGGGTTTAAGATGTTTCTGTTGCCATGGTGAATCTCATAGCCCAGCAAACACTCGCTGGAGTCTGAATTTACCAGTTCATCCATCGTAAGTTATTAGCAGCAGCTGCCTCTAAGGACACTCACTTACATTTAAATTAAATTATAACATTAAAGCTAAGAATGGAATTGATCATCTTCTGGTTTGAATAGTTTGGGAACTACTATGTTTTGTCTGGGAACAGCAGTGACTGACTGATCCGTGGCACCACAGCCTATCTTAGCGATTCAGACAGCTTTCGTGCACTTGTGTGAGGAGATAGAGTGATGTTTACTTTTATACCATGTTGAGGGTTGAACCCAGTAATTTGTACATGCTAAGCATACGCTAAACCTATGCTATGCCACCCCCAACAGCCAACCTTTACTTTATTATCATATTCTAAGTACGATAGAACACCACCCTTGAATCAGAACAGGCATGTCTGTTTCAGCCAGCCTTAGTCTTCCTCCAACATGTTCTCCAGCTATAAGCTCAGGCTTTAGCTCACACTGAGCTGCCTGGTTGCCCATCCTCTCTAAGCCCTGTTTTGTTGCTTTGGGATACACCTGTTAGTAGATACCTTGTCTCTTGGGTTGAAGATTACTTAAATACCTATATGTTACCTTGAGGTGTTGGAAAAAAACATAATTAAGCTTTAGATGTGAATATAGGCCACTTATTTTAATACTCAGAATCAATGTTGTGGGAAATTCTTGAAAGATCTGAGTGTTTAACATGCATAGAATTCGTATAGGTGATAGTTTAATGTGCACAGAGTTTGTATAGGAGCTAGGAATAGTGTAAAGGTTTTGTTTTGGAAGAAAACTATTAAGACTCAAGTGGAGTGTGATACTGTGGACCTATACTTAAAGCACCTGGGAGGCTGAGGCAGGAGGATCATGAGCTTTAGAAACAGGCCAACTTGAGCCATGTATTGAGACTCTGTCTTAGGGGAAAACTGAAAACCTAGATTGCTGATGGTACAGTGTGATGTGAGCCAGCTGGCTGAGGTGCTAAACACTTTTTAAAAAAATTTACAGTAAGCCGGGCGGTGGTGGCACACGCCTTTAATCCCAGCACTTGGGAGGCAGAGGCAGGTGGATTTC
>NW_022196905.1:141131006-141132043 GCF_008632895.1 Mastomys coucha | reverse complement strand
AGAGTGAGTTCCAGGACAGCCAGAGCTATACAGAGAAACCCTGTCTCGAAAAAAACAAAAACAAAAAATTTACAGTAAAGTATTGTAGCTTGGTTCTTTTGCTCATACAGGAAAACAGTTAACCTCTTTTTGGTTTTTTGAGACAGGGTCTCTCTGTGTACCCCTAGCTGCCCTGGACTCGATCTGTAGATAAGACTGGCCTCAGACTCAGAGAGATCCACCTGCCTTTGCCTCTTGAGTGCTGGGATCAAAGGTGTGAGTCACTATGCCCTGCACCTTTTCTTTTTTAAAGTAGGTTCTCCTGCATCCCTGGCTGACCTGGAATTTGGCAGCTGAGGATAACCTTTGCACTTAAAAAAAAAAAAAAGCTTATGTATTTGTATGCATGAACACATGTCATGGTGCTTGTGTAGGTCAGGGAACAACCTTTCAGACTGAGTTCTTCTGTGTTTGGGGATTGAGGTTAGGGGGTCAGGCTCTGCAGAAAGTGTCTTAACTCCCTGAGCCATCTTGCTGGCATCTTTCTGAGCTTCTGATCCTATTGTCTTCCTCTTGAGTGCTAGAACTACAGGCTGGGAGTCTGTGCTGCGTTTCATGTGGTATTAGGGATTGAACCCAGGACTTTGCTAATCCTAGGCAAGCACTTTACTAATGGAGCTACTCTCCAGCCCAAGAGCAGTTAACTTCTGATGACTGCAAAGTCTGAATGCTAATAATGTTTTTAGAAAGGTCTGAAGTTGTAGCAGTAAGTTGGGTTAATGTGTACAGTATTGGTCCTCTGGGCTCTCTCAAAGGTATCTGAAAAGAGAACTTGAATAATTCTTTCAAGTTAGAAGTGCCTGTGTGGGTCAGGTAAGCCATAAGGAAGTCCTAGGGGCTGAGGGAGGATAAAGTAAAGCCTTCTTTGGAGTAGAAAGTGTGTTTGCAGTGGGACACTTCGTAAAATGGACATTCTGCTTTGTGGGTGAGTATCTTAGCCTGTTGTCTGTTTGTTATGACTTTGAAGAAATACTCTTTTTTTTTTTTTTTTTTTTTTT
>NW_022196905.1:141126705-141130820 GCF_008632895.1 Mastomys coucha | reverse complement strand
AAACTAGAGTTACAAATGATTGTGAGCTGCCATATGAGTGCCAGGAACGGCACTAGGTGCCTAGAAGAGCAGCAAGTGCTCCTAACCATTGGCCACCTCTCAGTCCCCTGCTTTGCCTCAGTTCTCTCTTTTGCTGATATTGCAAGGATTTGTTGTTGGTGGTTTTTTTTGTTTATGAAGATAAGCGCCATCCCTGGGCAAAATACAGTGCAAGTTTGTGATGTGCTCCCTATTTTTATGGATGTGAAATAGTTAAATGTAAAATAGTTTTTAAAAAGTCAAACACTTTCAGCTGGGCAGTGGTGGCACACGCCTTTAATCCCAGCATTTGAGAGGCAGAGGCAGGCGGATTTCTGAGTTCGAGGCCAGCCTGGAGTGAGTTCCAGGACAGCCAGGGCTACACAGAGAAACCCTGTCTCGAAAAGTCAAACACTTCCAACATAATAAGGTGTGTGGATGAACACAGAGGCTTCCATGCAGATTCAGTGAAGTACAAGACTGTCCAAGTATGTACACAGTACCCTTCCTTCTTTCCTCCCTTCCTTCCTTCCTTCCTTCCTTCTTTCCTTCCTCCCTTCTTTCCTTCCTTCCTCCCTCCCTTCTTTCCTTCTTTCTTTCCTTCCTTCCTTCCTTCCTTTTTCCCTCCCCCTCTTTTTTTTTTTTTTTGGACAGGGTTTCTCTATATAGTCTTAGCTCTCCTAGAACTCACTGTGTAGACCAGGCTGTCCTCATCACAGAGATCCACCTGCCTCTGCCTCCCAAGTACTAGGATTAAAGGGGTGCACTACCACACCCAGCATATTTCTATTTTTTAAAACAAACATTTTGAGGTCACATATTTATTAAACGTATTTGTTTAAAATCAGCTACTTCAGATTCTTAAATATGTAATTCAGAAAGATGAGCTGAGTACTTCAGTTTTCATATTTTAAGAAAATATTAGAGTGCATTTGTTTCTATATGTAATGTTTACAACAAACCAAATCATTTGTGTGTACATTGATCTCCAGTGGCTCCTATAAACAGCATAGTTCTAGCCACATCTGTATGCTCACAGCAAGCAGCTTCTTACTGAATACTTCTGCAGGCATAACTTTGAATTGGATGTTAGAGAGATTATTCTTTGGGAAGGTCTGGGAAGCCCAAAGGTTTTTTTAATTTAATTTAATTTTTTATTTTTTATTTTTTGCCTTTTCTACCATAGAGGTTTCCCGTGTTCCTTGACCTCAGCTTCTCCTTCTTTAGGTCAGCAGTGTCTGGTCACTCTTACATTCCTCAGATACCAATTTCCTGTTAGTCACTGACACTTGGGGGGCAGGGGAGAGACCCATCTGGATAATCCAGGATAATCTTCAAACCAAGGCCATTTGATTTAGCAACTTTAAGCCCTTATGCAACCTTAATTTCTCCTTGCCCTATAACACATCATACGCATTTACATGCATCTTATTTACATGCTCTGGGGATTAGAGCATCAACATGGATGGGGGCTTTTCTGCTATCATGGTGTGTTCTGAGGACTGTAGCACAGGTCTATGTAGGCTGGGCTGAGTGCCTGCGCTCTTTTACAAGTATAGCAAATGAGAGTGGTTCCTTGAGTCTTGATACTGTGCTTAGTCTCAGCAGAACAGTCTTTACTGAGGGAGTCAGCCGCTAGAATCTGTAAGTAAATGCAGAATCTATAGCTTGAGAGGTCATGAAAGTGGACCATATGTGCACAACGTGGTCTGGCTGCAGTGAGCGCTTTGCAGTCGTATATGACTGGCAGTGGCAGCTGGACACACAGCCCTGTCCTATTACAGACCCTCCTCCCCCATTCTGGCCAGTGCCTCTGCTCAGGTGAAGCTGGGATTCTTAACAGTCTCTCTGTGTGGCCCTGGCTGTCCTGGAACTCCCTCTGTAGAGCAGGCTGGCCTCAAATTCAGAGATCCACTTGTCTCTGCCTACCAAGTGCTAGGATTAAAGGCTTGTGCCACCACTACTGTGAATTTTTTAAATTAAAGATTTTACTTTTATATATGTGTGTCTGTTTTAATCTGTGCAGGTGCCCACAGACGCCAGATGAGAGAATTTGGTTCCCTGGGGTTCCTATGGGGTGATGAACCACCAAGATATCTCTCTAGCTCTGAAGCTGGGATTATTGATTTACATTGATTAAAAGAATTATAGAACAAATAAGTATGAAGAGAGAGTTAGAATTTATCAAGAAAATGTTTTGACATAGATTGAATACATGTTAAGGGAAGAGAGTCATATTTAAATCTTAGCCACAATTTTATATAGGATGTTTGTTGCATTTGAAGTTGCATTGCACAAAGGATTTAAAAAATTAAAAATTTGGGCTGGCAGGTAAGAGCATTGACTGCTTTTCCGAAGGTCCTGAGTTTGGATCCCAGCAACCACATGGTGGCTCACAACCACCCGTAATGAGATCTGATGCCCTCTTCTGGTGCATCTGAAGACAGCTGCAGTAAATTACGCCGGCCAGAGCGAGTGGGGCTGGAGCGAGCGGTGCCAGCAGAGGTCCAGAGATCAACAGCAGCCACACACATAATAGCTCACAACCATCTATACAGCTACAGTGTACTCATACACATAAAATAAAAATAAATCTTTAAAATAAAAAAAATTAAAAAATTTTCATAGGGGTTCTCATTTCAGTACTGGCTGCTCTTTCAGCGGACTGTATCCAGTTCCCAGCACCTCCATGGCATCTCAGAACTTCCCGAAACCCCAGTTCTGTAGGATCCAGTGCTATCATTTTTTGCCTCCAAGGGCCCTAGGTTCACACATGGTGCACACACATACATGCCACAAAACACTCATATTTATAAAATAAAGAAAAAGTAAATCTAAGACAGTGTTTTGATATGTTTGTTTTTAATCCAAGGAACTGTTTTGGTTGTTGTTTTGAGACGGTTTCTCTGTGTAGTCTTGGCTGTCCTGGAACTCACTGTGTAGACCAGGCTGGCCTCAAATTTCTCCCTAGTGCTGGGATTAAAGGCACACAGCACCACTATCTGGTAAGGAACTTTCTTCTCAGTGAATGATACTGTAAAGTGGTTGGAGGTTCGTCTTGAAAGTTACAGTCCAAGAGCACAAATGAGTTAGTGAGACAGACAGGGACAGAAAGGTCAAGTGAGTGCTTCCGGATGTGTTCCACAAGGAAGTCAGGGAGTGTGACTGCAAGCATGCTCTAAGCCTTAGGATATTTTGTGCCAGCAGGAGTAAGGGGCTCCTTATGTCTCCCTAATTTTATCAGTGGGACTCTTGGGAATAGATTTGGAATCTCAGTAAAGCTACTGGCTAAGATGAAGCAAAAAATATGAACAGTTAGCAACTTAATTTTTTTCATTTTCCTTGTAAGTCTAGAAGAATATGAGAGGGCAAGGGAAAAAACCATTCTGAGGGGGTGAGAGAAAACCCACCAAATATTTGTGTCTGAGCTGGATAAGGACGAGAGTGCTTCCTGTTCATAAGATAGATGTGGCCGTGCTTCAATGTGAGCCTTGGATCTAACAGAACAGTGTTGACAGGTGGGTGTTCCCTGAGAGGTTTCGAGGGGTCAGATTGCAAGATCTGAAGCTGTACCAACTAGTGGATGATGGACAGCTTTTCACCTTGGAAGCAAGGGGCCTACTCTCGTCAACCCCATTTTGAGTTTAGAGTTTATGGAACTTTCTGTCACTTTAACTTTATATATAATTGTGCGGATCTGCATATAAGTAAATTTATATTGAGTAAAACTGGATTTGAGTTTGGACACAGTAAGCTTTAAATACATCGGCTGTAGCACCTCATTGGATAGTCGGTGTCCATATTCTTTCTTAAAGCTGTTGCTCTCTGGTTTTGGGGATATTGAACCTAGCTAGTTCTTTTGCCTTCCTCGTATAGGCACTCTCCCACAGCGTTACATCTCCTACGTGCTTCTGGGGCAGGGGTCTTTATTATTTATTTTTAAAGGCAGGGTTTTGTGTGTGACCCAGGCTGGCCTACAAGTGTATGTGCAGCTGAGAGTGGCCTCGAAGCCATCCTTCTGCACCTGCTTTCCCACTCTTCTCCCTTCCATTTGCATATCTCTTTTTTTTTCTTTCTTTCTTTTTTTTTTTTTTTTT
>NW_022196905.1:141092163-141126683 GCF_008632895.1 Mastomys coucha | reverse complement strand
CTGTCCTGGAACTCACTTTGTAGACCAGGCTGGCCTCGAACTCAGAAATCTGCTTGCCTCTGCCTCCCTAGTGCTGGGATTAAAGACGTGCGCCACCACCGCCCAGCTGCATATTTCTTTATGTGCCTGTTGTGACTGGCTCTTTGCACTTGGTATCATTTTCAGGATCCCTTGTGTTATAAGTTGTACCAGAATTTTGTCACTTTTAATGGATGTGTTTTTTACTGTATTTACATGTTTTATCTGTTTGCTTAGTGATGGCTTTGAGTTGTTTGTGCCTTTTGGTGGACAAATACTTCTATGAAGTCAGGACAGCAAGTTTTGGGGTGGTCCTGCCTTCTCCTTTATGTTGGGCATCTGCTTGGAATTGCTGGGTTAGGGCCCATGAGGATCTCAGCAGGAAAGGCCTTCACCACTCAGGCCTGGTGGGCAGCATTCCGACCTGGAATCCTTGTAAAGGAGAGAGCCGACTCTGGTCCTCTACATATCTCCTCTGTATGTGTGTGGTACAGTTCACACTTGTGCATCACACATGCGCATGCACACATGCACAGCCTATTTCCCATTGAATGGCATTAGCACCCTTGCTGAAAACAAGCAGAAATGGAGGAATATGTGGGTTTATTTCTGGGATCTTGGCTTTTGTTTTGTTCTGTGTTTTTGAGACAGTGTCAAGGCTGTCTTCAAACTTGTTAAGTAGAGGCTGACCTGACCTTACAGATGCTGGGGTGACAGGCCTGTGCCTCCACTCCAGCTGAAACCTCAGCTCTGTTTCCTTGACCTGCCCATGTGACCTTCCTCTAGTGTTACTGCTTTGATTATGGGTGCTTTGAAGTGAGTTTTGAAATCAGGAAGTGGGGGTTCTTAGACTTTGTTCTTTTCATGATCACAGTTGATCCTTCTGCATCTCATGTTAATTCTGCATGTGTTTTAGAATCAGCTTGCCAGTCTCTAAACAATTCCCTGGAATTCTGATAGGGATTGCATTGATTCTGGTTGTTTGTCAAGTATTGCCATCAGATTTCTGATAGTGTGTGGGTATGGGTTTTTGTTTTTGTTTTTTTTTTTTTGTTCCCCTCAATATCCTTCAGTTTTCTTCAGTAGTTTTAAAAGAATTTGGAGATTATAAATCACTTCCTGTGTCCCCCCCCCCCAATTTGGATGGCTTTGAAATTGTGGTCTTATTAAAGATTGTTGAGTACAAAAGATGCAGAATTAAGCAGTCTTATGTCTTATGCCTAGCTCCTCAGAGCCCTTTATTCCAACAACTCTTGTATTGGTTTAAGACTCTTTGTGTGAGATTGTGGTATGTGGATAGAGACTGGCCAGTTCTTCCTTTCACACTGAGGATTTTTTTTTTAAGATTTATTTATTTAATATACATATTTGTTTGTTTATTTATTTAATATACACTGTTGCTGTCTTCAGACACATCAGAAGAGGGGGATCAGATCCTATTACAGATGGTTGCAAACTACCGTGTGGTTGAACTCAGGACCTCTGGAAGAGTAGTCAGTACTCTTCCCCCCCAAGACAGGGTTTCTCTGGGTAGCCCTGGCTGTCTTGGAACTCACTCTGTAGACTAAACTAGTCAGTACTCTTAACTGCTTCGCCATCTCCAGCCCTGCTGTTCTGTTGAGTTTTTATGGATGTTTCCTGTGTTTATGTGTGCACGTGCAGCTCTGTGTTTGTGTGTGTGTGTGTGTGTAGGCCACAGATTTCTTCAAGTGTCTATCAAGAACTAGCCTAGGTTAACTGGCTAACCCCAGGCCAGTGAGAGACCTTGTCTCAGAAGTCAAGGTGGATGGCCCAGGCTTTGCCTCTTGGGTGCTGTGATTGTAGATGTGTCACCACTCTTGGCCTTCTTATATGGGTTCTGGGAATTGCAGTCATGTCTGTGTGCACATGGCAAACACTTTCACAAACAGGTGAGCAGTCTCTGTATTATCAGGTTGAGAATGTCTCCTGGATTCTGTTCCGTTGGGTTTGTGTCTTTGTGTCTTTGTTTTCCTTGGCCATGAAAAGGTGTCTTTTGTGTCTACTGAAGTGAGCAGGCGATTTTACTTAAATTCAGTTAGCGTGCTCTATTCTAGGAATTAGTTTTAGGCAGTCAAACTACCTTGCGTTCTTGGGATAACTCTGGTGTGCCACTGGTACATGGCTCTTCTGGAGTGTTGATGGGTTTCATTTGCTAGTGCATTGTTGGAGATTGGTTGTGTGTACTTCTTGAAAACTGGTTTCTCATTTTTTTCTCCTTTATCTGTGTAGCTGAGGCTGGCCTGGAACTCTTAGTCCTGCCTCAGCCTCCCAGCAGCTAGATGACAAGCCCGCAGTTGTGCCTGGTGTGGGATCTGTTTTCTCGTGTGTGTGAATGTGGTGTATGAGTGCATGCTGGGTGGAGGCCTCTTCTGTCACTCCATTTCACTCTGCGGAGACACAGCCTCTTGATGAACTTGCAACTCACTGATTTTCTGCTGAGCTGGCTGGCCGCCCAGCCAAACCCTGTCAGTCTTCCCTAGTACTGGGGTTTCAAGTTTGCTTATGGCCTTGAGCAGCTTTTATGTGGGTGCTAGAGGTCTGTACTCAGGGTCTCATGCTTGCACAGAGACCCTCCTAACCAGTGAGTCATCTCCCCAGCCTGGGATTTTATTTGATTTAGTCTGATAACCTCCACCTTTAGTGTAATTGTGTGACTGGTTCACGTCTAGTATTAGTGAGACAGACTAGTTTTCACGTCTGCTTTCTGCTACCTGTGTCCTTGTCTTTCCTTTACTGTTCTGTATTGTGAATATGGAGGTTGATCTTGGGTGTCAGCTGACAGGATTTATAATCAACTATAAGATAAACCTCTTGGCATGTTTGAGGGGATTTCCTGAAAGATCTAAGGCAGGTCACCTAGCCTGAGTGCAGGTGGCAGGCCTGTCCACATATGGAGGTTCCAGACTGAGCATCAGCATCCATCTTTGCTTCTTGACTGTAGATGCAGTGCAGCCAGCTGCCTCAGGTTGCCTACATGCCTTTCCTACCAAAGTCAAACCTTGAGCCACAATAAACACTTCCTTCTTAAGTTGCTTTTGTCAAGCAGCACAGGGAATGTTTTCTCAAGTAGCAAATCTAACTGTTTCTGATATTTTGGTTTTTAGAACAGTCTTGCTGCAGACTCAAACTTACAGCTTTCCTGCCTTAGCCTCCCCAAGTCTTGGGGTTGCTGGTGTGTACCACCACATTCAGCTTTCCACTCCTTTTCAGGTACTGTTTTAGATGTGTTTTATTTTCTGTGTCTGAGTGTTTTGTCTGTATGTATGTTAGTGTACCATGTGTATGCAGTGCTGGAGGAGGCCAGCAGAGGATGTTGTAGTAGAGAGGGAGTTAGACTGTTGTGAGCTGTTACGTGGGTGTGTGACCTGGACTGGATTCCTCTGGAGGGTCAGTAGTGTTCTTAACCACTGTGCCATCTCTCTAGCACCCCTATACTCTTAAAATCAAGTAGTTTTTGCTGTTAACTTTTCCCCTCATTCTGTAGTCTTGTAACACATTTTTTTATTGCTTGTCTATTATAGTAAAAATGTAGTGTTATATTGTTAGAGGGCTGGCAAGGTGGCTCAGCGGGTAAGAGCACTGACTGCTCTTCCAAAGATCCTGAGTTCAGATCCCAGCAACCACATGGTGGCTCACAACCACCCGTAATGAGATCGGACTGAGGTCGGACGCCCTCTTCTGGTGCTTCTGAAGACAGCTACAGTGAATTACACCAGAGCGAGCCAACAGAGGTCCTGAGTTCAATTCCCAGCAGCCACACCTATGATGGCTCACGGCCATCTGTACAGCTACAGTGTACTCATATACATAAAATAAATAAAATAAATCTTAAAAAAATATTATTAGCAAGGACTTTGGGGCAGCTAGTCTTTTGTGACAAATAAGTCTTGCTGTGGAACTAAATCTGAGTGTGTGCTTTACAGATGAGTAGATTCTAAGTGAACGCAGCCTAGTAATTTAGAGTAAGTTCTGTGGGAGCTAGTGGGTTGAGGTTATTAATTTGCCTTTCCTTTTGAAAAGTTATCCATATGGAACAACAGACTTTGGAAGAAATTGGTCTTGTAGGAGGCCATCAGTGAGCCAATTTATTCCTAAAAATTCTTTTCTTGGAGCTTAGTTTTCTCTGCAGAAAGTGTTTAAATTCAGTTCCTTGGCCAGGTATTGCTTCATCTGTATTGTAGCTCTAGTTGGATGGAAAGAGTTCTAACTCTGTTAGAAGCAAGACAATGCATCTTGAGACAGTAGTTTCAGAGCTGCCTGCTGTCCACCAAGAGGGAAACTCCCTGGGAAGTATCTGAGCTTTGACAGTTACTTGGGGAGATTGACCATTCAGAGGGAAGTGCAAGATCTGTTACCTGCAGTCATCGTGAGCCTCATGGGTCTTGCAGAGAATGAGGTTTGAAGCCATGTAGATAGAGCAGATTGTTAGAAAGCAAAAGAGGTGCTCCTGAAGCAGAAGCTGGGCCACAGAGGTTAAGGTACAGGCAGCTGGGGCTACATGCTTTTCTCCCGCTTATCTTCTGGTGCACAAGATGACTGGGTCGTCCCGAGCCAGTTCCACCATAAGCTACTGCAGCTACCTAGAGGTCATCAAGTAGAGGGGCATTGACCCACTGCCATCAGCTGGTCTAGACCATGGGTATCTCCAGACTATCCAGAGCTCCAAATGTCTGAGCACCGCCATCTTGCTTCATGATGATATAACTCGTGTGTGTGTGTGTGTGTGT
Organism: Mastomys coucha; assembly: GCF_008632895.1. Lineage (NCBI taxonomy): Eukaryota > Metazoa > Chordata > Mammalia > Rodentia > Muridae > Mastomys > Mastomys coucha. The sequence goes on along the minus strand of NW_022196905.1, from coordinate 141,121,917 downwards.
GTGTGTGTGTGTGTGTGTGCGTGCGTGCGTGCGTGTGTGTGTGTGCATATGGACATGCAGAGGACATCTTTAGCTGTAATTCAGTCAGGCACTGTCCACTTCTTTTTGGGGGGGAGTTGGGGGCAGGGCCTTTCACTGACCTAGAGTTCAACAAGTAGTGGGCCGTCTATATCTACCTCCCGATGCTGGCATTATTGTACACACCACCACACTGTGTATTTCTTTTATTTATTTTCCTTTTTTTTTTTTTTTTTTTTTTTTGGTTTTTCGAGACAGGGTTTCTCTGTGTAGCCCTGGCTGTCCTGGAACTCACTCTGGAGACTAGGCTGGCCTCGAACTCAGAAATCTGCCTGCCTCTGTCTCCCAAGTGCTGGGATTAAAGGTGTGCACCACTACTGCTCCATTCATTTTCATTTTTGAGGCAGAATTTCTGTAGTCGTGGCTGCCCCGGAGCTTGCTATGTAGACCACGCCAGCCTCAGATACACAAAGCTCTACCTGCCTCTGACATACACACGCACATGCCCCAGTGCTGGGTTAAAGGTGTGCCAGACTTTACTTTTCTTCTCATGTGTGGTTTCTGTGAATTGAACTCGGCTCCTAATAGATTGTTTGGTAACCACTAACTGACTGAGCTATCTCCACAGCCCATATCGCCACTTCTAAGAGAATCATGGGATTCACTTACTAACATCATCCGATATCAAGACCATATTTCAGTAGCTCAGGTTGTTTCCAGCACACCTTGTGTGGTCTTTTGTTCTTTGGAGTCATGGTCCAGTAGTGACTCATGCTGTTGATTTGGTTCTGTGTCTCCATGAACCTAGTACAGCCTCCTCTTTACTCCATGGCTATTGAGCGGCAGGTGGGTTGTCACATTGAGCGAGCAAGGACTTACTGGGTTTGTTTGTTTCCTGTGGTCTTTAAATGTGCTCCTTTGTCCTTTGGTTTACTGTAAAGTAGAAATAGGTGCAAAGGCTTCGCTTAGTCTGGGAAGAATGTTCGGTGACTCACTGTGGGACAGAGTTGGGAGAACTACCACTGTGTCCAGGTGGAGACCGCAGGCGTCTTCCCTATAAATGAATCACTTTACTTCCAGATAGTCAGTCATGGGGCTTGCCACTTTGCCAGGATCTTCCACAGGGCATCCATGGATAGAAGAAATAGACAGTGATTGGTTATTGAGTCAACAGCCAGTTACAATCCTGAATAAGCACTCCAGTGTGACATTCAAAACAAACAAATGGGGCAGATCAGTAAAGGGAACTCAGCACAGCATTTGTGGGTAGGATGTGCATACCAGCTGCCCACAGTAAGATTACACTGGGGGCTTGAGCATTTGCTATTAGAGTATAGGAGCTGCCCTTCAACTTGAGTCCCTGAGACAACACTCCTCAGGGAAGACATCTGCCCATCAGTACAAAAGGAGGAGTGAATTAGGGCTGTGCCATCCCACAAGACCTAATGACAGGTGGAAACTGCCCTGGCCATGTGCTGAGAAGCAGTTCGGTTCTTGTGCATGCTAGTCACTTTCATGTTTGATGTACAAATTTTCCAGGTTTGTGAATGGAGGCTACTCCATTGTGGAGACTGTGTTAATCCGATCAGAAGTTTTAGGAAAGTTGCAAGTGTGAAAGTTGTCCAGATGTTCTCACTGGTTATTTGCATTTTGTTAAATCCACTTTGCAAATAGAATATTTGCACATACTCCATCTCTCTGGACCATCTATAGTTTCTTTCATAGCACTGCCATCGGTTTTGGTCTCATTTGACCTTGACAAGATGAGTGGGACAAGACAGTTATTCTGCATGTTGTTCCTCAGATAGACTTGGTTGATGTCCCTTCATGATTAGATTCACCTACATTTTTTTCCATGTACAAATACTGGTTCATCAGGCTTTTCTAGTGTGATGTTGCTGCCATGTTTTACTTTGTAATTAATTTCTGGGGAGATACTTTTGAGATAACGGTAAATATATTGTTTCTCATCATTTTTACTCATTAGATTTAGGGTTTTCTGTATGTGATTGGCAGTTCATTTTAAGAAGGAGGGTTCCCTTCACTCATTTGCTCATGTACTTAAAGCAGCACGGACTCTGCCTGTATAGACTGTGATCCATGTCAGCGTTGACAGTGAAGGCGCAGATTGCCTCGCACGCCCAGCAGACATCACACGGGCTCTTCACTCCTTGTCCTGTATAGACTATGCTCCATGTGAGCATTGATAGTGAAGGAAGGAGCAGATTGCCTCGCATGGCCAGCAGACATCACACGGGCTCTGCACTCCTTGTCCTGTTCTGTATTTCTCTTGTAACTGTCTCCCCTTCCCCCCCAGCTCTCCCTCCACAACCCCAATCTTGCACTGGACAGTGCCTTGCAGTGGAGAATGGTGCTTAGAAACAGGCGCTTCTTCCTTCTTCCTTCCCCACCACCTCCTCATCCCCTTTCCCTTTCTTTCTTTCCCTCCTCCCTCTTTCTTCTTTCCTTCCTTCCTTCCTTCCTTCCTTCCTTTTCTTTCTTTCTTTCCTTCTTACTGTGAATTTATCATAATTTCAAATCAAATTAGTGTTACAGATTGCTTTAGAAGAGTTCTCATGGTATTTCTGAAACTCAGCATAACTTTGCTTTGTTCTTTTGGCTGGATAGTTACTGACCTCTTTTCTTAGAGCAGGTGAACATTTTGAAGTGTGGAAAAATTATATTTCAAGCTAAAATGTTTGGATTTGTTCTATCTAAAGAATTTTTTATTACAGAGTGAAGAAAGACTTAATAAAAATGTCTTAGGGCTTAACAGAATACTGGTTCTGTTATATATAGAATTGAGATCGCTAAAGAGTTTGTTTTGAGGATTAAATTCCAACATTTTAAGGTGATAAATATAAAGTTCCAGGTATAGATTTCTTTTCTTTTTGAAATATTTACAAATTGTATCTGCCTGCGCGCCTGCTTTCATGTGGGTATGTGCGGTGCTCATAGAGAACAGAAGAGGCTGTCAGGTCCCCTGGAGCTGTTCCAGGTAGTGAGACATCTGATGTGGGTGCTGGGAACTGAACCTGGGACCTCTACAAAAGCAGTGAGTGCTCTTAGCTGCGGACCCAGCTCTGCACCCCCCATATTTTCTTAATAAATGGTAGTTTTTTTTACTATAGATGAATAGTATGCTTATAGGCATAACAAGCATGAAATACATGTTTAATATACTTGGTAATGTAGATTTAAGATCTCATTCTAAAGCTTATAACTATACTGACTTGAAAATGAAAATTTCACATAAGCATATACCTTACTGAGTTTGAGACTGAACAGACCTGTGTGATTGCCTCACTTCCGACATGGGAGTTGGAGCATCCGATCTGGATCTGACCTGAAAGCCTCCTCCTCCCCAGGACAGGCTTTCATAGTGTTGGAAGGTGCTAGTCAAGCTTCTAAGGGAGGGAAGCAACCAGTAGTCCTACTGAACTGTAATACCCATGGTCCACAACAGAGGCATGGCAGGGTGTAATAGTGGCACTTAACATCTCGGTGGGAAAACAACAGCTTATGATCAACCTTGATAGGAGATAACTAAATGCAAACCAGAACCTATTGCTCATGAAGTCATGGACCCTAGGGGAGAGCCATACCAGCATAATTCCTCCCTGCATTCTAAGTACTTATCCTTATACCACAGATAAATGTAGCTCTCACGTCTCATCAAAGAAACTTATCTTTGCAGTTGAGGGAGATGTTACAAAAAACCTACAACTGGTTAAAGTGTATAGAAAAGTGATCAAGGGGTACCTAACTCTATCTGCAATACAATTCTTGCAACAAAGGCTTAAGGACCATCACTAAAGAGGGTATGGGAAGACTGTAAGAGTCAGAGGACCAGGAAATGTGCTTGTCAATTTTAAATGTAATAGTTTTTCTTTATCCTGGCTACCTCCCAAATAAGAGACAAAGACTATAAGATTTATTTGATAAGTTTTACAACAGAGAGCTGAGCAGTTATTAATCTATTCTGTCCCTCTAACTAATCTGGCTACCTCCCAGCCAAAGTCCCTGAGATAATAGAGATAGAGAATTGATCTGACTCTGCCCTAGGTGTGTTCCCATTATAGCTCTTGCTCCCTGCCCCCAACCCCATGGATAGGAAGTTCAGCTTAGCCGCTGTTGATCATTTTTTATTGACAAGTCAGAATAAATGGGGAGCAGTGTTTACACAACACTCAGGCAGGAGTTATTTAGAATAAGCATTACAATGCCATGTTCTGATTGCAACAAGATACAGGAGCAGAGAAATCAGCATTTGAACAATACAAGGATAATCTTCACACAGGCCACAAAAAACATTATGCCTACATGTGCTATGAGATTAAGTCTTTCAGAAACGGAAGGGAAGCTTCTCCCATGATCCCTTAACCATGGCTGCCTAAACAAGACTACAGCAAGGACAGTACCAGTCAGTAGACATGTTAACATGGAAAGAGTATCTCACAGGGCCCACCCCAGAAAAAAGGGGACAGGAAACTAATGACCACCGAGAGGGAGAATCATCTTCTTTAGGGATGAGCACCCTAATTGGGTATCTAATACCAATTGATCAGCTATAGAATTGTATATACAAGTAATATTATATGGACTGAACAAGTCATATTTATTTATGTACATATATATGTATGTGCATATATACATTATTAATAATAGGTTAATATTGCATGCCTGTTTTTATTGATCATTTTATTAATGAACTGTAAAAAGAAGCAAATGTTACTTGTTGCTTAATGTTCTTACATGATGTGGTGGTATGCATTCTACTATTGGATGAGAATGATTACATATATGAAATGCTAGGAGTACATTAAGATCTGCAACCATTTGGCCATTAATTTAGTCGTAGTTTAAGGTTTTCTGAGCTGACCGAGCAAATCATGTTCAGTGTTACTTATGTGATGTTGAGATGACAGATAAAAGAGAAAGCAGGCCACTTGTACTTTCCCATAAGAAAAAAAAAAAACATCAAAAACTTAGAGGACTTGCTGGAAGTTTTGAGGTTTGGGGGGAGTGATGGACTATAGGTGGGAAGGGAGATGAACCTGCCTGGATGCTCCATGGGAAAACAGTTAGGGTGTACTGAGCTACTTTTTTTTTTTTTAAAGATTTATTTTTTATTTATTTTATGGGTATGAATACACTGTAGCTGTACAGATGGCTGTGAGCTATCGTGTGTGGCTGCTGGGAAGTGAACTCAGGACCTCTGCTGGCCCGCTGACTCTGGCCCTGCTTGCTCTGGGCTTGCTCGCCCCAGCATAATTCACTGTAGCTGTCTTTAGACACACCAGAAGAGGGCATCAGATCTCATTACGGGTGGTTGTGAGCCACCATGTGGTTGCTGGGATCCGAACTCAGGACCTTCAGAAGCGCAATCAGTGCTCTTCTCTGCTGAGCCATCTCGCCAGCCCCTGTAGAGCATGCTCACCCAGAGTTGCTTTGTGCCAAGTCCTCATTCTGAGATGGCATTTATCCTCGCAGTGATGCCTGCTGTGGTGCTGGGCACTTGCTCTCATCTTCCTTTGCATGCTTCTAGAGAAGTGGGCCATGATTCGTGGTCTTAACTCTGCTTTGTGGCTTTGTAAACATGGAGCTCAAAGGAATGAAATCTTTATCAAAAGTTAGACTTAAGCTGTGTCTGTACTGTGACACTGTAACTTCTATTTTTTTCAAACCTTATTTTTAATGATGGTTCTTAAACGTTTTAGCCTCCCTTTGTAACTCACCACCCACCAGCGGTAGTAGAAAAGAAAGGATATTGGGGCTGGGGTAGCGGCTGTTTAGAAAGGTTCTTTGGAGCAATTCTCATCTGTGTTGTCTGGAAATCAGCAGTTCAGTTCACAGGTTCGCAGGCAATGGCAGCTCAGTCCATTCACAAACACTCCACAGATACACCAGCGGTAACAGTAACAGCGCTGACAGGACCTAGCAAAGACAGCCAGGCCTCAGCCTCTGCTCAGGTCAGTAGGAGGGACCAACAGGAACACCAGGAGAAGTTCTCAGCTCTGCCTATCTCAGGGAAGTGAAAATCAGTGAAGACTCCAAAAGTGTTGCACTGTACCAGCAAGCCATGTTCTCTTTCTTGTCATTCTCTCTCTGTCATTCTGTGGAGTCCTACATATACCCTCCAAACATCACGTGTCATCCACAGGCCTTGCCTCAGCATGTGCATCCAATCAGCCTGAGTCTGCAGAAGAAACTGCAGCACATCACCGGAAGTATTTTGGTGCGTTTCTCAATGGAGTCATGACAAATGGAGCTCAACTATGCAATGTAAGGTGGACCAATACATGCGTGTTGTTAGCACAGGATCCTTCATCAGGTGTCCTTTCATGTGCTTGCACTAGTAGAACATCCTCTCTTCTGTGTCTGCTTCAGTGAAGTTGCCTTAGCCTTTCACACTGTGTCCACTTAAAGGAAACATTCCTTCATGTGCAGCAAAATACTATCCAACTGACTTTCCAAAGAATCCTTCAGTTTCCACTTCAATGACACCATTTAAGATTCTGTGTGGCAGTGCCAAGAGCTTGCAGTGCCTGCTATAGATCTGCTCCTTTCCTTGCTGGGGGGAAAACTGAGGCCACCTGGTTATTCTGGGTGATGCTGTGGTTCATGTGAGAACTGGTTCAGAAATGCAGCTTCCACGTGGGCAGCTGCCACTCAGCCAGTTCGCTGCCAGCCTGTCTGTGGGATGTATAGCAGGCATTTGTGTCATAGCCAAATAGCCGTAGTAAGGTTCCCTAAAGAAAAAACCATGGCCTGGCTGATGTGCACCCCAAATATTCCAGAGTGTAGTCTACTTCTGTCCTCATAGGCTGGGTGGTCAGTGTTGGAGCATGAGTTTTTATTTTGTTTTGCCACCTTCTCCTCTCCCTCCTCCTCCTTTTCTTCCTCTTCCTCTCCTCCCCTTCCTTTTCTTATTTTCTTCACAGGGTCTCACTATGTAGCTATGTCTGTCCTGGAACTCACTATGTAGATCAAGTTGGCCTAGAACTCTATGTAGACCAGGATGTCCTTGAACCCATAGGGCCTCAGCCTCCTGAATTAAATTAAATGTGTACGTGGCTTTTATTTCAAGAATCAAATTCGGGGGCTGGAGAGATGGCTCAGAGGTTAAGAGCGCTGTCCATTCTTCCAGAGGTCCTGAGTTCAATTCCCAGCAACCACATGGTGGTTCACAACTATCTGTAATGGGATCTGGTGCCCTCTTCTGGCCTGTAGGCATACATGCAGGCAGAATGCTGTATACATAATAAATAAATCTTAAAAAAAAAAAAAAAGAATCAAATTCAACAAGCAAGGCCAGAAGATGACAGATACACAGATTGGGAGTGTCACTACATCTCAGCCTTTTGGCAGACATCAAATTAGAAGAAGTCTCTGATCCCACCCCGTCCTCTCTCTCTGGTACTTCTTAGCTTGGTATAAATATGGTTTGTTTTCTTGTCTCATTTGTTGACTTCAGTGGATTTTTAGGACATTCTAGGACAGCTGTGAGGGTTAAGCTTCATTCTCCTGTACAGTATGAAGCCGTGGTGTCTGCATTGCCAGGTACTTGAGAAATTCTCAGCCTGCTCTTGGGATGTGGCGTTCACACCCTCCCTGCTGCAGGCTGCTTCCTTTCCAAGGTCACTGACTTCCTCACCCCACAGTGGCTTCTCTCCTTCCTGGTTGGCTGCTCTCTTTAATGCACTGACCTTAGCTGACTCTATTCAATGTTCAACCTGGCAATGAAGTGCTAGGTTCTAAAATAAGGTTGGAACAGAAAACTGAGAAAAATTTATTGAACTTTCTCATTTATATTAAACAACAAGAAAAGTGAAAAAAAATAGTTTAGCATAAGCTGCATAATATGCAAACAATGCATATTTACATTTTGTATGTAGCAGGTCTGAATGCTTTACATTCATTTATTTCTCACTAAAGTACATTACCTTCTCACATAAACATGTATATTGTTCATAATTAACTTTTCATAGTAACTTGTCCTCATAAGTAACATCCCTCTCCCCCATACACACACACACACCTGGCCGTAGATATGGACATTGCAGGCAGGAGATTTCTAATTTTTAGATTATTTCTACAAACATGTTTATCTGAAAGTAAGTGAATTATTCTAATGAAAACAGTACAGGTTATCAGCTTGCTTTCATGTGATTTTGTATTTCTGAAACAGGGAGATGTGTTTCTATGTGGAGAGGGAAGCTGTCAGCTGGTCTCCTTGCTTTACCAGCAGTGTTTAGCACATGACTACTTTCTTGTTATCAGAGTGACAGGCCACAGTGTCTATAATCTCTCTGTATAGAAAGACCTCATCTTCCCAAAACTTTGTCCTAGGCAGTCAGGAGAGGTACACCTGGCATTTGCTTGTGGCCCGCAAGTTCTTAATATCTGTGTGTCTTAATTATCAATATCAAATATAATCTAACACCATAGTTCTCTGTAATAACAATATTGACCTGTGAGGCTGGATCCTCCCTGTCTTTTTTTCTAGGCTCTGGTCTTTGGCGGACTGACCTACATTGTACTTCCATGTTTTAGTGAAATGTAATGGGCTGCCTCCTTGTGGAGGGAAAGAAGGCAAGTGGCGTGGGATTCTGTTCCTCAGGAATCCCAGGTCCAGGCAGAGAAGTGCCCAGTCATTCACTTAATACTCAGGCTGCAGCCCGTAGTGCTTCATCCTCTCATGGGATCAGTTTTTGTAAAATATTTGGGGAGGAGGGGTCAACACAAGGTTTCTCTGTGCAGTAGCCCTGGCTGTCCTAAAACTCGATTAGTCCAGGCTGGCGAGATCCACCTGCCTCTGTCTCCTGAGTGCTGGAATTAAAGGTGTGTACCACCATTGCCCAGCAACATTTCTCTCTTTTATTATTATTATTATTACATGCATACACTGTAGCTGTCTTCAGATGAACCAGAAGAGAGCGTCTCATCTCATTATAGGTGGTTGTGAGCCACCATGTGGTTGCTGGGATTTGAACTCAGGACCTTCGTAAGAACAGTCAGTGCTCATACCCGCTGAGCCATCTTGCCAGCAACATTTCTCTTTTTAATGACATGAGGTTTAGTTGGCCACCTGTTGACTGGAAAATGGGTTAAAGCAACCTTGCTTGATTCTTAGACATCATAGGTTTTATTATGATTACTGTAAGTATTCTGTCTTTTCTAAGCACATGATTGACCCTTGGGCTCTCAGGTTCGTGCCCAGGGCTGCTCTTTGTTGGCAGTGCTGGCCTTTCTCTGCCACTCTGGGTGCTATGCCCTTGCAGCTTTGTGTTCTGTCGCCTCGTGCTCGTTATGTGTTCTAGCCCGTGTTAGTAATTTTCACTCAGAACTCAAACTTCTTAGTATTGCTAGAATTGTGTGTGTGGGGGTGTGTGTGCAAATTGAATATTTTGCTGTTTGTGGGGTAGAAAAACACTTCCTTTAGGGCCCTGTTGAGCTTCTTTCCTGGGTGGGTCTGATGTTGTTAATTACACGACCCATGCTTTAGGTTCTGTGGGATCTAGCTTGTGGCTCTGAGTAGTTGGAAGAGACTTGCTTCCTCTTCCTGCTCTCCCAGTGGCAATGACAAGTCTTCCTGTGGAACTGGACTATTTCTTGGCTAAAAGTAGACTGAAAAGAAGAGATGAAGAAGTGGGACCAGGTTCTGGAGAGTTTGCTCAGCAGTTCAGGGCAAGTGCTGTTCTTGAGGAGGACCTGAGGCCACTTCATCACCCTTGACAAACAACTCCAGCTCCAGGGGGACCCCATGTCTCTGGCTTTCTAGGGACACCTGCACTCACATGCATATAGTAGCTACATTCCCGGGCGGTGGTGATGCACGCCTTTAATCCCAGCACTTGGGAGGCAGAGGCAGGGGGATTTCTGAGTTCAAGGCCAGCCTGGTCACAGAGTGAGTTCCAGGACAGCCAGGGCTATAGGGAGAAACCCTGTCTCAGAAAAACAAACAGACAAACAAAACTACATTTAATATACACATACACATAACTAAAAATAGTAAAAAAAAATAAATTATTTTTAAAAATAAAAAATATACTCAGATAAATGCCAGCTCTTAGGCTGGGACATTGGGGCCCAGCACTGAGGCCGCCCCTGTGCTTTGGAAGAAGAATGTGAAAAGGGAGGAGTAGGGATGAAAGCAGAGTTAGGGAGGAGGAGGTGGGAGGACAGGCACAGAGCAGGAGCTGACACGGTGTTGATGTGAATGGGAGGAAGTGGGTGCTCTGCCTGTCTGTCTGTCTGTTGGCTTCCAGGTCCCTTCTTTCTAGTGTTTCAGATCCCAGAAAATTTGCCTCCCTATTGGGAGTTCTTGTGCCCTGCAGGGTCACAGATACCCTACGGGAATCTGGCTGTTATGTCTGGGTCTTTCTCTAGGATAGTGAGTTATAGATACTGGTCCAGTTGGGTCTCCCATCCTTAAAGAGTACTGTTGGCCATGCTGGCTGGGCCCTGCACTGTGCGAGGGCCTGTACTTCCTTCCTTTTGGCTCCAAGGTGGTTACCAGCAAAGTCTTGTCCTGTTACAGTATGCAAGTCAGAAGTTTTTCTTGATTGCTTGGGGGTGGGGAGTGTGTGCTAGGACCATGATTCCTGACTAATTTGTGTAAACTAGTATTTAGTCATGTGATTAAAAGCTATTCATTTTCAATATCATTCTTTGTTTTTGAATAATGTTGGTTTGCTGTAATTTGAGTATGGCCTTTTAAAGGATTGTCTCAGCCTGTATGACTGGACATTATAGAAATATTGTAACTCCTGGTAATTGTGGTGTTCATTTTACAGGGCGCCAATGCCTCGGCATTAGAGAAAGAGATTGGTCCAGAGCAGTTTCCGGTCAACGAGCACTATTTTGGATTAGTCAATGTAAGTACGTTCCAGCCTTGAAGCTTTGCAGCACTGAGTTGGTGCACTTTCTCCTTCATTAAAGGAAACCTGTTTGTGTCATTAGGATTTAAAATGTCCTATAGTTGAAAGGAGGTAAAGTTGTCTGAGGTCTTAAGACTTTCAGCCTAATTTCTCAGTTCTGGCAACAGAATTCTCATAGCAAAAGTTTGAGTTATAACTAGACGAGTGATCGCTTGATAGTAAGAGTTCTTTAAGTATAGGCATCTCCCATGTACAACCGTGGAAAAGCTTCCCACAGGGGAGGCCACCGTGCTTCCGTCCATAAAGCCCAGCAAGAACTTTGGAATTTAACTGAACATGTTTTTTTACAGAACTGAAACTCAACAAAGAAAAACATACTATTTTCCTAGTTCCAAGTCTGTGCTGGATATTTCAGTGTTAGTAGTAGATATGAAGTAAAAATACATTTGATAGTGAAACTCCACAACCCTGTCCAGAATGGCTGCTCTCACTAGATGATCATGGAGATGTATCATATTCAGGTCTGGTTAATTTTGAGTTTTTTTTTTTTTTAAAGATACCATGAGTCAATGTAAATATAAACAGTGTTTATGCTTCTCTTGAAGTCACATAGCAGTCAGGTCAGAATAAAGAGGAGGGATAAACTATGAGGAGACCATTAACTTTGTTGGATGGATGGAAATAGAGCTTCTGATCTTCATGCCTCCTTATTATACACATCCCGCCACTGATGAGGGTCTCAGGACCCAAGAGTAAGGCGGCCGAGAGTCTTAGACTCCACTCAGATAGGACTCTGGTTGCAGGAGCGGGCTTCCTGTGACTTACACTTTCAGACAGCTTCTGTGCTTCTGCCCTTTCTGCCCAGCTCTTACTCTTTCCACCTCTCTCTGCTTTTTTCTTGCTCTCTTGGCTACTGTTTTATTTTTAGAATTGTAACACTACTTACTCATAGGTGTCCCTTAAATATCAAGATTGGCTCAACTCTCCTGAGACGCCTGCACCCACACTTGGGTTGTGCAACTCTCCTTTCATAAATAAGCATGAATTTCTGTATTAGTGTGTGTGATTAAGTCTGTATCAAAACTCCAGCTTTGCTCAAAAACAGCAACAGTGTTGGACCTGGGGGTGGTGATGTGAGAAATGGGTTGGGTAACTCAGAGGTCAGTATTTTATGTCATGTTCCTGTCTGTAACTTATGTGCACTGTGAGCAGCACTCCATCCGTGGAGCTGTTCTAGGAATTCTGAAATGGGTCAGACATTCTGGGTGGTGGAGCACTGTGCAGTGTGCTCAAGGCCCTGAATTCCATGCTCCCAAGCTGCCGGGGGTTGCAGGAGGGGAAGACACTTGGGATTTGTTACGGGAGTGGCTGCTTCCATCAGCCTGCAAGTAGCTGCATTCCCAGGCTTCTTTGCTTTTCCAGAAAATACATATGGAAGAACTGCTGCTAGACCTGCCTTTTGGGCTATGAGGGTAGGGTCATCAACAAGCCTCAACCTGTGGGAGCCAGGTCCTTTGTGTTTGCAAAACAGTGAGATAACCATTTTATTAGCCTACAGGAAAAGAGAACTGGAATTATTCTCAGCATTGTTAATGATCACCTGGTTAATCTATTGTTAGTTACAGGTTGGTTTTGTTTTGTTTTTAATCTGTTTTAAAAATTTTATTAGCTAAATTATTTGAAGACATTGTTTTGAACTCTGATCATGTAGTTGTGTAAGTATATCTGTGGTATTTGCTGGCGAGGAGCTTGCAGGATCAACAAGCTTCTGAATGTCTGTGGTACAGGACACACACTGAGCAGAGTGGACAGTGGAGTGCTGTCTCCTCACTGCTGTGTTTGCACCTCCTGGGGTCATGCAGTTCTCATGCCACTCTTCCAGGACAGGCCCAGCAACTCCATTGTGAGGCTCCTGTGGATCCCTATTAGCAAAGTTAGGATTGCTGGGGCTGGAGAGAAGGCTCAGAGGTTATGAAGAACACTGGCTGTTCTTGCCGAGGACCTGGGTTTGAGTCTCAGGAGATTATATACATTCCTTTGGCCTCCCTGGCCATTGCATGGAAGTGGTTCATAGACACATGTGCTGGCAAAGTTACCTTTACACATAAAAATAAAATTCCAAAACATTAAAAAAAAATTATGTTGCCTTAAAATTATGTTGCCTTCATAGACTCTTATGATGACTTGTTTAAGCTGAGTTGTTTGGAGCAAGGCCTGGTGTGGACACGAGAGAATAAAGTCATTTTCTATGATTTTCTTTGCCTCTGGGTTATGGGCTTGATTAGGTGGAGGTGTCCTGGTTCTGTTTTCTTACAAATCGATTTAATTCTTGTCCTGCATCTCTCAGAGATTCCAGAGAGTACCTACTAAAGAAAGCTGGTCCAGGAACTCTAGCTAGATTGTTGAGGTGTCCTGTCTCCCCACAGATGTGATGAGATGGGTATGATCAGTTACTGGACAGGATGTGTGGAGAGAAGGAGTTGGCTCCCACAAGAAGGCAGGGCAGTAGAGTAGAATGGGAATGAATAGCAGTCTGCACGGTGGGGGGGTGGGGGGGTGGGGGTGGGCTGAGTGGAAAAGGCTTCTATATTGATTCACAGCCTTTGGACCACTTGGGCAAATGGAGAGGTTGGAGTCACCAGGGCTTTGTCTCTTGGAGAAGAACATGCAAACGGAATAAGCTTTCTTAACTCTAGACCTGTGGGCCATGCCTGGTTCTGCCTCGCTGCTGTGACTCTACACAGCTTCTATATTTGCTTTTAAATTGACATACAATGGTTCCATTTACCTCGGAGAAGGCAGTTATCAACCCATGTTGGCTCTGTAAGGTAGTGTCTCCGTGCTTTTGAAGGGAAGAAGGAGGAGTTGAGTAAGGGGCAGTAGCATTTCCCTGAGACCTGCAGGGGGTGATGCCATTGCCAGCACTGCCTGACGTCTCTCTGATCCTCCACGGCTGTCTCTTCCATGGCTAACATCCCAGCCAGCTTCATTTTCAGTTTTGTTTGTTTTCTGTTTGTGCTTGGTATGTAGCACCTGTGAGACTTTGATAGAAAATGTTTACTTTAGTATGTTTCTTGGAAGAGTTTGTATTGAGGGTTTTGGTTTTGTTTGGTTGTTGTTTATTTGTTTGTTTGTTTTTGAGACAGGGTTTCTCTGTGTAGCCCTGTCTGTCCTGGAACTCACTCTGTAGCCAGGCTGGCCTTAAACTCAGAGATCCACCTGCCTCTGCCTCCTGAGTTTTGGAATTAAAGGGGACCACACCTAGCCTGTGGGTCATATTTTAAAACCATGACATAAATAAAACACTTCTGATCTGACCAGAGTTAAGAACAAAGAGCACAGTCCTCTGCTTTCCTCTAGCTCAATCGTCATTGCTGCATTCTTTGAATTTAATGGCACCACTCTTTCCTCTCGTAGTTTGGGAATACCTGCTACTGCAACTCAGTTCTTCAAGCACTTTATTTTTGTCGTCCATTTCGGGAAAAAGTTCTAGCATACAAAAGTCAGCCCAGAAAAAAGGAGAGCCTTCTCACCTGCCTGGCAGACCTCTTCCACAGCATAGCCACCCAGAAGAAGAAGGTCGGCGTGATCCCGCCCAAGAAGTTCATCACAAGACTGCGGAAAGAAAACGGTAAGTCTTCTGTTTGCTATGTACTGTTGCTCATGTCCTGGGAAGGTAAATAGAGCCACGCTTTAATGCAGGTTGGTTTTTGTTTTTTTTTTTTGTTTTTTTGAGTACCATCTGTTTATACGTCTTACTGTGTTAGCTGTTTTATTAGAATATTCTAACAAAGCCAGGCTAGGGGAGAAAGAGTTTGTTCAGTCTTTCATCTCTAGGGGGAAGTGTATTTTGTTTTGTCTGGGAAAACAGCAGCAGGAACTCAAGTGTGACCAGTGTTGGGAGTGTGTTACTCAGCCAAAATCCCACATGCCAGCAAGGGAGGAACCCCTGCTCTTCTGCCCACTTGACATTTCTATCAGGAGTGGTTGTTTGTGCCTTCTGTGGTGGCACATGCGTGCTCCAGCACTCAAGAAACTGAGACATGGAGATAACCAGTTTGTGGCCGGCCTGGACCACGTTAGATGCTCCTGCATTTACCCCATAAGACAAGCAAAATGAAACAAAAAATTCCCATGGAATGCGATTCCTTGGTTATACATTGCTTTTCTATGTTAATTCATTTCTCTTAAAACAAAAATCTTAAGATCGTCCCTTATTCCTCTCACTTTGCCCACAAAACAAAAACCACATCAGTTAAGCCACTGAGAAGCCCCATCTTTTTTCTTCCTACTTTTTATTGTTGTTGTTTTGCTTTTGCATTTTTGTTTTTGTTTTGTTTTGATATGGTTTCTCTGTGTAGCCCTGGCTGTCCTGGAACTCATTCTGTAGACCAGGCTGGCGTCGAACTCACAGAGATCTGCCTAATTTTGCCTCCTGAGTGACAGGATTAAAAGGTGTATACCATAGCCACTACTGCCTGGCCCCCATCTCTTTCTGATTTGAGGTACTTATTTAATTTCTACCAGACTGTAAGTTAGACATTACTTCCATGAGATGTGCATAGTTTTTGCCCAAGGTTGCAGAGTTCCTGGGAAGTGGCAGAGCTGGTGTTTGGCTTCCTTCCTTCATAAGCCAGCTCTGTCTTGTATGACAGTGCTGCTGCCTCAGAAGCATGAATGAGAGAGTTGAGTCACCTGTGGGGTCCAGTCTTCTGTTCGATGTAGATATTTCAATCAGTGTAGAAATGATGTTGACTTGTTGAGTTTGGTCTACCTATCACGTAAGATACTTACAGCTATGATGGAGGATGTCTTTAAGACTGGTTGGTGAGTATACCAATGTGTAATGGTACGGTACCTTTACAGTGGTCAGTTACATTGTTGAGTGAATTGGAATGAGTCTAGTAAGAGTTATCTCCTGACTTCTAGACTGACTGGCACAGTTAGAGGCTATTGTTGAAGCCGATGGACATTCTGAAGTGTAAGAGGTGTTTGTTTTCCTTATATACAGAACATTGGAGTCTTTCTTGCAGACCACATTTCCCTCATGAGAGGTATTTACTTGTTTAGATTCCAGATCTGCACAGTTTTTTTGTTTTGTTTTGTTTTATGTTTTTAAGAAACACAAGCCCAGGAGGTGGTGGCATGCCTTCGAGGCAAGCGGATTTCTGAGTTTGAGGCCAGGTGTTTCTATAGAGCAAGTTCTAGGACAGCCAGGGCTACACAGAGAAACCCTGTCTTGAAAACCAGAAAAGAGGAAAAAAAGAAAAGAAAAAAGAAACTCGGACTGAGCCTTCAGAATGTGGTTTAAACTAATGTAGTGCTGTCCTGTTCTCTTGTCTGTGTGATGCTCAGCTCTGCGGGGGTGTCTGCTGGGAAACTGCACCATGCCTCTGTATTTATACAGAGCACACGGTAGTTTTCAGGTGTGTAGCAATGAGCCTTTAAATTGATTACTGGTGCTTTTAAAATGCACTAGGACTTGTTTTTCTTAAAGGTTGATTGGTTCATGCTGAGCATAGGTCAAGCTGAGTACACACACACACACACACACACACACACAGACACACACAGACACACACAACCACGGGGGGTGTGTGTGAGGGGAGCAGTGGCCCAAGCCCTGGAGTTTCCTATTCAGTTACATGCTTGAAGATTTTTCCTGTTTGCCAAAACCTGAGACATTTTTATAGAGGGTTTCTAAAGTTTTTTTTTTTGTATTTAGGAAGAGTAAATTGATAAAGCGACAGACCTACTTAATCCCTGCTTGAATGAGACGGATGCCAGAATATTTATGATAAATGTGTCTTCTCATACTTTCCATTCTTGGTGGCGCATGCCTTTAATCCCAGCACTTGGGAGGCAGAGGCAGGCAGATTTCTGAGTTCGAGGCCAGCCTGGTCTACAGTGAGTTCCAGGACAGCCAGGACTACACAGAGAAACCCTGTCTCGAAAAACAAAGAAAAAAAAAAAGAAAGAAATCAGTTTACTAGAAAAGAATTCTTATTTCTTGGTACTGCTGGCATCTGTAAATATGTTTTGGAGTACATTAATATTTGCCTCAGGGTTTTGGATTTCTTCTTGAGTGGAGTACACAGATGAACAAGGCTACTGTCTTACTGTGTTTTCCTTCTGATGCTTTATTTTAAATCTCTGGAGACCGTGGTAGTCATCTCAGCATTGTTGGTACCCACTGTTGGGCTGCCTGCCTGACTGCCTTAACCTCCTCTGTCCTGGGTTAGAGGCAGCCTGTGTTTTCAGTACAGTCACCCTGGTTATGTTTACCAATACTGCTTCCATTTGTTAATTGTTTTGGTATTTGGAGAAGGGACAGACTTTGGCTTCTATTCACTCGATAAGTCTGTTTTCTTAGTTTTTTTTTTTTTTTTTTTTTTTTTTTTTTTTTTTTTTTTTTTTGAGACAGGGTTTCTCTGTATAGCCCTCGCTGTCCTGGAACTCACTTTGTAGACCAGGCTGGCCTTGAACTCAGAAATCCGCCTGCCTCTGCCTCCCAACTGCTGGGATTAAAGGCGTGCGCCACCATCGCCTGGCTATTTATTATATATAAGTACATTGTAGCTGTCCTCAGACATTCCAGAAGAGGGTGTTAGATGTCATTATGGATGGTTATGAGCCACAATGTGGTCGCTGGGATTTGAACTTAGGACCTCTGGAAGAGCCATGTTCTTAACCACTGGGCCATCTCTCCAGCCCCCGTTTTCTTAGGTTTTAACTCCCAGTACCTGCCAAATGCAGGTACTCCTCACAGTAGCATGACTCCTTCAGCTCCACAGTGACACTATCTTTGATGACTAGGTAATTGTTTGCATTGATTATTAAGTACTGATTTTCTGTTGTGCACTAGCTCTGTGGAGGTCTGGGAATCTAGAAATAAGCCCTCAGCAGTCAGACCCTCCACAGGGGAGGGCAGGTGCCAACAACTATGCGGTGTGGCCTTACTAGGAAGAAGAAGCAAGCAGAGGTGGCATGGAAGTGTGAGCAGCCATCTATGGTGTGTGTGTTGGGACACTCTTGATCAGTGAGATTAGAGGCTCAACGTGTTGAAGCCACCTGGTGGCCTAGGGTAAGTGTGATGGAAGCAGAAAGTGCACTGGAGGGTGGCCAGCCAGAAAGGTCACAGTTGGCAACAGTGTGGTACTGCAGAGACCATTAGGTGCAGGCTGGAGCCCAGAGCTTGGGAAGCTGTCAGGGGCTGTAGTTTTCATTAGGACAAGAGCACTATGGATGGGTATTGGATGTCAAAAACAGCATTGGAGGGGGAGGGCAGGGCTGCTGCAGAGGCTGCTGCAGCCCTCAGGGAAGCTGTGAGCCCCTCTAGCCAATGCTGCTTCTTGTAGGTGCCATTTTACTGTGGAGGAAATGCAGCCCAGGTCAGTGAGGTAACTCAGTGCTCACTGTCAGCTGTACAATTCACAGGCCTTAAGATGGGCTTGAGGCCTTATCAGTGGCTTTGAGCTCTGTCTGATGTCATAAACCTTAGCATGTATACTATATATGACATATATGTATGTATGTATGTATGTATGTATGTATATAACATTTTTTCAAGTTATGAGCCACATTTTCTTTGCACATATCATCATAGCTGTTTGAACACACCTGTCTTTTGTTCAGTTGTTCATTCATTCATTCATTCAAAAAACATTAAGCACATCCTGGATCCCTGCCGCCACCCCTGCTGTGCTAGCAATGCAGCTGTGCTGACTAAGGGTCTTGGTTCTGAAGGAAACTAAATGTGAAGAGTGGTTTCTCAGGTTCTAAAGATTTGAGTACATTTCTCATATTTACTTTACCCAGTTGTTTCACCTAAGAACAGCACAGTGCTTTCTTATGAAAGCTCTAGTTATTTCTGTATTGAGAAGAAAACAGGCCATTGTAAGCAGTAATTTAATTCTTACTACGTTGTGTTAATGTTGTAGCTGTATTGGACTTAAGGAGCTTCTTTTCATACATTATTTAATAATGAAATTGTCTCTCCCACTAGACTGTCAGTTCCATGATGGAGGGAACCCATTTGTTTTTCCTTACCATTGTATTCCCAGCACATAATCTAATTCCAGGCACATAGTGGGTGCTTACTGCATATTTGTTGAATGAATAAATGAACTTGTTATAACTTACCAAAGCAATTTTGAAGTCCATCTTTCCCATTATAATACTTACTAGGGTGTAAGACCACCCGTTAAGAAAACCAGAGTTTTAAAATGAGACAGTGCAACCCTTCAGCTCTTCCCTCTGGCTTGTGAGTTGATATTTGTATAATCCTGCTGATCCCTTTAAACTGTAAGCCATCTCCCAGGGATTGCAAGATGCTGGTATACTGGGCATAGCATTTACTGAAAACACACGAGGCTGCTGCCCTGCCTCGTGTATCATTTCTAAAAGTTCAAAATAGGGCATTTTTAATGGATCTGAAGTCATTGTTACGTGGACTACTCCTTTCTCCTCCCCAAGAAGATTTTCATTAAAAACTCATTTGTATTTTTGGGTGATAAATATAGCAGTTATTTTGAAAGAACGAATGTGCATACACATGAGAGTGGTTTCTAAGGGAAGATTACAGGGTTACAGATGGTGGCATTGATCCAGCTTGTGCTGCCTGCCCACTGCGGTGAGGTAATCATCAAAGCTGGTAACTAGGTTCACAACTATTCGTAGAAAGCCTTCCTGTCTCCCTTTACTTCCTCACCCCTGCTTTCCCTCTCCCTTGCATCTCCTCTGAAGCCTACACTAGCCTTGAACTCTGTAGCTCAGGTTGGCATCAAACCCACTATGTCTCAGTCTCCACTATGAAGGTCACAGGTAAGAGGCATCACCCGGGCTTTTCTGATTTTCTGATGTCTTTTTATCATTCTTCTGGTTCTTAAAACTAGTGAGCAAGTGAAAAGCAGTCTCTTGTTTTGCTTTGCTGTTTTTGTGTTTTAAAGAAAAAGAGGTTCATGGAAGAGATTTGTTCATGGAAGTGACCTTGACACTGAGATATTAAGGTTGCCATGCATGCTGGGGTGTTGGTGAGTCAGGCCATCAGTGAGTTGGGAGAAGTTGGCATATAGAGTCATTGAAAGGGTGGTGGCTCTCTGTATGGCCATATCTTTATACTTTTCCTTTGGTGAGCTCTGATACTCAAGTGTGAAGTAAGTTAGAAGTGGCAGCTGCAGGCTGGAAAGTAGCAGGGGTAGGTGAGACATAACTCCCAGAAGCCGCAGGGAAGGTGGACAGTGAGCATTAGGAAGTAGTGCCTCAGGAGAGGGTTTGCCACATTGAGAGCAAAGGTGACTTCCATTATCTCACCTTTGCTTTAGAGCTTGCTGTGTTGGAGCTGTCTGGAGCTTGTAGTGTGATTTGCATGGCTTCAAGTAGAACACGCTAAGAGGGTTTGTAGAGTGGCCAGCAGCATACAGCAGGGGTAGGCTGCAGTACTCTTGCTGGACAGAAGTGGGAAGTGGGCCACAGTGCTTTGGATCAACTGTCCCTGATGGGCAAATCCCAGCAAGCAAATATAGACAGCTAAAGATTAAGTTGATGTTAATTAAGTCTGTTTGGGCTAGGGCATGTGGCAGCCTTGGGACTCATGGGGTTTGGGTCTATATTACAGGGGCTTTCAGGGGCTGGAATCCAGCAGGCAGTGAGGTGAAGGGCCACTCCAGCTGCATTATTATTGCATTGGTTTGAGATTGAAATTTGCAGAATGGGTTTGAGTGTGCGGAAGCAATTCAGGACCGAGCTGGGCAGGCTTTGTGTGAATTTACCCTGCAGTACAGGAGGTGGAAAGGCTCAGATCTGCAAGTCAAACTTGTTATTCTCAGTATAGAATCCAGGGAGACTTTGTGGGTCAAGTAAGGGGAGCCACCTTACACTGGATAATTTGTGGTGGAAATGGGGCAGGCTGAGGCACGGGAATGGTTCCCACCTAGAATCTCAGCACTTGTGAGACTGAAGCATGAGAAGTGCTATGAGATGCAGACCAGCCTGAGTTATGGAATGAGACCCTGTCTAAGAAACGAAGGAAAAACATTGAAAGGGCTTAAGAAGCAGCCAGATGGGAAGGGTAAGCAGCCTGCAGGTGGAGAGCAGGGGCGGGGGAGGTTTGCACAACATGCTGCACTTTATTGTTCAGTATATAATCAATATGCTCTGTGGTCTAAGAATTTACAGAAAAACTGGAAGCTCCTGAGGAACAACTGGATCTTAGCAGAGCTTTCTGTATACACTTAATCATGTCCAGATAGAAAGTGCAGGTCAGGTTTGATGGAGCCATTACATACTCTGCTTCCTTCCTACTGAGCATTTTGGAAATGTAGCCATGCTCATTCATGAATAGCTGTTTCCTCATGACCATAGCAGAGCCATATTGTGACTTAAATAAGCCACCCAGTCTTCTCATAGGCATTTAGGGTACTTCCAGACTTCTGTTATTATAAATGGATGGCTTTCATTGTGCGGTAAGAGAGCTAGAGTGCGTTTTGTTAGAGCCTGCATGCAGACTGACTGCCCTTCAGCACACGCCTACCATTCCACTATTGCCCTGGCTCCAGTGCTGGAGAACAACCCTTTCCACTCAAGCCAACTAAGGCATAGAACTTACACTTGAAAAGTGATGGCCAAAATCGTGCTTTCCCTGTTTTAATTTTTGTCTCCCAGTTAGTTAAGTATTGCTAAGTGTGCACTCCACTTTTGCTCTGTCCCTTGTTCCTGCTGTCTATGAAACTAGTGTTCCCTAGCGTCATCATCAACGGTAGCTGTGGGAGCCAATGCAGCCGTGGGGGCCTATGAGCTTACAGTTCTGTGAGTTATGTGTTCTCAGCACTCAGAATCTTTGTTACATCTGCACGAGGCAGATCCCTGGTATTGACTGAGAACCGTGGCTCAGGTGAATGACACTGCCTGCGGCATTCAGACAGTCTTGATCCAACAGCCACACTCGCCACTGGAATGTTGTTAAAGGCCCTGGCTTTGGAAATGACCTAATGTACAGAGTTGACTTTAATGTGTTCATCTGTAGCTCTTTAAAAACAGCATTCCATAGTTTCTGTCTTAGACATCCCTGCTTTATTTCTAAAGATGTATGTTTGTTATTCCTCTGTGTGTGTGTGTGTGTATAGTGAGTTGCTAGGAGTTGACTTAGGGTCTCATGATGCTAGACAAGTGCTCCACCATTGACTATATTCTGACCCCTATGTTTGCTTGAAAAGAGACAACTGTGGGTTTCCCTACTATGCATTGAGGATATAAAAATGAAGTTTAGTAGTGCAGTTTTTTTCAGTTAGTGGGCTAGCAGTTCGTAGGCCTGCATTGTATGTTGCTGGGGTTAGGGGAGGAGTATTTTATTTTATTTTATTTTATTTTTTTGGTTTCATTTTTCCTGGTAGGAAGACTTTACTTTTCCAGTCCTTGAAAAATAAAGTCCCCAGGTACTATACAAAGCAAGGCCTGAGCCTGTTGACCACAGAGAACTCACATGCACTTAGGGGATCCAAGGAACAGTGAGTGTTTGTGCCATATCTGTCCATGGCTGCTGGGAAGGACATTCTTGGAGCTCAGAATCCGAGTGGACTGTAATGATCATGTGGCCACACCTGACTGCACGACCGTCAGCTGTAGGAGTCTGGGAAGCCCCACCCCTCTCCTGCTAAATTAGACTCGAGAGTGTGGTCTGATAATTTCCTTTTGTAAGCTGGCTCTCAGAGTTTGCTCGGCCTCCTTAGTAAGTGGTATCAGCTCCTGCTAACAGGTTTGCCTCTGCTGAAGCGGTTGTGAAAGGACTCCAGTGATGAAGACCAGCTGCTACCTGCCTCCCCAGGCATGGATCCATCAGTGCTGTGTTTTCAAAGCCTTCATTCACTTTAACTTCATGTTCCGCTGATTTAATCAGAAGCTTTAGATGTGGAAGTTGTCTGTTTTCCTGTATATTGTCTATAATTAACATGTGCTTCTAGTTCTGATAAATATCAGATTTTATACCAGACACTCATTTTCCTGTTTTAATTTTAGAGCTGTTTGACAACTACATGCAACAAGATGCCCATGAATTCTTAAATTACTTACTCAATACAATTGCTGATATTCTACAAGAAGAAAGAAAACAAGAGAAGCAAAATGGCCGATTACGGAATGGAGACGTGGACAGCGAGGATAACAACAGCACACCAGACCCAACGTGGGTCCACGAGATTTTTCAGGGAACATTAACTAATGAAACCAGGTGTCTTACTTGTGAAACTGTAAGTCCATCAGCATAGTTGTCAGTCTGAAGGCCCTGCCTGAGCTTTTGTATAGCCCTGTCAGGTACTGCGTGCCTGTCATGAGTATGCCAGGGTGCCCGCTGCACTCTGCAGCATGGTGTTGTTATAGTTTAAGAGGCTTTAGAACCATGTAAGACTAGAGGACATATAAGGGTCATGGAAGCATAGCTCTGATCTTCACCTCAGGGACACGAGCCGAGTGTGGTCCCTCCGTGCTGAGTCTGAATATCATGAAAGGACATGCTCAGCATAGGGGTGTGTGCTGCCACCACTTAACACAGTGCTCTCCTCTTCTGAGTACTTGCTAAGATAAAGAATGTGAAATAA
Source organism: Mastomys coucha (assembly GCF_008632895.1). Taxonomy (NCBI): domain Eukaryota; kingdom Metazoa; phylum Chordata; class Mammalia; order Rodentia; family Muridae; genus Mastomys; species Mastomys coucha. The sequence goes on along the minus strand of NW_022196905.1, from coordinate 141,098,426 downwards.
AATCAAAAGCAGAAACATATAGTGGAGCAAGCATGTAACTGACGTCGGTTAACCATAATGTGTTCTACCTCTGGTGTGACACAGTAGGCTTATTGATATCATCATCTCCAGTACCTGCATTATGTGTTGCACACGATGAGTTGGCTACAATGTTGCTAGGTGATGGGGACTTCTTAGTCCCACAATAATCATACAAGGTCACTGTCCTTTGTGTGGGCTATTAATGACAGCAATGTGGCACGTGATTGCTATGAATAGATACCACGACCAACATATATTTGGTGCTGGCTTACAGGTTCAGAGGTTCAGTCTATTACCATCAAGGTGGGAACATGGCAGTATCCAGGCAGGCATGGTGCAGGAGGAGCTGAGAGTTCTACATCTTTATCTGAAGGCTGCTAGGAGAAGACTGGGTTCCAGGCAGCTAGGATGAGGGTCTTAAAGCCCACACCCACAGTGACACACCTACTCCAACAGGGCCACACCTTCTAATAGTGCCACTCTGGGCCGAGCATATTTAACCATCACACCTGGGTATTAGTCTATCTCCCCTTTTGTACAGCTGTGCATGTGTTTGCTGTTGGGATAGAACAGTGCCATGTGCCCTCAAGGACGGGAGCACCCTTTGGGTGGACATGTGGTCGAGACAAAGCTTCAAATTGATTGCCAAGAACAGATAGCCTTGCACTAGGAAATAAATAAAGTTGCCCTTCCCGTGTGATTCTTAGTGGTGGGTCTCATCTAGGTCAGGGAAGAGGCACATTCTGCAGTGGCCTGTGAAGATGCTCTCGGCTAGAGACAGGCTGGTGTGGTGTGGGCCTTTTTCATTGCCTCAACCGCAGTCAGTGATGCAGGGCAAGGTTTGATTGCTAGTTATTACAGCTATGTTTCCATTGGAATATTAGATATGATCAGGGGATTGGACCTTTTTTTATGTTTACTGTAATGAACTTTGATCTCTTACAAGACATCAATATGTGTGTGCACGTATTGGTACATACATACACACACTTTATAGTCTTCAATAAAATAGTTACTTAACATGCTGAGAAATGTAGTAATATGTGAGACTTATATGTAGATTTGGGGCCTCTGGGAGACTTGTAGAATGCTCTGCCAGGCCTTTGAAGTCAGGTTTGTATTGAGTGGGGAAGACAGAGAAGAATCTCCTTTTTGAAGGATAAAGCGTTATTAGCCATTCTGTTTAAAAGTAACTTGTATGAGATAGGTACTATTTTGCTACCAATAAGTTCTGTGACCATCGTTATGACGATTCACAGTAAGTGCTCATGCTGCTTCCTTTATCAAAATAAGCTAGGGAGTGAAATCTAGGTGTTCTCCAGAGTATGTAAGTATACATTGTTTCTTTATTTGATAACACACAAATTTAAGATCCAATTCTGCCAGAGAGAAGGTGAGTAGAAGGTAGTAGAAGATTATTAAGCTGGAAGTCTTACCTTCAGGATGCCCAGCAGGGGACAAAGATTGGCCAATGATGTTCAGACAGTGTCAAAGTAAAGGCCAGGATGGGTTCCGTCCTGAGTTAAGTGTGCAGTGGATACATAGAGTGGAGGGTTTCAGAGGGGAGCCAGCTACCGCTGCTGTACCTCTCTCTGTTTTCCTCTATTCTCCCAAGGCTGATTTCAGTCACACTCTCTGCCTTTCCTCTTTCCATTTTTCCCCCTTAAAGGTGGGTGTTCCCTAGTTTCATTGTATGTGGCTCTCATTCTGTATCAGGGGATATCAGTCCATATTCATTATCATAGACCGAGTGAATCCCACCCAGACCTCCAACCTAGATGGCTCCTACAAGTCCTGGTCTTGAGGATCTCGTCCAAAGCAGCTGGGCAGTGTTCCAAAGTGAGATGCCGCTGCTTTACCAGATGGAGCCTATACTTCTGAGATCCAGAATGTGACACTGTGCACTCCATATGTCTCATCACTCTGGGGAGCAGTGAAATTCTTGTCCTCTCGTCCTCAGCCAATGAGATGGTCAGGTGTTAGTGTCTTCCCATACAGGAGATGTGAGAGGTAGACAGTTGCTCAGTGCTTTTTTTGGTATTTCAAACCAAGTAGTTGTCTTTTTAGTATGGGACGTTTAACCTGGCAGCTGGGAATGGGTCTCCTGGTCATTGAAATAACTCCTATTTTACAGATAAGCAGCAAAGATGAAGACTTCTTAGACCTTTCTGTTGACGTGGAACAAAACACATCAATTACTCACTGCTTAAGGTTTGTGTACAATTATTTCCTTTGCAGTTTACTATTTACTTTTGGTCTAGAATAATTTTAAGTAAATTAGTAATTCTCAGGTATACCTAACAAGCTCAATTTGTGTTTTTCACAGAGGGTTCAGTAACACAGAAACTCTGTGCAGTGAATATAAATACTACTGTGAAGAGTGCCGGAGCAAGCAGGAAGCACACAAACGGTATGTCACCACCTCCTGAGTTAGGTTATCAGACTGTGGTGTTGTGAGTGTGTGTGTGTGTGTGTGTGTGTGTGTGTGTGTGTGTGTGTGTGTGTGTGGAGGGGGGTACTGATGCAAGTGCAGGGGTACCACACAGAGAGATTAGAGGACCATGGTCAGGATTCAGTTCTTCCACCATCTATGGATAGAACTCAGGTCTTCAGGCTTGGGTAGAACTATTTTGACAGCCTGTTTCAAAGTTATTTATTTTAATTATTCTTTGGCCATGTATGTTGGGGGTAGGCTTTTCTATCTGAAAGTGCAGAGCTGTACATTGAGTGCTGCTTCTTGACTCTGTGTGTGTGTGTGTGTGTGTGTGTGTGTGTGTGTGTGTGTGTGTGTGTGTGTGTGTGTGTGTGTAGTGTTAGCATATGTAGATCTTGCAGAGGCAGAGGCAGAGGAGGACATGGATATTGGGTTTTCCTTTCAGTTGCTCTCTGACTTACTTTCCCTCTGACAGGGTCTAGCACTGAACCTGTGCTTACTCACTGTTTTGTGGCTAGGTGTAGCTAGTGAGCCCCAGTGATCCTCCTGTCTCTTTGCTCATGTTCCTCCTACCATTTGGGAGTGTGTGTGTGTCTTATCATGCAGCTCTGGCTGTCCTAGAACTCCCTGTGTAAACCAGGCTGGTCTTAGACTCTGAGAGCTGCCTGCCTCTGCTTCCTAAGTGCTGGCATAGAAGGTGTGCCTCACCATATGTACCTGGCTCAGGGTTTTGTTTTGTTCTTTTTTTAACCACATGGGTACTGGTATCCAAATGCAGATTCTCATGCTTGCATGGCAAGCATTCTTATCCACTGAGCCGCCTCTCCAGTTCTACATTTAGGTTGTGAACTTAGCCCCAGGCCCACATTCTGACTTTCAGCCTTAGCAGTTAAGGCTCTGTGAGAATTGCTCATTGAGCGGTGCCCGGCCTGGAACCATACACTACATCTGTAGTTCATGTCTTCAGGTATTGACCTTAAATGTTTTAGAGGAGTCTTATTAAGTGGCATGTAATTGTAGTGTGTCCTCGGTATTTGCATGTCCCTGTGCTCGCTGATTTTCAAGGACTCGGTACTTGGTATACAGTCATGTTCACAGCTAATATTATCACTGAAAAAGATACAGAGCAAAGGACAAAGCCAGGCAGATTTCCAAGAGGCCCTGTTCCAGTGAAGTGACACATGACACTGAATTTCCCCTGCCTAGTGACATCATGGGAAGCTCTTTGCAGGCTCCATGCCCAGGATTCCCATCCTGTGCTTGTCATATAGGCTTTCTCTGTTACTTTGCTCAGAATTCCAGGCTCTCAGAAGGGAAGCAGGTGTTCAACATTAACCATACTGGTCAAACAGTTTGGGCCCAAGGGATAGCTGAGGAGTGGGATTTGAGGTGCTCCTTAGACCTGAGTTCCCAAGTGCCACTCACTGTAATTCCTAGAGCCAGGTCTCCTGGGAGTCTGCTGGCCATGCTGGGTCTCTGCACGAGACACTGCTGCTGCCACTGTCACCCAACTCTTGGTTAAGGTATTTCCTGGAATTCTTCATGTAAGCTACATTTTCTCCTGTTGCAATTTTAAGTATTTAGTGTAGAAGATATTTAAAGATTGCAAATTCTTCATTAAACTGCCATTTTAAAAACTTCAGGCACACTCAGACAGTCCATTACTCTTCCTATTTTTGTATTCCGGTTATCCACAGCCCCACTGTGGTGGTGGTCCCTGTGGCTCCTCTTCACTGTTGCTCCATCACATGTTCTGAGCTCACCTTGGAACTAGCTGATCCTATGCTGCTCTGTGGTCCCGCTCTGAGGAAATGACATCTAGGACTCTGGATATGTACTGTGCTGTTCAGATGTCACTGTTCCTGAACTGAGCAGAGGATGTGTGGACATGCATAAGTCTGCATCTGTACCTGTCTGTACTGAAAGCCATGCATTTGCTGTGGCTCCATTGAAGCTGACAGCATGGACTCCCCTACTGTGCTTTCTTTTTAACCTGTGTAATTCCCTCCTCCGCTAGTGAAGATTGGCTTCTACCGTCTTTACTTGTAAAAGTATCTTTTATTCGCCTGATATAATTGTCATCTCTGAGGCTTACTGCCTCTATCTGCTAATCTAGGCCTAGTCCTGGAAGCTTCTAGCCTCAGTACAATCTAATCTAGACCTAGAATGTTTTCAGCCTCTGAGACTTACTGCTGAACAAGCTCACTCCTTCCTAGCTCTTTCTGAACTCTGGCTGGCTGGTCAATTCAGCTGTTCTGGCTCAAACTCCTCTCCAAGCTGACTGATTCACTCTGGCTTCTCTCAGCTTCTGACTGAATTGCTCTGCTTGGCCTCAGACTAACTTTGGCAGTCTTTTCTAACCTGGTTCCTTCTCATTCTCTTGCTTTTTTGGTCTTCACCTCTGTCTAGCTTGTTCTCTCTGTAACTGTCCTGGTAACATTGCCTCCTCCCTGTTTCTTTGCCTGCTCTTAAGTAGACTCCCTTTGCTTTCTGTTCTCATGAGAGTTGGGCTATCCTATTCTGTCAAATCTTTCTCTGATTCGACACTTTGTTTGCCTCTCAACTAGACATCACTTTCAAGCAAGGTTGTTTCCTTCTACAAACTTACTTTACCTTCATTGTTTGGGATTAAAGGTGTGTACTAAGAGCCTGTCTGTATTTCAGCTAGAGGGATTAAAGGTGTGTACTAAGGCTGAGCCACACTACAACTAAAGACAAGTTTTTCCAATAAACAACACAGTCTTGGGGTTCACTGTGTGATCAAATAACCTGTAACATTTACTCTATTTTTGGTTAGCATCCTGTAAGTAGCCAGTTTCTCTTTCCCAGCCTGACCCTCTCCCATCCCTCCTGCAGATACCCTCAGTCCCTCCTCCCTTGCTTATACAAACTGATCTTTTCTGGTCCTAATAGTCCAAATGAATTGCTCATAAAAAGAAGGAAAAGAAAGATGAGATTGGGGCATGGAGCAGTACAGGGGTCAAGGCCAGCACATAAAGTGTCGGTGGAAGATTGAAGAGTCATAGAAGCTTTGCTTTGAAAGGATTGACTTTGAGGGCAGATGACATTGGGAGAGATAGCAGTGAACAAGAAAACAAATATAGTATTAGGATGTTTCACAGTTAAAAGCCAAATTCTTTGATTCCCAGATTATTTTATCCCTCTGTAGAATATATCTCATTGTTATACCTTGTGATTATTAACTGTGGCAAATGCTCTGAATTCATCTTTAATATTGTTGTGGAAGTAACCATTCTCCTTGTGAAGCTAACCATTCAGTTCAGCTCAGGTACAGAAGACAGACCAAGGAAATAACACTGTCTAGCTTGGTATAGCATTGAGTTTGTTGCGGTGACTCCCTGGAGCATGGCCGATGGCTTTGGAAAGCTGCATCCCTGGGTCTCCCTGCTCCGTGTGCAGGAAGTACCCATGAAGAGTCTTCTCTTTCCCACTGTAATTCGAGTTCTCTAGGGAGAAGAGCTAATAGGATTAATGCTGAGAGGTTTATTTTGATTGGATTTCAGGACCACTCTCAGTTGGTCACCGTCAGATTCTGATGCTGCCACAGTGCTCTTCATCTTCAGGGACTCCTCTATGAAACCCCTTCACCCAGCACCACACTGTGCCTTTCTTAGTGTTACGGGTCAGACTGTAAGGAAAAATTAAAGCTTTAAACCTGTACTGACTAGGAAGAAAAGTTATGGGCCTAAGAATCGATCACAAACTGGCCACATAGGCCCGGGAAAGAACAAACAAGTTGTTAGATATCATAAGAGCTGGCAGGTCAAGAAGACATAAAACTATAAAC
>NW_022196905.1:141067997-141091693 GCF_008632895.1 Mastomys coucha | reverse complement strand
AAAAAACGAAATGAGGGCCGGGCAGTGGTAGCGCACGCCTTTGATCCCAGCACTTGGGAGGCAGAGGCAGGCAGATTTCTGAGTTAGAGGCCAGCCTATTTTACAGAGTGAGTTCCAGGACAGCCACAGCTACACAGAGAAACCCTGTCCCAAAAAACAAAACAAAACAAAAAAAGACAAAAGAAAAAAAAAAATGAAGTGAGATGTGTGCACTGAAATGATGTCTAACAGAAACATATTTATTAAGAGTGTAGTGGTGCATGCTTTTAATCCCAGCACTTGGGAGGCAGAAGCAGGGGGATCTTTGTGAGTTTGAGGCCAGTCTGGACTACAAAGTGAGTTCCAGGACACCCAGGGCTATACAGAAAGGGATGGGGAATTATTCCAGTATTAAAGTCAGATTTCAATAGGGTCAAAAACAATTCTTTTGCACCAACTTAATAATTCTTTTAAGCTCAGAGTGAATGTTTTCTGAAATTGTGTCTTGATCTTTATTTTTCAGGATGAAAGTTAAGAAACTACCCATGATCCTGGCTCTGCACCTGAAGAGATTTAAGTATATGGACCAGCTTCATCGATATACAAAGCTTTCTTACCGGGTGGTGTTTCCCTTAGAACTCCGTCTGTTTAACACTTCAGGAGATGCAACCAACCCTGACAGAATGTACGACCTGGTCGCTGTTGTGGTTCACTGTGGAAGGTAATTGTGACCCTGGAGAGAGCATGTTCAGGGTATTCACAGGGACTTTTGTTAAAAAAAATAATAATAATAATAATAATAATATACTGTGTTTTTCCTGCGCTTGTGCCTGGTGCCCTCAGAGCCCTGAAGAGGGCATTAGATATACTGGAACTGGAGTTACAGATTGTTATGAGCCAATATGTGGGTGTTGGGACCTGAACCTAGGTCCTCTGCAGAAGTAGCTAGAGCTCTTAACCCTGGGCAATGTCTCCAGCAGCCCCCATTCCCCTTCCCCCCCCTTTTTTTAAAGACAGAATCTTTGTTGTGAAGCCCAGGGTGGCCTCAGCCTCCTTGGTGCGGGAACCCCAGGTCTGCGCTCCCACACTTGGCTACATTCCCATGTTCCTCATCTTTCTCAAGATCAGTTTGTTTTGAAATTAGCTTTTGAAATACGTACTTTATCACACCTTCCATTAAACCTTTAATACTTTAACTTTATGCCTTCATTTTCACTCTAGTCTAACTTAGTCTAAGGGCCTGATGTCATAGTTTATAGAATTTGACCATCTGTTGGTTTCCTCTACTTTTTTGGTTTTGTTGTTGAAATGATGCTGCCTGAATAGATTTTGCAAGACAGACTGTTCCCGAGTGTGGTGAGGTGTGTTCTCATCAGTGGCTATGAGAAGCATTTGAGTGATGGTGGACATTACACTCAACAGTTCACTGCTCTGACTATCCTGCTGTATGTATTCTTCATCCCCAGCTAGCCAGATTTATGGACAGTCCCACTGTCCCACTCGAATCCCACTTGAATCCACAGGACATGTGTTCTCTTTGTGGATGCATATGCCTGTAGCCCTTTCTTGCAGGGTGTGTGATTTGGGGGCTAAACCCAGAGTCTTACACATGTCAAATAAATGCCGTACTACCTAGCTGTATGCCAGATTTCTCAGAGCACATAGCATTCCTCTAGAGCAGGAACATTAACTCCCAGCTCCTGTCTCAAGTAGTGGACACCCATCCCTAACACCACCCCCAAGAGTTCAGAAGCCCTCCTTGGACTGTTGAGGGCACCTGCACTGTGTGTATCGTACACAGACATACTTATATATATATTTTTTTATAACTTTGAAATTTAGGACAAGAAGGTAATATAATGTTTTTAATTAACTTTTCTTTTTTTCTCTTGTTTTAGTGGTCCCAACCGAGGCCATTATATTGCAATAGTTAAGAGTCATGATTTCTGGTTGTTATTTGATGACGACATTGTAGAAGTAAGTAGCTTCTTAATTGCCTTGGAGTTGTGCATTTCTCTTTACTTTTTCTCCCTCCATAGCCTCTCATTCACTTGTGGCTGGTGGTATTAATTAAATTGTTGGCCAGGGCTTTATAGTGTAGTTAGAGTCAAGTACAGATGTCTAACCCAACTCAGTAAGGCTTTGTTGCTGTGATAGAACACTATGACCAAGGTACCTTATAAAATAAAGCATGTAATTTAGCTTATGGTTTCAGATGCTTAGAGTCCATGATAGAGGCAGGAAGAGCTCACACCTTGATCTGCATGCAGGAGGCAGCGAAACCATCCTGGGAGAGTGGGAATAAACCTACAAAGTCCACCCACAGTGACACACCTCCCAATCCTTCCCAAACAGCTGCCCCAACTGGAGACCTACCATCCAGACTTCTGAGTTCATAGGAGCCATTCTCAGTCAAACCACCACACCCAATGTGAACATTTCTTTGCAATGTGAACATGCACAAATGGATGTTCATAGCCACTAGGCAGATAACAGTGTGATGAGTCCTCACCCAGGCAGGCCCCCCTGGGTGGCCAGCACAGCAGTCCACATCCCTGTCCTCCAACCTCTATCTCTTGCTGTTTGGAGTTTTACAGTGATGAGCACATTTGCATAGTTCCCCTGAGCCTGGCTCTTGATCTTCCGTTGCCATGAGCTTCATCCCCACAGTGCCCACTGCACACCAGTGCCTCCTGCTCCCTTTGTGCAGTTGGCTGCAAATGACTTGGATGGATAGAACAGTTGAGACGCTGGCACTTTGTCAGTATTGACACGTTCTGATCAGTCCTTGTGCTGGTCCTTCACTGACAGCATCTCTCACCTCTCTTGACACTAGGCCAGACTGTTAGGTTGACCATTTTTACACATCCAAAATAGTTGACAGTTAAGGTGTTTTATTTGGTTCACCTGATACTTAGGAGGGAGAGGCGCTGGCTCAAGGGTAGCTGTTGTGTTGAGTTTTGGACCTGTTGCTCAAGGTGTTTCCCACAGGACTTCTCCTCAGCCGTGGGGCTGAATACTGTTTGCCCCATTCTGAGTGACATTGGATACTGTTGTTCATTGGAGTTTAAAGAATAGTTGTCAAAGATGGATGCGCTAATGTTTCTGTTCTGCCTCACAGAAAATAGATGCACAAGCTATTGAAGAATTCTACGGATTGACATCTGATATCTCCAAGAACTCGGAGTCTGGGTACATCCTTTTCTATCAGTCTCGGGACTGAAAGGAGCCACAGTGGAGAGAAGCTTCTGCATGCTTCTCTGGTTATTTCAGAAAGGATAGAGCTGATGTTCAAGAAGAGAGAAAGAGAGAGAGACACACACAGAACGCTCAGGGCAGTAGCTCACTTTGCATACAATAAAGCAAAGACTGTGGATTAATATGCCCTTCCGGTCACAGTAGTTGAATTTTTTGCTCAGGAATCATGCTGTGTGTGCAGTTCACACAGGAAGTGAAGTCAGAGATAGCAGCTCTCTTGTAAAGCGGCCGCCAGCTGCCGACACATTTTCTGTAGTAATTGCACCAATGATGATTTGAATTCCTCGGGAGGGCAGTGGAAGAATTAGAGTGTGCTAGGCTGATTGAGCACACTGCACTGTGCGCCAGTGCGCGGATGTGTACACTGTGCATGGGAGCAGTTGCGGTCTTGTCAAGCATCCCAGAAAGTACCTTTGGGCCCAACACTTGCAGTTGCCTTCCTGACGCACAGAGCACAGACCCGGAGCCCGGTGTCAGGAGGTCAAAGATACCCTGCTTCTCTGGAGAAGCGTGTGATCATATACAGTGTATGTACATGGCGGGAACAGCTGGTCAAAACTGGCTTCTTGATTCCCCAAGGGGAAAGACTGGCTTTGTAATGATCTTTTTTCCTTATTTATTTTACTTAAACTGGTTGAGTCCAAGCATTGTGTGAAGTGCCCGTGACTCTACCAGCAAGTCTTAGCATATTTTATTAGTTTGTCAGCTCAAGTAGTCCTGTTGTTCGTTTCTGTTTTCAAGGTGAAGTGAACATTCTAGCTGAAATCACTAAGATAATCATGAGCCGATTGCAATGAGTGGGGTCAGTGCTGTCAGGAGGGACTGTCTCTGGCTGAGCATTTGCTCTTCGGTTATAGTTTGTCAACTTTTTTTTAAAGCTTTAATTTCAGTAAAGTAGGAATTCCCTGTTGCTAGAATGATAAAGGAAGCCCCAGCGTGAAGCTGGCATGCTGCCAGCCAGAACTCCAGGACTACAGTGCACAGCTGTGGCATTCTTTAGTCTCTTTTTAGCCTTGGGAAGGACCAGTAGAGCAGCCAAAACCCCAGCAGCAGGGGCAGCTCACGCCCTTTGGAAGATTACATTTTGGAAAAGCAGTAATCTCGAAAAGAAGCCCCTCCCTCTCCTGACCTGAGCGTCCTATTTGAACTGTGTTCGGACGCTTACAACTAGATCTGTTGGGAGTTTAAGAAACAGTACAGGGAGTCTCCACATACGGCCAGGCATCAAGTGGTATGACAGTGGCTGAATGTAACTTGCAGAAAGTGGTTGAGGATTCTAGTCAAAGTCGCAGCTGTCAGACTCTGGGTAGCCTCACACTGCTCTCCTCATGCCGTGGTGGTGGCCTGTTGGTGAAGCCCCTGGTTTTCTAAAGCTATTTTACTAAAACTGTTGACCGAGAAGCAAACAGCAAAAAGAAATGTTTTTTGTGCTGCTATGATTAACATTTATTTTCTACCTTTAGCTCAGGAAACGACTTCATCTATTCATCCCATAAGCAGATTTGTAACGGGGTCACTTAGCTAATTGGGCTTCGTAGACAGATGTGCTGGGAGAAAAAGATGGCCTTTGGCAAACTCATTTTGATAGTTTCTGAAGCCTTACCCTGGCTGGGCTTTGTGATCTGCCAGCATCGCACAGAGAACCGCAAGAGCATGGGAGTTAGAACCGAGAGCACAGGCCTGTGAGGGCCCACACTAGATTGTGTTGGAATTCAGAACTGCATTTGCTGCAGCTTTGTGTTCGAAGACAAAGCATAAGGTGGGGACGAGTCCTCCAGGCCGCCTTGTGCAGCCCTGAAGTACTGTGCTTGCTTGCGCACATGTTTTTGAAGTTAAAACACAAGCTGGAAAAACCTAGTTAAGTTCTCCGTGAGGCAAATTGTAGCTTGGGAGCCAAGCTCTGAGCAGGCAGGCCTGCTTAGCTCAGGTCTGCGCTGGACGGTTTGCAGGGGAAGGACTCCTAGGTGTTGGCTCTAAATTTACTTTTTATTCATTGTACAGGTGGATCTGAGTGAGACATTTTGAATTTTAACTGAGACTCAGTAAACTTAAAAAACATACAGGGTTTGGGTTGGGGACTAGGGATAGCAGATACAGGAAGTGAGAAAGAAAGGTGACCTACCCAGCACACATTTCAGGTGATTGGTGTTTGCCTGCGATTATGATGAGGGCAGATGCAAGTTTCAGACAAGGCTAGTTGCTGTGTAATTATGTACATGTTTGCTTGGGCAGCTGTCCCAAATTTTGTATATTAGAACAAAAGTTTCTATGAATTATCATAACTAAAAGTAAATATTCTAAGTTAAGCCCACTTCTGAGTCATGCAGCTTCTGTTATGGGAATTTCACCTTTAGAAGGTTACTCAAGACAAGAGCCAAGTGGCTTAGGAAAGGGCAAGGAAATGTGCTATAGCGGCCTTATGGCCTCAGCCATCAGCGTCGGGTTTTTCTTTCCTGGATGGCCGTAGGAACACCTCACTTTCATAACATGCTCCTCCTGATATTTTCTGTAAAGATGCTTTTCATTAAAGATTCTCTCGTGAGGGATGTGGCTGGGAGCTGGGAGGCCAGGTGCTGGGGTTCTTGTTCTCCAGTGAGCTTAGCTGTGTGACCTTGGGCAAGTCACCTAACCTCTCTGTGCTTCAGTCTCCCTCTTGTAAATGGGAGTAATACCTACCTCACAGGGTTGTTGTGGGGATTAATTAGAGAGGAAGTCTGTAAAGCATTTAAAAGGTTCTTGAAGAAGGCGCTATATAAATACAAAATAATATCTATTAAAGTTGGCTTATTTGTGCTTGTTGGTTTTTAACTATATTTTTTCCGTTTGCCCAAAATGTATTTGAAATTAAAAGCATACATTTTAGGAATATGTATTAGTCCTTTTGCAAGTTGCAACTGTGTTTTCCCCAGAGCCCCTAGAAAACCACACACATAGAAAACTGTTTTGTTGGGTCTTGTTCTCCAGCCCTGTGAAAGACTTCCCAAGTTGAGCATCTTATAACAAGGAAAGGTTTGTTTGGGCTTATGGTTCTAGGGGCTGAGGTTCATCATCAGTTGGAGCCTGTGGCATGGTGGCAAGAAGCAAAGAGAAAAGGGATCTATGGTTGCACCTTCTGTCTTGGAAAGTCACAGTTAACTCCCTGCTGTTGGCCCTAGCAAGCCACCTCCGTGGCCTTGGGGGAGCACCAGGTCCAGACCAGCTGTTCCACAATGGCATTCATGCCTTTTGAGACAGATCCCTCGTTTATAAGAGGGAAGTTCCCAGAGGCCAGTGTCTGTCTGTCCCTCCTCCTTTGCTCCTGTGCCGTCTTGAGCATGCACTCAGGGCCTGGTCTGAGTAGCCTGAGCTGTAATTTTCCCAGCAGCCCTCTGTTCTGAGGACACTCCGAGCCTGCCTAATGGAAGTCTACTTTGTTAGGGCTCTGAAAGACAGTTCTCAGCAAGCAGTAAGTGAGCCCCACTGCCAGGAGAACTTGATTTACCTTGGGTGACTTCGGTTTCCCACGTCTGTAGCACATTTCCTGTTTCACTGGGAGCAGATGAAATCATGCCTCCCAGGTTCGCTCACAGCCTCAAAGCCGTTCTTACTGGTCAGCACCCACCCACAGCCCCTCCCAGCCCTCTGCAGTCTGTCCTGGAGCTTCTGAAGGAAGAATGCTTGGATGCTGGTCTCTGTGGCCCTGGACAGAGTAGTCTCTTCCCCAGGATTATGGTTTTGTTTTGTTTTCAGTATCTGAAGTTTTCTTTCCTGTAATTAGGGTCAGTCAGATTGGAGATAAATGTTTATTGGCTCACAACTCTTCTATAACCTGTCCTGTTCTGGCCTCAGACTTGTTGAGCCAGTCCATCCGTGGGGTGTGGGAGGGGGCTGGGGGTGGGGTTTGCTGTTGGTGGGAGGTAAGAGCCTAGAAGGATTTTTGTTTAAGCTGCCAGTCTCAGATCAGAAAGGTAAGGAACTTTGGGAGTTCTTCATCTTTATTGCGTACATGGCCCCTCTCCCTTCCTGTCTGCCTACCAGGGTGTTGCCTGCCCTTACCACTTGCTGAGCCTCCTGTCACCACAGCTGTGTCCGCTTTACACCTCACAGGTGGAATTGTGAAGGGTTTGTTTTGTGTCTATTAGTAAATGGTTCCCAAGGCTCAGTTGTGCAGTAGAATGTGCCAACATTTCTTTTTTTCCTTTTTTAATTCAGTTTTGCTAAATATCACAGGCTGGTTTCAGGCTTGCCATCCTTCTGCCTCTGAGAGAATTTCCTTTCTTATAAAGCTTAAATAACACAGAGAAACTCTTACAAAACCAAAGGAATAAAGCTTAAATAACATCTCATTGTCCCTGCCCTGATCATGTGGTGACAGATTGAGACTCATGTGCACTAGTGTGCACATTCGAGCCCTTGGGTCTGTTTCTTCCTAGGTGTGTATATGGGAAATGCTGGATCATGTGGAATTCTATGCTCTTAAGTTTAAACAACCAACCATGGTGTTTCCCATACCTGTACCAGCTTACCCCTGCCAGCACCTCACCAATCTGCTTTCTCAGCCTCCCAGCATATACTTCTGTTGTGGTTTTTGGTTGAGTAATTGCCATCGAGATAGGTGTAAAGTGCTCTGTCTCCTAATGGTTTGGTTTGTGTTTCCCTGTGTCTGCTCCCATTGACTATAAAATTGTAGCCGTGATGGGCAAGTTACTTGTAGACTGGTCTCTTTGTTTCCAATTCGGATGCTTCTCATTTCCTTTTGTTGTTCAGTTGCCCAGGTTAGAACCTTCCTTCATCACCACTCTGAATGGAAGCCATAGAAGGGGGAGGGCATCTTCCTCATCCCCAAAGGAAGATCCACCTTTCGCACTGAGGATGATGTCATCTATAATTTTTTTCCCACGTGGCCTTTCTCATTTGGAGGGCAGATTGGAAACATCACATTTCCTCACATGTCTGAGTTGCTGAGGTAATCAGGTGTTGTTCACCCTCATCGTTGTATCAGTGTGGCATATGACAGTTCTGGTCATTTAAGGAACTATCCTTGCATTCTGGAAATGAACACCACAAGGTTTCAGTATGTAATCTTTTTACGTGGCTCCTGAGTTTGTTTGGTAGAATTTGGTTGGCCAGTTTTCCATTGACATTGACTGATACTAGCAGCAGCGGTAGTGGTGGCAGTGTGCATTCCTCACTACCTGCCCCAGTGTTCTGAATTCTCAAATGAAAGACAAATGCAGCCTTATATTTAATATGCCTTAATCAGCTCAATGGCTGGGCCACTCCCAAACTTCCATGTTGCTAATGCCTCCATCTTTGCTACTCTAGATCAAATGGGGGAGGGGGGCTGGGGCCACTCTTCCTCTGCTCTTAATGTGATTCGTATGCTCTCCTGCAATTCTCAGTTGTGGGCCTTATTCCTTTCCTGGCATGGCAATTCTCCTTTCTCTAGGTTCCCTTGCCCTCAAATCCTAAAGTTCCACCTCTTTCTCTCTGCCCAGACATTGGCTGCCAGCAACTTTATTTACCAACCTGAATCAACTGGGGGCAGGGACCCTCACCATCTTACACATGGATTCTCTTACAATATTAGAAACCCGAATAAAAAGTTGTGCTGGCTGGTTTGACACAAGCTGGAGTTATCACAGAAAAAGGAAATGCCTCCATGAGATCCAGCTGTGGGGCATTTTCTCAATTAGTGATCAAGGGGGTAGGGCCCATTGTGGGTGGTGCCATCCCTGAGCTGGTAGTCTTGGGTTCTATAAGAAAGCAAGCTGAGCAAGCCAGGAGAGCAGCCGGTAAGCAACATCTTCCATGGCCTCTGCATCTGCTCCTGCCTTCAAGTTCCTGCCCTGTGTGAGCTCCAGTCCTGACTTCCTTTGGTGATGAACAGCAGTGTGGAAGTGTAAGCTGAATAAACCCTTTCCTCCCCAACTTGCTTCTTGGTCATGATGTTTGTGCAGGGATACAAATCCTAAGACACAAGTGTTAGACCAAGTCCACAGCATACTGGTCTGTAGTTTTTGTGGTTTTCCTTTCCCTTTGTATTTGTGTCTTGTGATGCTGAGAATCAAATCTGGGGCCTTAGACCTGCTTAGGAATGAGCTGTATCCCAGCCTTTCTTTCTTTTCTTTTTTCTTTTTTTTGTACTGTCTTTGACCTTTATATCAGAATGACGGTGGCCTCACAGAATGAGTTAAGAAGTTGTCCCCCTAACATTTTAGGTGAACGTGAGAACTTCAACCCCCTCCCCCTCCGCCTTGTTTTTAACCAGTAACTGACACTTATATTTGTAGTCCTTGAGGAATTGCAAGGCATGCACACAGTCTGTGTCAGTAAAGAAATCACCTTCTAAGGAGCCAAAGGCAGCCTGGTTTGATGGAAAAGGAACATATACACAGCTTTAAAGAACAGGTAGAGATGACAGTGTGGTATCCATGGGGTGCAGGTCCAGAATGGAGAATCTAGAAGTCAGGATTGGTTGAAAGGACTGGTGATGGAAGAATGCTAATCAATGCTATAGATGGGAATAGAATTGAGAATTTCACTTTTGCCCTAGGAATAGGTTGCGAAGGTGTCCTCATCAAGGCTGACTCCTGAGAAAAGTCACAGAATATTTTACACCATACTCACTCACTGTAGTTCATGGTGATTTTGAGTGTTTTCTCAGTTTTTTATCTGGTTTCAAACTTTGGGGAGAAAAAAGCAAAAGCTCACACTGATTACTTTAAGAACCATCTTAATATCACACAGAGGAGTGGTAGTGCATGTCTTTAGTCCTAGCGTGTAGGAGACAGAAGCAGGTGTTGGAGGCTAGCCTGGTCTATAGAGTGAGTTCCAGGATGGCCAGGGCTACACAGAGAAACCCTGTGTCTAAAAACTAAAAACAAATAACACCCCACTACCCCCAAAAGAACTGGCTTGATATTAAAACAAAACAAAAAACCATTTCAGTGGTCAGACTAGCCTTTTTTTGTTTGTTTGTTGTTAAGATTTATTTAAGGTTGAGTACACTGTTGCTGTCTCAGACGCACCAGAAGAAGGCATCAGATGCCATTACAGATGGTTGTGAGCCACCATGTGGTTGCTGGGAATTGAACTCAGGACCTCTAGAAGAGTAGTCAGTGCTCTTAACCACTGAGCCATCTCTCGTGCGCAGACTAGCAATTCTTAAATCTGGATAATTGGAGAATGTTCTGACTCCTGAGCTAAATCCCCAAAGATTTTCCTTCTCTGACTGGAGGTGAAGAATCCCCCCTCCCCCCAGATTCTAGGAGGTTCTAATCAGATTCCGGGCTTCCAGAATCTCAACACATTTGGAGATTTGCATCCAATTTCTGTGAGCTCACTGTCAGTCCAGCATTGATCTGATGTGAGCGTTATCAACAAGATCCTAAAGGCAACTTAGTGAGTATAGAGTATAACAGCACAGTGCTTGAAAGTTGCCTTGTGGGTTGTTGTACTTGAGGTGAACTGGGACAGCGATGGAAAGCGGCGAGAGTGTGGTACTGCATACCAGTATTCAGCAGTGGGAGGAGCGGAAAGTGTTAAGCCATCACCATTGGTTGCTCCTGCCAGTGCTCAATCTCTAAACACCCCCCCACCCCGTGTGTGTGTGTGTGTGTGTGTGTGTGTGTGTGTGTGTGTGTGTTGAGATAGGGTTTCTCTGTAGCCCTGACCTGGAACTCCCTCTGTAGACCAGGCTGGCCTTGAACTCAGAAATCTGCCTGCCTCTGCCTTCCCCAATTGGAAGCTTTCTAAATCAGATTCTTCGAACCTGCTCAAAGTTGCATTAGGAGCCTCGCCCCTCTTTTCATATGTGGAAGCCCACTGACCATTGCAGGCAGGTGGTCCCACATTTTCTCTTCCCATGTCTGGGTTCGCTGCTCCAGGCTGCTCTTTGCTGTTCATACTAGATGATCGTGGATTGCTGCAGTTTACCATTGGGAAGTTGCCTCTGGTCCTCTTCCTAAGAAGAGAGGAGGGTGAATTGAATACACCTGTATCAAGATTTCCAATAGTTGAGCTGATATGTCAAAGTAAAGTCAGTGGCATTGGGCACACCCACTCAGCATATACAGAACACCTTAACTGGAAGGATGTTCAGATGGGGGGGTTCAAAGAGACTTTATCCTATTACCTCTGTAATGAAAGACTTACATTCTAAGTTACATTACATTACATTACAAATACCCAAGGAAGCCAGGCATGGTGATGTATGCCTACAAACCCAGCATGCAGGGGGTTGGGGGTTCAAAGCCAACCTCAGCTACACAGAAGATTTGAGGCCATCCTAGGCCACATGAGACCCTGTCTCCAAAATGAAGGTGAAGGTGAGGTGACCTATTATGTAATAGTGTTATTTTGTAATAACTCCCTAGTAAATTCCTGAAAGCTCACACTGGGTCACTTGTAGACCGTATTTAAGAAAAATAAAACAATTTTACTATATTTTTTAAATGCTACTCTTAGTATGTTGTTCACTTTTCTATTACTGTTATAAAATATCACAACCAATGTAGCTTAAAGAGATAGTGTTTAATTGGGTTTATGGTTTCAAGAAGGTTAGAGTCCATGATGGCTGAGTAAATTAAAGGCATGGGAGCCGAGACAGCACACTGAATGTCAGGAAACTTTTGAAACCTCAGAGTTTATCAGCCATTGGCACACCCAATCCTTCCCAAACAGTTCCACCAACTGGAGGCCAAGGATTCAAACAGCCAGAGGGAAGAAGGAAGCACATGAATTAACCCCAGCACTCAGAAGGCAAGCACAGGTGGATCTCTGAGTTCAAGGCCAGCCTAGTCTAGAGAGTGAGTTCCAAGATATTCAGGACTATACAGAGAAACCCTGATGGGGTGGTGAGGAAAGATGTGGATTGTGGGAAAGAATTCGGCAGAACCTATAGGAGCCATTCTCTTTCAAACCACCACACTTAGTGTATAAAGCCTTCATCCATTGCAAAGCATTTGAAGAAGACTAATATTCTGTGTGCACATTTGGACCATTTAGTTTTTAACCCATTAGCCACTATTTTGCTAGCAGAGCTTTCCTGGCTAGAGACTATTTTCCAAGTGGTGTTTATTTTAGGCCACAGGCATGGATATATGTTCTTGGTTAGACTTTTACTGATGACATATATATATATATATATATATATATATATATATATATATATATATATATATATATATATTGCTGTTAGCAGGACAGAGATTAGCTGTAGCCATGGAAACTTCAAAAAATATAGCTATAGGTAAGCAACTTACCTTTCCCCTAGTGCCATGTGTGTACATCATTCTTAGTTATTTTTCTATTCCTGTGATAAAATACTACCATCAAGGCAACCTATAAAAAAAGTGTTAATTGCTATTATACACTGAGAAAGTTTGGGGCTGGAGAGATGGCTCAGCGGTTAAGAGCACTGACTGCTCTTCCGAAGGACCTGAGCTTAAATCCCAGCAACCACATGGTGGCTCACAACCATTTGTAATGAGATCTGACACCCTCTCCTGGAGTGTTTTAAGAGAACTATGGTGTACTTGCATATAATAAATAAATAGAGAGAGAGAGAGAGAGAGAGAGAGAGAGAGAGAGAGAGAGGGAGAGAGAGAGGGAGAGAGAGAGGGAGAGAGAGAATCTGTGGTGGAGCAAAGGCAAGGCCACAGGAATAGCTGAGAGCTCACATCTCCTCCACCTCCCCCGAGACAGGGTTTCCCTGTGTAACCCCAGCTGTCCTGGAACTCACTCTGTAGACCAGGCTGGCCTCGAACTCGCAGTGATCTACCGCTTCTGCCTCCCAAGTGTGTCACATCTTGATCTACAAGAGGCAGAGAGGGGGACACTGGGAATACTAGGTGGTTTTTAAAACCACGCCTGTCCACAGTGACACACCTCCTCCAATCAGGCCACCTCGTATCCTTCCCAAACTCTTCCCCCAACTGGGGTCCAAGTATTCAAACATGAGCCTATGGAGCCCATTCTGTTTCAAACCAACACACCCACCAAAAAGAAGGGCCTATTTTAAATGCAGTATGAACACTGTGATATCAAGTTGTAAGTATTATTGACAGTCTGTTCTTCATGCTAAACTTTTAGAGCTAGTTGGAAAGTACATTAACTTGATGTTTCACAGAGCGAGAGTTTATGATGCTGAGTCAAAGGGGTGGGTGGAAAGCTTTGCCTAGTGCAGGGTGCTCCTGGGCTACGGTATAGAGCATGGCATGTCGTGGCTATGATGAAACTCAGGTGGGAGTCGGCTGTAAGAGGGAGAGGGGCACCAGAAAAGATTGCTGTTTCTCCCGCTTCCCAGGGTGGATGGGGAAGACATAGAGTGGGGGTGGGGAGGGGAGGTTGGCGGGGAGCAGAGGACCAGAGGCATTTCTTCTAGGCTCCGCCCCACGGTTACCTAGCAACAGCAGGGGTAGAGTTCTGGTGCTAGTATTTGTTTCTAGTAAATTGACTTTGCCTATTATTCCCAGAGGCCTGGGGTGCTAATGAGAGGGTGACACGCCATTAACTAGACTCCGTGCTTAGGCCGCACCCAGTCTCTGCCCAACACATCACAAGGGCAAAGTCATCCCACAGGGACTTGAGGTTAGATAGAGTTGAAATGGGCTGGTATTTCAAGTGTACAAGACAGGGTGGGTTTCAGTGTCCTCTCTTGGGGTGTCACAAAGATGGCCGATTCTAGTGTGTGTCAAGTCAACAGAAACCAGTACACCATGGCTTTCCCATACTCTTTTTTTGGTTTTTCGAGACAGGGTTTCTCTGTATAGCCCTGGCTGTCCTGGAACTCACGCTGTAGACCAGGCTGGCCTCAAACTCAGAAATCCCACAAAACAAAACAAACCAGAAAGGTCAGGCTTGCAGTTAGAGCTGGTTTGAAAACTGGCCCGGCTCTTACATGTGAAGGGATGAGGGACTCTTTACAGCTCAGTCTGTCTGTGTGGACACTGTAAGATTAGACTAAGTGTCTAAAAAGCTCTGCCAACATGTTGGACATGCATCACACTTTCTCTCAGCTCCCTCATGTTTCTCACTAAATATTTAAGAGCCTCCTTGAAGGCTAATGCGCAGGGTTGACCACCGCGCATGCGCTCAGTGTTGGTTTCAATTCAGAATACCGGCAAAACAAACCTGTCAAACAACTGTCACAAACCTGGAAAGCCAGTGTCAGCATGGGTCATCCACCTGTTTCTGAGGCCTCCTAGTTGACCTGTCCTGCACATGTGCATGTCCCCTACACGATGATCATCGGCCTTGACTGCTGAAGGTTAATTCTTTGGTTTGCAAGAGGATATTGCCTTAGGGTTCTCTAGAGGACAAACTTACAGAATGAATATGTATATTTATTGAACCTGGATCCTCTGCAAGAGCAGCAAGTACTCTTAACTGCTGACCCTACTTATTTTTTTAATTATGTGTTTGTGGGTGTGGGGGCAGTATGTGCATTGGAATGCAGAATGTGTGTGTGTGTGCACATGCATTATGTGTGTATGTATATGCAGGCATGTGTGTATGTGTGTGTATGCATGTGTGTATGCATGTATGTGTGTGCATGTGTGTATATATGTATGTGTTTGTATGTGTATAAGTATGTGTGTATGTATGTATATATATGTGTGTGTGTATATGTATATGTACTGGCTAGTTTTGTGTGTCAACTTGACACAGGCTGGAGTTATCACAGAGAAGGGAGTTTCAGTTGGGGAAGTGCCTCCATGAGATCCAGCTGTGGTTAAGTATTATTGACAGTCTGTTCTTCATGCTAAACTTTTAGAGCTAGTTGGAAAGTACATTAACTTGATGTTTCACAGAGCGAGAGTTTATGATGCTGAGTTAAAGAGGTCGGTGGAAAGCTTTGCCTAGTGTAGGGTGCTCCTGGGCTACGGTATGGAGCATGGCATGTTGTGGCTATGATGAAACTCAGAACTTACAGAATGAATATGTATATTTTCTCAATTGCCCCTTGTGGGTGGTGCCATCCCTGGGCTGGAGGTCTTGGGTTTTATAAGAGAGCAGGCTGAGCAAGCCAGGAGAAGCAAACCAGTAAGAAACATCGCTCCATGGCCTCTGCATCAGCTCCTGCTTCCTGACCTGCTCGAGTTCCAGTCGTGACTTCCTCTGGTGATCAACAGCCATGTGGAAGTAAGCCAAATAAACCCTTTCCTCCCCAACTTGCTTCTTGGTCATGATGTTGTGCAGGAATAGAAACCCTAAGACAGTATATATACATACATGTGTGCATGCATGCATGTATGTATGTATGTGTATGTGTGTGCATGCATGTATGTGTATATGTGTGTATATATGTGTGTGCATGTATGTGTGTATGTATGTATATGTGTGTGTATGTATGTATATGGAGATTTTTTTAGAATGGTTTATAGGCTACAGTCTAGCTAGTCCAACAATGGCTGTTAACCAACAGAAGGTCCAAGCATCCAGGAGCTGTTCAGTCCATGAGGCTGGATGTCTCCTCTGGTCTCCAGAATACGCTGGAATCCCAAAGAAGTAGGCTCTAATGCCAGTGAAGGAACAACAGATGTGCTAGTGAGAGCAAGAACAAGCAGGCAGAGAGGGAGGAGCCTCCTTCCTCCATCTCCTTTATCCAGACTACCAGCAGAAAGTGTAGACCAGATTAAAGGTGGATCTTCCCACCTCAAAAGATCCAGATTAGAAATGAGCCTTCCCACTTCAAACGATTGAGTTAAGAAAAAAAACTCCTCACAGATATGCCCAGCCATTGGGTCTTAGTTAATTCCAAATGTTGTCAAGTTGGCAACCACGGATGGCCATCGCAGGTATAACCTCGTAAGCAATGTGTGACTTTATCAGAGTACTAGGTGATGCTGTGTCTGGCTCACTCAGCCAAGCTCTCTGGTTTCCCAGCAACAGTTTTAAAATCAAAATAGAGTGTGGCTGTCAGTGACAAGGCTGTCCCTGTGGAAACAGGACGGAGGAAGTCTCTCCATAGCCCTTTGAGGGTGGTGTCTGGATCTTGTAGGAAGTCACTTCTGCAGTCAAAGGGACTCCCTCCATTTTGATTTTTTACACTGCACCTCATCTCCATGGTCGGCGTGTGATTCTCGTCAGATTCCAGCATTGCAGTGAGTCTTCCAAATCAGGGTCAGGAAGAGTTTAATAGGGGGAGTTACTATTTTCCTGAGGATTAAACATAACCAGAGAATGGAATTATTACATAATCAATTACATTGGCTTACTTGATTAAAAACACAAATGTGATTTAGCCTTGAATTATCCTCTGGTTTGCTGTTCTCCAAAATGAGATTACAGTAAGACAGGAGCAGAACCTCTTGCGCATGGGCAGCTGTCCTGACACCAGGACTCTGGAGAACTGGGCTTCTGACATGGATTTTCTATTCATGAACTACCAGCAGGAACGTCACGGCTCCTGCGCCCACAGAAGATTGTCTGAAGACGGTGGGGCGTGGGGACAAATGCTGGAGCTTTGGAACCAGATATTGACTTCTCTGTCTCAACAGCTGTGTAAATTTCACATTACTTAACCTTATTCAGGCTGTTTTCAATAAAACAGAATTTAAGAAACGGCAGCTGCTTTGCAGGATTGCTTTTCGGGGGTTCAGGCACCATGTGTAAAAGGTGAGGTGACTCGTGCCTATAATCCCAGCACTTGAGTGAGGCCGGAGAATTGCCTTGAGTTTGGGGCCAGGCTGGGCTAACAAAATGAGAGATCCTGTCTCAGAATGAAAGGTACATTCACATGTGCTTACCACATGCTCGACCTCAGTATGTGGCTAGCCCACAGTGAAGGCACTCAGTGCAGATCAGGATACCATTGGGATTGATTCCAGAGTAGGAGGTCTCACTTTCTTCATTCTGGGAAGAGAGGCACACAAAGCCAGTGGTTCTTAGTTCCCAATGCTTACGAGAATCTTCTGGGTGCTTTGAAAAGGTTTTACTGTAAACTCTGATTTCAGCTTGCTTACTTTGGTGATGGTGGCGATTTTTCTTTTTTTTTTTTCCCCTCTGTGTAGCCCTGGCTGTCCTGGAACTTCCTTTGTACACCAGGCTAGCCTCAAACTCAGAGATCTGCCTAGCTCTGCCTCCCAAGTGCTGGGATTAAAGGCGAGCGTCACCACTGCCCAGCTAGTTTAACTGCTTTGAGGATGGATATCCATATCTTTTTAAAGAATTGATGCTAGCGGGGCAGTGGTGGCCCACACCTTTAATCCCAGCACTTGGGAGACAGAGGCAGGTGGATTTCTGAGTTCGAGGCCAGCCTGGTCTACAGAGTGAGTTCCAGGACAGCCAGGGCTACACAGAGAAACCGTGTCTCGAAAAAACAAAACAAAACAAAACAAAACAAAGAATGGATGCTATTAAACACTGTGGAGGCTGAAGAGGACTGCACTGGTCCCTTACCGGAAGCTGACTACCCAGCATCAGTGGTCCTTAAGGAGATGTTGCCGTGCCAAGGTCTGGTTACATATGGATGTTTGTGAACTACCATGTGGTAACAACCCAGGTCCTCTGAAGAGCAGCAGGTACATATGTGTGGAGAGTATGCATGTGGATGCAGTGCCCACAGAGGTCAAAAGAGGGCATCAGACTCCTTGGTGCAGGAATTACACGGGGTGGGATTTACTAGGCATGCTGGGAGTGATAGCTTTAACATTCACCCCAAGACCTGGGCTGACCGGGATGACGGAATCTTAGTGTTGAAGTGGGATGCTTTTGAGAGTCATGAATATATCCCTAAGCTGTCTTCTGGAAAATGGGCTGTAAGCTAAGGCTGTCTTGGGCAAAGAGGGATATATAGAGAATCCCAGAATAGAGTGTTTGAGAAACATCCACAATGAAAAGCCAGGCTCTCCAATGCTGTTACAGCTCAACATTCATCCCAGCAGGGGTGTCTCCAAACCATCTGTCCCCAATACCACAAGAGCTCCTGGTTTTAGGGACACTTTATAAAGCCACCCCTGTCCTCAAGGGCAGAGAAGAACAGCAAACATTTTCAAGCCAGCTTCCTGTGGGAAGTAGCAAGATGGGGGTATGAGGAAGGGATCCATGAAGATCTGCAGGAGGAGGAAGCAATTTCCTGCTTTACTGGCCTTTTCCTCCAAGGTCAAGAATGCACAGAAGTGGGGCTGGAGAGATGGATGACTCAGTGGTTAAGAGCACTGACTGCTCTCCCAAGAGGTCTTGAGTTCCCAGCAACCACAAAGTGGCTTACAATCATCTGTAATGGGATCTGATGCCCTCTACTGATGTGTCTGAAGACAGCTGTAGTGTACCCATATAAAAATAAATCTTTAAATAAAAATAAATAAATAATGCATGGGAGCTTTGCAGGTGTTCTGCTGAAAGGTGAAATGTGATTTAAGGGAAAATCTCCAAGCCTAGAGGTTGGCTCCTCGGTCTGCTTTCATGCTGTGGTGTGGATATTGAAATGACTCATCAGCTCTGCCTCTGTGTATGGTATCTTAGGGATGGGTACAGGATCACAAAAGAGACACCATGGAATATGTGGATGTCAGAGGGACCCAGGCTAGACTGTGAGGTGGACAGAGGCTGAGAGCCTTTTGGTGAGATGCTTGCTTGAAGTCAGACCTGAGCAAGGAGGTGGAAGTGTGGAGAGAAGAGTTAATTGCAAGGCTGGTGTGACCTGCTGTCATTTCCTTCCTTCTGTGTGGAATGCCATTGAGCCACAAGCCCGTGAGGGATTGCGATTCGCCCCTGCTAACCTCTTCCCCCTGTTGCCCATGGCTACACAGGAGAAATGTCACAGGCACTTGGGTATTTTGCAGCCATGGCTCCCGGCTCTGCTCAGCTTCACACCCTGCCAGCACATGCGTCACCTCTCCAACTACAAACCCAGCCATCTGCTCCTGCTGACATGAGTTATTCTGTTATTTATAGCTTCGCTCTCTTGTCTTTCGTATGATTTTAGTTTTTAAAACTTGATTAAGGTTGATTTGTATGGCCCCCGGGCGGTCTACCTGGATGTTTCATGTGCACACATCGTTCGCCGTTCTTGCAGGCTTAGCTCCTCAGCAGTTGGGTGCAGTTGGTTGATGCTATTGTTTCCTTGACGCTGTCTGTGTTCTTATCGATTTTCTGGCTGGTCCTCTTTCCCAGTGAGAAGAATGTCGAACACTCCAGCTGTATCTGTGGATTTTTTAGGGTCCCTTGCTTGATCAAATGAGCTGGCTAGACTGTCTGATACCTCCACTGAATTTGAAGCTCTATCTTTGGGTGCCTATACATCTCAGATAGTTAATGGCCATGTCCTGAAGTGGGTTTAATAACCCTACGGAAACGTAGCTTTCTTTGTTTCCTACTCGTGTGAGTTCACGAGTCAATGGTCACGTCTAACCCCCTGGGCTCATGCAGTCTTCCCCGTCGCATCCTCTGTGATGTTCCCTTAGCTTGGAGGGGGTGACACGGTCACTTATTGGTAGCTGTCCAACCAAATGTGAGTCTATGTGGTAACCATCACCTCCTTCAAAAAGAGGCTGCTCTGACCAGTGCTGGGAGCAGCACTAATCTATAGGTATGAACATAAATATTTCCAGGGTGGTTTGATGGACATGTATGTCCACTTAGCGAACCAGCAGTAGACACTTCCCCACTAGGGCCTATGATATAAGCATGTGTGTGTGTGTGTGTGTGTGTGTGTGTGTGTGTGTGTATGTGTGTGTGTGTGTGTAATGTTTTAAAACTCCATTTAATTTCTGTTTCATCATCTCTCAGTTTCCCCATCAGCAAAGTTGACAAAAGTAATAGATTCTTGTAAGGCTAACTATAAGCACATGGTACAAGAATGTAGTAGTACATGTTGAATAAGGACTGGTTGATATCACTAGTACCAGATGAGAAGTGGGAACAAAGAGGTTTGCCTTCTCATTCTGTGCTGAAGTATAACACAGAGGCCATCAGGTGATTCCACATGCAACCTTGGAAGCTCCTGCACTGGTGTAATGTCTAAGAGCTGATCCTTTGGCCCAGAGCCGAATGGGGTAGTGTTCCTCTGCTGATTGGGTCCTGAATCCCAACTTGTCATTAAGCTACTAAGATCTTATCATGGACTTCTGAGTGGGCTTAGAGCTACAGGCATGAATCCCCTCCTTTGGTGTGAGCCTCGGCTCCAATCAGGGAATAGTGAGTTACCCCTGGGACAGCCATGCTTACTATACAGCACCAATAAGCATCCCTCGCCTAGCAGGTTGTGGTGTAGTGTGCAGGATCCACAGCGGAGTGAGAAGACTTCTCTGACCAATGCTGAGAGCAACACTAATCTATAGGCATGAACATAAACATTTCCAGGACAGTTTGATGGACACAGAAGGCACATTTAGTGTAACAGTGGTAGCTTCCCCCGCTAGGGCTGATTTTTCTCTCCCAGATGTCTGACTAACACCCAGCACTTTTTGACACTATGAAATCTGTCTGTGGTTTGAATAAGAATGGACCCCATAGGCTTCCTTCCATTTGCTGTGGCCTTGCAGGAAGTGTGTCCCCAGGGATGGACTGTTAGGTTTCAAAGCCCCATGCTAGTCCCTGTCTCTTTCTCTGCCTCCCTTCCTGTGGATCAGGATGTGAAGCGTTCGGGCTTGTCTCCATCACCATGCTTAGCACCTGTTCCCCATCATGATGATAGACTGTCTGAAACTAATCGAGCCACTGTTAAATGCTTTCTCTTATAAGGGGTGTTTTGTCATGGCGTCTTTTCACAGCCCATAGAACACTGACTAAAGCACTCTCCAACAGGAAGGAAACTTCCAGATTTCCTCCTGATTTCTCAACATTCTACAACCAAAGCATAGGAGTTCTTTAGCAACGGGGTCTCACTGCCTAGTTCCAGAGCACAAACTAAGGCAGGACCTGTATTATTTTAGAGACTTCAGAGACTTCACTGACGACTTACAAGGAGGGGGTACCCCATTTAACTAGACCCCAGTTTTGAGATGGGGTCTAGTTGTTTTGCCCATACTGGCCTTGAACTTCATGATCCTCCTACCTCAGCCTCTTGAGTCTTGAGATGACAGGTCTGAGACACCAGGCTGTCTTCCATGTAGAGGTGGTGAGATCTGGGAGAATGCAGCTGCTACGTGAGCAGACTAAACTCATGCAACAGACAGCTTTAGTCAGAGGCTCAGACAATTTATACTCTGAGAGTTAGGAAAAAAAATTACATGAGTAAAGTTCTCATGGGTTTAAGCCGTATACATCACAAGGACAAGACACACGTGGCAAACCATGGTTTTCCACAGGGGCATATAAAGGACAGTTTTAACATTTCATAGAATAACAACAGCAAGCAGTAACGAGTAATCTTAAGTAAACCCACTCCTATTCACTACACCTGGGAGGAGCACAAAGACATATTCCTAGAGCAATTCCATGCTTTGAAGAAACTGAGGTCACAAGACTTGGGCTTTTTTTGGGGGGGTAGGGGGGAAGGTGTTCTCACAAGCACTCAGAATCCTCACTCTGCTCCATTCTCTGGACCCTGTTCCAACAACGGGGTTGGCTTTTTTTTTTTCAGTCGTTTGAAACGGCAGGATTTTAATCCGCTCTAAACTCTCCAATGAGTACTCACATGCTCCTTGCTACTCATCCAAATGTTTTGGATTCAAGAATGAAAGACACATACACACAGCCTTATTTTTAATATGCCCTAAACAGCTCAATGGCTGGGCCACTCCCTACCTTCTCGTGGTGTGGCTAACACACATTCCCCTCTGATGTTCCTGCGTTAATATATACTAAATCTATATTCCATGTTTGTTGCCCTGGACCCTGCTGGGCAGCCCTCCTGGTGCGGCTTTTCCCCTACATGTCGGCTGTCTCTCCCTCCTGCACCTTTCCAGCATGGTCTTTCTCCTATGCCCTCATCACTGCGGAATCCCCTCTTCCTCCTTCCTCTGTCCCTTCCTGGAATCCTAAAAGTCCCGCCTCCTCTGTCTCTCTGCCCAGCCATTGGCTGCTGGTAACTTTACTGACCAGTCAAAACCAACTGGAGACAGGCTTCCTGTAGTCATATGTGGGGGACACTGCAAATGGGTTTTTGGGTAACATACTTAGCATGAGAACAATCTTTATTTTATGTGTATTGGTGTTTTGCTTACATGTATGTCTATGTGAGAGTGTCAGATCTTGGAGTTATAGATAGTTGTGAGCTGCCATGCAGATGCTGAGATTTGAACCCGGGTCCTCTGGAAGAGCATTTAGTGCCCCCAACAGCTGAGGCATCTCTCAAGCCTCTCCCCATTTTTTTTTTTTTTTATGAAAAACCCACCACTCTGAGTCACCACTCCCTTTTGTGTTTTAAGTTTATTTACCGTGAGATCAGCTGACACTGTCACTGGTACTGTCAGCTTTAAGTCATCCCATGACAATTGAACATGGCGCCCACCCTCCCTTCCAGGATTTCTATGCCTTGGTCTCAAGCTTGATGCCATCAACAACAGTTTTCATATCCAGTAAAGTATGTTTGGGAAAGAGAACCCAAGTCTGCTCCTGAGCCTACATCAAAGCCACCTCTCTGCTCAAGAACCTCACTTCTCTTTCAAGTTGTCTCCTGTCATTCTCTCTGTGTCTAAACATCCTTTTACTTCTGTCACCGAGTGTCACTTGAAGGGTAAACTCACTGGGAACAGTAAGCCCTAGGTCTCCTATACTAGGATTCACTTGGCGGCTAACAGCCTTATCTTTCTTGATACCAATCAAGTGCTTAAACCTCTTGGCTGCTAAAAAACAACAACCCTTTTGCAATGGGCCCTTTACAAATGACAGCCCAATAGGGCATGCCCTGGCCTGACGGTGACAGCAGGAGATGGCTTTCCCAGCCACTTATAAAACAGAAAAGAGCTGAGAAACAGGTTGTGAGAGTTCATAGGCCAATTAAACAGAACGTTTCATCTCTTCCGGAATGTGGTTTTCCCAGAGCTTAGAAGCAGCTCTGACGTTGTGGGTCATGTGCTTCCAGCACACAGTACGAGCCGGTCTGGAGAACTAGTCCCAGCGCTTGCCTGGTGGCTGTCAGCATAGTCTCCCCGGAGCGTGACTGTGAGCCAAGCATCAGGGAGTCATCCTTATTAAGACCAATAGTATTGACTTCAGTAAACCGCACGTTCATACTTTCTGCCTCCTAAAGTCTTCACTTTCTTCCACGTTGTCACAAAAGAGAGGATTTGCCTTTTGCCTGGGGCTGAGGGCATAGCACCACGTGTGCATTACATAATGCGGTATCTGTCTAAGCATTGGTTTGGCATATCCAGCTTCCTCTTTCATTAACCCCTTTGGTCTTGATCAGTGTTGAAGAAACACCACCTATTCACTCTTTCAAAAAACCAACTTTGATTACGTTGATTTTTCTCTTTGTCTCTTTGTGTTTTTGTTTTCTATTTTCTTGGCTTGTATTTCTGTCAATGTTGTATTTATCCTTTTTTTCTTTAATTTCTTTGGGCAGAAACCTAGATACATGTCTTCAG
>NW_022196905.1:141048636-141067987 GCF_008632895.1 Mastomys coucha | reverse complement strand
AAGCTGGTTCCCATACATATATAGCCATACAAACTGTTTGGTTTTTGTTTCTCCTGACAACTTGACACAGCTAAGGTTATCTGCGAAGAGGGACACTCGAGTGAGCAAACATCTCTGTCAGATTGGCCTGGATGGCATGAAAAAGCAGACTGAGCAGCACATGGGGAGCCAGCCAGTAAGCAGTGTTCCCCCTTGGTACCTGCTTCAGTTTCTGTCTCCTGGTTCCTGCCTTGAGTTCCATCAGTGACAGATTGTAAACTGCAAGATGAGAGAAACCCTTTCCTCCCACGTTGCTTTTGGTCAAGGTGTTTTACCGGAGCAATAGAGACCCTAATGAGGACGAAAAGGCATATTGACTTTCAAATTGTTGGTTATCTAATATTCATGTCCTCACTTGTCTACCAGGATGAGACTTGTCTTATATTCATGTCTTAACTTGCCAACCAGCATGTCAGTTACCTATGTACACGTATGTCTCTTTCTGCCAAGTAGGATGTCAGTTCCCAGGGAGGTCTTGAGAACTTAAACTTTACTGAACCACTACTCAACATGGAAGTCTTATTTCAAATAGATTTTTATATTAGTGCAGGTGTCTCTCTTATGTTGGGGTCCGTCCCAGGGGCAGCTTATGCCATAAAAGCTTACACACTGGTGCAGGTTGATTTGAGTCCAAGCTTATTGTGAGTAACTATACAAAACAGTTGTACTGACTTCTGTCTTGATTGGTTTCCAAGGGCACGGAACATAACAGGATATGTAATCAATCTTGGCATTAGAAAATCTCCCAGTAATAGCAGAAACATATGAGAAAGTTTTCTTATAATGGCAGGCTAGCCAGGTAACTGTTCCGTCTGGGCCTTAATGTTTTACCTAGGCTTTAACTATGGGCCCCATAGCAGCTCTCTCGAGTTAGGGCCGCCATCTTTGGGTTGGAAGAACACCAGCTGAGGCCGAGAGTTGGGCTGACAATGGAGAGCAAGGGAGAGAGTGCTGTGCTTTTGTAACTTTGTTGAGTCACTGAACCCACTATGGCCAGCTTGGCCCAGGCTCCATGGTCTGTGAGATAGAACTTCTTGCTTAATTCTTACTATCAAAAGTGTGTTCATATTAAACACAATGTTTATCAACTGTGAGGGCCAACAATGCCATTGGTAGATGCTATATTTTAGACTATTGCGTGCAGCCTGTTGGTTTTCCCAGAGCCCTTACTTCACTTTTTCATTATATATATATATATATATATGTATATATATATATATATGTGTGTGTGTGTGTGTGTGTGTGTGTGTGTGTGTGTGTGTGTTTTTATTGATTGATTTTTGCAGCTCTGGGGACCAAACGTAGGATGTCCTGCACACGAGACAAGTGTCCTCCCACTAAACCACACCCATAGCTCCATTTATTTCTCTCTGAGGCAGGGCATCACTCTGTAGCCCAGTCTAATCCAAAGCTATGGATTCTGCCTCAAGCTCTGCTGGGATGATGAGTGCGTGCCACTGTGGTCCCTGGTGATCTGTGCTCACACTTGGGTTTGATAAGTGTAGACTTCAATGACTCTCCGCTGTGTGTTGTTCTCACTGAGATCCTCAGAATGAAGACCGTGTGTGCACTCGGGTTTCCTAACCAAGCTGTATCCAGTTTATTCTGCTCGATGCTTGGACAGTGTGATCTCTCACCCCGTGCCCACATTTCCCCATGTGATTCATGTCTCCTTCAAGACTCAGCCAAAGGGTCAAGCCACCTGGAAGCTCCTGGCCCTTCTCGAAGGCTGAATTCAGAGTTCCAGGGCATGTTTTGTTTTTTGTTTGTTTGTTTGGTTGGTTTGGTTTTAGAGTGTGTGTGTGGGTACACATGCACACATGCATATGTGTGTGTGTTGTAGGTCTGTAGATATGAATGCTGTCTTATGTCTCAGGATTGTCTCTGTCCAATTACATTAGTGCAGAGGAGGTCTGTGATTGGACAGGGAAAAGGGAGGCGGAGCTAAGAGTTTTGCGGGTGGGGAGGGTGGGAGGTGG
Source organism: Mastomys coucha (assembly GCF_008632895.1). Lineage (NCBI taxonomy): Eukaryota > Metazoa > Chordata > Mammalia > Rodentia > Muridae > Mastomys > Mastomys coucha. The sequence continues at coordinate 141,065,969 of NW_022196905.1, read as the reverse complement.
GGAAGTGGGAGAGAGGGAGCAGAGCGTCTCAGAGGAGAGAGGAAGGAAGACGGCTGTGGATGTGTACCCGAGAGGCGTTTACCAGCCACAAGTAGCTATGATTTTGCAAGGTTAGGAATATTGGGATACATTATCAGTTGGCTCTGAACTTATCGTATTGGCATCTTGTAAATTGCGCTATTATTGATACATAAATCTGATTAGTTAATTAAGCTTTAAGAGTCATGATTCTACTGGGGTACTGGGTACTGTGATGTGATGGCTGACCATGGGGTGCATGTTGTGTGGTATCGAGAGGAACTTGCCCCTCTTCCCCACGGCTGCCAGAGAGATGGCCAGGCAGGAGCCCTGTGGTCAGCGTGGCTGGAGAATTGGCAGACCAGCACTAGTGCCAGAACATGCAGGTTCCATTTTTAATATTTCCCGAAACAGTCTTAGGGTTACTATTAATGTGATAAACACCATGACCAAAAGCAACCTGGGGAAGAAAGGGTTTATTTGCCTCATGTGCCCCGGGTCACAATCTACTGAATGAAGCCAAGGCTGGAACCTGGAGTCGGGAGTTGATACAGGGGCCACAGAGGGATGCTACTCATTGGCTTGTTCCTCATGGGTTGCTCAGCCTCCATTTTTATAAAACTTAGGACCATAAGTCCCCACCATTGGCTGGTACCTCCCACATCCATAATTAAGAAAATGCTCTACATCCTTGCCTGCAGCCAGATCTTATAGAGGCACTTTCTCAGTTGAGGCTCCTTCCTCTCAGATGACTCTAGATTGTGTCAAGTTAACATAAAACCAGCCAGTGTAGGTGCACAGAGCTGGACTTGACAGGTGGTTGTGAGCCATCCAGTGTGGGTGCTGTTAGCATTCTGTCTGACTCCACCCCCACAGATACCTGGCAGTAGCCAAGTATACTCTTCCCCATGGTTACCTGGCAATGGCCAGGTAGGCCTGGCCCTATAAAAGGGGCTGCTTGCCCCCTCCTCTCTTACTCCTGCTTCTCCACCTTGCCTCTTGCCCCTTTGTATCCCTCTCTCCCCATTCCCTTCTCCCTTCTCTCCACGTGGTCATGGCCATCCCCTACTTCTCTCCTCTTTCTTCTCTGCCTTTCTCTGTCTCTGCTACCTTCTTAACTCCCCTCCCCATGCCCTAAATAAACTCTATTCTATACTCTACTGGCCTGTGTCTGGTCCCTCAGGGGGAAGAGATGCCTCGGCATGGGCCCGCCAAGGCACCATCTTCCCCCACACCCCGACAGAACATATTCTTATAGCTCTTTCTCTTTTTATGATCACATCAGGTACCAGGAATGGAACTCTGATTTTTTGGAAGAACTGCAGCCTGCTCCTAACTGCTGAGCCATCTTTCCAGTCCCTTAAAGATTTATTTATTTCATTTACTTTATGTGTATGAGTGTTTTGCCTCCTTGTTTGTTAAGTAGACTCTATGGATGTTGTGCCCACAGAGGCCAGAAGAATGCTTCAGATGCCCTGGGACTGAAGTTACAGACAGTTGTGAGCCTCTTTGTGGGTGCTGGGAATCAAACCCCAGCCCTCTGTGGAAGAGCAGCCAGTGCTCTTAACCACTGAGCCATCTCTCCAGCCCACTGTGTCATGTTTAATTCCTGTTTTCTTATCAGACCCTTCAACCAGAACTTCCTAACATTCCAGAAAACCTATTTCCCCCTGTTGGTATCTTCCATTCCTATCTGCTGTCTGGTGCATGAGACTTTCGAAGTATTTATCAGAGACAAAATAGGATCCCCCTCCTTGCTGCCGTGCCCTCCCCCAGGGGACTCCAGGCCTTTTGTGGAGGCACTTCTGTGGCAGGAAGCCCGGAGGGATTAGGGAATTAGGAGGCCTACCCATAGCAGCTGCCTCTCCACTCTTGCCCTGTGGCCCCACGCTCCCAGAGGCCTGGGTGACAGGGCGTGTGCTCTTCTGCCCCTCTTCCCCTCTTCCTCAGGAACAAATGTCACAAGCCACCCAATAGCTGAGGAAGAAATGCTTTAGCACAGAGGGAAGCCTGCCAATTTGAGATCCCAGATCGTCCATGCCTCCACCTGTGCAGGAGAGCTACCCACAGAAGCGCCCGCTCTGGCCGCTGTGGAGAGCAAACTCAAAGGTAATGAAACAGTTGGGAGTGGGCCATAATGGCCTCAGCTAGCAGATACAAGTGGCCACGGGATGATTTAGGATTGGAGATTTCTCCCTTGCCAGTTGTAATGCGCTCCATTAATACTCTGAGGTTTTTGACTGGCTTCAGCTTGGGATGAATGAAGACGGCTGGGGGAAGCAGACTGAGGGGGTGTGAGAGAGAACAACCCAGGCCTGAGCCAAGGAACCCTGCTTGGCAGGCAGAGGTGAGATGTGCTCATTTCCCAGCAGGCTGAGGCCTGGGCTGCTCTCATTATCAGGGCGTCTGCCTCATTTGGTGTGTACACAGGCTGCGTGCACTTGGGAAATCAATTCTCGAGTTCAGATGCCCCACTCCAGCTGGTGCCTGCCTGGCCCAAGGGGCAGATGGATTAATGCCTTGCTCTGATGTCAAGAAAGGACGGGAGACAGGAGTCAGCACAAGAAACTCCGTGTCTGTCCGAGCGAGGCCGCAGAGTAACACTCTAGAGGGAGCCAATCACAATTCATACATTCATTCTGCAAATGGTTACTGAGCTGAGCCTGTGACAGGGAGCTGGGGTCTGGGGTGGGCCCTCCAGTTTAGATCTAGCTCCTGAACTCAGATGCCTTCCTGTCTGAGGGTGGGGTGGGGGGAGATGTGTCTTTGATCCCATGTGGTCAGTGCGGTGTGCTCCATAGAGCATGTGCAGAGGAAGAGGGGACAGCTAAGCCAGACCAAGGGCAGAAATGAGGTGACAGGGACAGGACACACGCAGGAGAGAAAGCAAACATTCTTAGGACTAACAGTGAGCCAGGCATCCTCCTCTAGCTAGGGAACAGAGGCTCAGAGAGGGTCACTTCACGTAGGAGCTGCCAGAGTCCAGCCCTGGGCCACATTATCCTGACTAATGCCAGCCAGAAACAAAGGGGGGGGGGACCAGAAGGCCATGTTAGCTACATTGTTTTAGACCCTGACCTGGATGCTTTGACATCTGGGTTCCTGCTGCTTGCAGGGCCTGGCTACAGGGCTAGTAGATGCCTGCAAAAGACAAACCACTTATCTGTCCAGAGGCATCGTTGAGCACTTCCACTCTGTTCTAGTCACTCTAAAGGCAGGACCAGAAAAGTGTTGACAGCCTCTATGTACAGAGCTCACTGACATGGACCAACCCTGGCACTCCAGCACCTCTTACTCTGCCTTGACAATTCCTTCCCACAGAGAGCACAATGAAAGCTCTCTATTCCCATCCCTTCCTCTGCCCCCCGACCAACCTAGCACTTCCCTGTCTGGTCCCATGTGTTGTCTGTGGCCTCTTGGGGGATTCTGTGAGTAACAATAGCTTCCCAAAAAACATTCTTAGTGCCGATGGCAGCTGTCTCCTGATCCATTAGCCAGACCGCAGCTGATTAATAATACAACCTACACTTAAGAACAGACAGAGGCAATAGCTGGGGTCATGAGACCAACAAGAGGGAGTCTTGCACATTCCGTGAGCTGACAGGGCTGAGCCTGTAGTATAGGTCTAGAGAAGATGGGCAGAGCTGACAGGGTGCAGCCTGTAGTATAAGGCTAGAGAAGGGGGGCAGACATAGCCTTGCAACTTGGGGTGTCTCTTGCAGGCATGAGCTGACTCTGGGTGTGTCACGATTATGGTAGAGTCAGAGATGGGCTCTTTGTAGAAGTCCCATTGCAACAAGGAGAGACTCAGGACCAGGGCAGGACAATGGGGTAGCATGGAGCGTCGGATGTGAGCGGCACTGGGAGACAGCATTGAGTTTGGTGAGATAGAATGTCAGAGAGGAAGAAGTTTGGACAGATGTTCTGTCCCACCAACTCGTGCTGCTGTAACAGAAGCCCTAAGGCAGAGCTATACAGGAAGATTGAAAACATATTTCTCGTGGTTTAGGAGGCTGGGAAATCTTGATTAAGGAGCTGCATCTGGTGAGGGCCTTCATGCTGCGTCATACTATCGTGGGAAGTGAACCTACAAGAGAGAGGAAGAGGTCAAGGTGGCAGCCTCGACCCCTCTTATAGCCAGCACCAAGCTGTGCATGAGGGAGGAGCTCTCATGACCTTAACACCTACGTTCAGGTCCCACCTCCCAGCTAGGCCGCACTGGGAGGAAGCTGCCAACATACAAACTTTGGGAAACAGATTCGAGGTATAACAGGGCCAGGAAGATGGCTCTGTGGGTCAATGGCATGCTGAGTAAGCCTGAGGACCTGAGTTCAGATCCCAGCACCCACAGAAAGCTAGGCACACATCCATAATCCCAGCACTGATGGCCCGTGAAGTCAGGCAGCTCCCGGGTCTCATTGGCCACCAGTCTAGACAACGGGTGAAGTCCAGGTTCAGAGAAACCATCTCCAAAACAAGCAAAGAAAATAAAACACAACAACCAAAACAGCCACAAGCTAGGTTGGAGCTGGAGAGATGGCTCAGTAGTTAAGAGTACACACTGCCCCTCCAGAGGACCTGAGTTCGATTCTTAGCACCCATGCGGCAGCTCACAAAGGGTGGAGCTGGAGAGATGGCTCAGCAGTTAAGAGTACACACTGCCCCTCCAGAGGACCTGAGTTCGATTCTTAGCACCCATGCGGCAGCTCACAATTGTCTGTAACTCCATTCCTAGAGGATCCAGTGCCCTCTTCCAGCCTCTACGGGCACCAGGCACACACACGGTGCACAGACATGCACACAGGCAAAACACATAAAATTATAAACAGACAAATAAATAGAAAAGCAATGGTGGAAGATATCTGAGTTTTGACTTATGACATCCACATACACACTTACAAGAAAATGCACTGGCATACACATGTGCACACACACACACACACACACACACACACTAGCAAGCACAGATGTTAGCAGTCCCTTCTGCATTGTGACCTCAGAACATCCAGCAGGCAGAACTATTGGCCCAACCTGTTCTTAAATTCTGAGCTCAGGAAAACAGATTAAAATAGGGAATTAGAGTTACACCCCCACGAGACTCTTCTAGAATAACAGCATTGCATCCATTGCTCCTTCATTACTGGTTATTGCTAAACACAGTTATTGCTAAAGCCAAACTTTAATGAAAGCACTAACTGTAACGATCACACAGTAGCAGGTACCTTGTATATATGGAAAGGCTTCCCCATGGGGACCTTGAAGATGCTCTCTGTCCGCATCTCATCTCGTAAAAGCTTAGCCCACCCTGGGGAGACACCAATCAGTGGATGCTGAGTAATGGGACACAGAGGTCCCTCTGTGCCGCTGTGCAGCAGCCAGATGACTTTGTGTGACAAAAACTGCCTACACACCTCAGAATACTGACAAAGGTCAGAGGAGATGAATATATACAACTTCACTTTTGAAGCCGTGCATCTGAACAGCATGGTGCCTCACGAAGATGTATAGTCTAGGCTTTTATATGTTAGTTTTATAAAGGAACTGCTTCTCACCTGAGCAGAGGCAGCCACCCTCCTGGGTTGTTTCCTTCCAATATATCTCCTGTGTTGTGTGGTGTGACTTTGTAGTATTTCTTGGCTCCTGACTGCCAGAACACCTTTCTCATCTGAGTGGTAACACTACACAGGGAAAGGAGTCTCTCTCTCTCTCTCTCTCTCTCTCTCTCTCTCTCTCTCTCTCTCTCTTCTCCCTCCCTCTCTCTCTCTGTGTCCCTCTCTCTCTCTCTCTGTGCTCCCCCCCCCACACACAACCACCACCCATGTCTGAGAACCAAGAAAGTGTGTGTAATTGAGGAGCAACTATGAAAAGGGATTTGAAATGAGTTCTTATTTGAAATCTGAGATGGATTAGGCAGACTTCCAATGTTTTGAGACCACAAACACTCAGTTCAGATGGATCAAAAGTGGTTGAGACAGAGAAAAAAAGCATCCTCGTAGTGATTGATGGTTGGGGATCAGGGACAGACCAAAGGCTGGGCTGTGTTCTGCAGCAGTTCTAGAAGGGCTCTGGAAGTTGTCCGCACTGGCTGGTGGAGTTGATGTAGGGTAGAGTCCTGAGAGTGGATCTGTAGCCTTGCCAGTGGAGAGGAGCTCCAAACAAACCTGAAAGATGTGTGTGTGTGTGTGTGTGTGTGTGTGTGTGTGCGCGCGCGCTCACGCGTGCGCACATATGAGACTGTACGCGTGTGCATGTGTTGGAGGAAGAAGATAATGAAACTATAGAGGAAGAAGATAATGAAACTTTAGAAACTAAATTAGTATAGTATACCACTATACTAATGGTATGAATCTTCATACCATTTCTTGATTAATGATTGATGTGGGACCCACTGTGGGTGGTGCCCTTTCCTGGGCAAGTGATTCTGAGTTACATAAGGGTCTGAGCAAGCCATGGGGAACAGGTCAGTAAGCACCATTTCTCCATGGTCTCTGATTTAGTTCCTGCCTCTAAGTTCCTGCCTTGAGTTCCTGCCCTGACTTCCTTTGCTGATGAAGTGTGATCTGTAAGCTGAAATAAACCTTTCCCTCCACAGGTAGATTTGGGGTCATAGTGTGTTTGTCACAGTGAAACTCTAAATAAGGCAGTGTACGTGTGTGATAATGGAATCTTTCAGAGGCAAAGGTAACTTGGAGGAAGTGCCTGCTAACTATGAAGCACTTCACAGACCCAAAGAAAATGGTTTGAGCCTCACTCGCAACTGGCTACCCACTCTGAAGACATTAAATGCCTGTGAAGGCCTTTCAGACACTTCTGAGGCTGAATGAAATCCAGGGAGGATTTGGGACATAGCTGTTGATTGGGTGGGGTAGAAAGAGTGGCTCCGAGCTAGGAAGTGGTGGTACATGTCTTTAATCCCAGCACTTGGGAGGCAGAGGCAGGCAGATTTCTGAGTTCAAGGCCAGCCTGGTCTACAGAGTGAGTTCCAGGACAGCCAGGGCTAGACAGAGAAACCCTGTCTTGAAAAACCGAAAACCAAAAACCAAAAAAACACAAAACAAAACAACAAAAACAAAGAAATAGTTCATCCTTGAGCACAGACCTGAAGTGGCATATCTGTAAAATCTTCAGCGCTTGGATTGAATGGTCTTCTTTTTTTTTCTTTCATCTTCACGGGGAACCTTTAAGGTTCTGACAGCTGAGGCAGCAGGTTGACCCCACATCTGGGCTCTTGGATAAGCGTCAGTTGCTGGAGACACATCTCTCTTCACCACACAGTCTATTTCTACAGTCAGGGCATTTACTAGCCTCACTGGGCTCCTCCCCTGAAATACTGGTGGGGTGGTGTTGGCTGGGGACTCAGGCCTCACACCGTCAGGATCCCACCTGCCTGCCGCAGCTTTAGACACTTCCAGTTGCCATGACTTCCATGCAAGACCCACGCGCTCCTTACTTCTGTGGCTTCAAGCAAATCTTGTTTTGAGACTCTGCTTCTTATTGTGGAAGGTGCCTAAAATAAAACAACCATGGCAAAAGAAAAATACAGTTGAACAGGAACTGGCTTGTGGATTGCAGGAATTAACTGTGGCATTGCTATCCTTGGAGGTGGTCAGCTCACTGTCAAAACTGTCCGTGGTAGAGGCCAGGATTTGTTGGAACCCTTGTACTGAACACAACCCTTGGACCAGGAGACCTGAGAGGGAAGGGGGTCTAGCTTGGGTGGCCAGAGATATTGCAGACAGGTGGATTTAGAACTACTGTGTTCTGAGACCTTGCATCCAGGGAATTGGAAACCGTTAGCATCCTGAATTTCAATGGGATGTCTTTGGGATGTTTCACTGCAGAGAGAATCACTCATGTCTACTCTCTTACAGCTCTATATTTAACTCTCAAAAGCATCAAATAGCAAACTGTTGGTTTTTTTCCCCTAACTTAGAGATCTTTTTTGATGAGTGGGAAAGGGGGTGGGCGGGGTCAGGAGACAAGAACAGAGAGGGATAATTTCTTCGGTCTTCGCTAAAGGCTAAAGTAAGAGTCGAAATAATTCCTGTAAAACATTTGGGCCGTCAGAGACTCGCTGTGGCGGGGAGATATGCGTCCTTCCACACTGGAGATGTATTTACTCCTTCAGGTCTTTTTGACTTTTGGCTGGGAGAAACTTTTTATTACTTAGCCAGTCAGGCTGCTCTGTGGAAAATGATTGGTCTTGTGCTGCCACCTACTGGCTGATTTGGCATACATGCAGTTGCGAGTTGGTATCAGAATTTACACATCCTTTGTCTTTAAAGTTTTGGTTTGTTTTTTAAAGTCTTTAGTTTCCCACTCTCACAGCGGGGGACGGAGAAGGCACCTTCCCTAGACCCTGAGGGCAGGGCACCTTGCCCTCACCCTCTCCTTCCTTGTCACTGGGCTTTCCTGGCAGCTTGACACAGGGAGCATCTCTTACCACTTTGTTGTGTATCATGGGCTCCTGTTGACTTTCCGAGCCTCTAGTCTGCAATGGAACTCTCTGTCCGCTCTCACAGAGAGCAGAGCGCTGCAATGACCTCAGACCTAAACACAGCTATTGCTTTTTGACCCTAGAGCCAACTTGGTTTCTTGCTGAGGATTAAACTCATTCAGGGAAAACATTTCCCAACAAGGCTTCCCAGAATCTACTGCCCCTGCCAACATTCTTGAGCCTCATATAAACAAGATGCCCCCAGCAGAGGAGCTTTAGGGATGACGGTCATCTAATCTGTGTCCCAGAAACATGGACAAGGTTAAGTGTTGATCTGAGTGGGAGAACAGGCCATCATTTATGTGATGGGGGAGGGGGAGGGTAGGGGAGAGTGGGTGGGGTAGGGGTTGGAGGGGTCAAACAGTGAGACCAGTCAGGCTTCTAGCAATTCTTGGGAGGCAGAAGGACTATGAGTTTTGGGTCAGCCTGGGCTACATAGCATGACCTTGTGTAACAACAACAACAACAACAACAAGAACTTATAAATGAAAATACTATACTTGGCCAATACACAAAGATATCAAAGGCATAATGTTGAATGATAAAAAGCCAGACACTTAAGGGTAGTCTGTCTGTGAATTCATTTATTCAACTTCTAAAACCAGATACCACAAATCTAGGGTGCTGGACATTCAGACAATGCTTCCATTGGGGTACAAGGCTGAGGAGACTGACCGACTGAGTGTGGGAGGGGTGTGGGAACACCAGGACACAGGGAAGCTCTTTGCCAATGATTGGCTGCTGCACGCATGGACATGTACACGCACAACATTCTGTTAGAATGTGTGCATCTTACTATCCACATGACACCATTTTTTTTTTTTTTTTCTGAGACAGGGTTTCTCTGTGTAGCCCTGGCTGTCCTAGAACTCACTCTGTAGACCAGGGTGGCCTCAAACTCAGAAATCCACTTAACTCTGCCTCCCAAGTGCTGGGATTAAAGGCATGTGCCACCACAGCACGGCAACACCATTTAAAAAAAAAATCTTATGACACCAATTAAAAAAAAAAAAAAAGAAAGAAAGAAAAACCTTTTTGGTCACTGAATAATATCACCGACTGGTTGTCTGCTGGTAGGATGGAACAAAGCCCATGAGACAGATCCCACCCAGGTACTCAACCAGCACTCTGACCTGGGTCAGTGGGAGCAGCTGTCTGCACATCTCATTCTAGCCCTATATTTAAAAATTAATCACATTTGTTTGCCTCATATGCATCACTCTTTAAAACAGTAACGCCGAGGGCCAGAGAGAGATGGCTCAGTGGTTAAAAGTACCGGCTGTTCTCACAGGGGATCTGGGTTGGGTTTCTGGCTCCCACACGGTGGCTCACAACAATCTTAATCTCCAGACCCAGGGGGAATCTGATGCCCTCTTCTGGCCTACTCGGGTACTGTATGCATGTGGTACACATAGACACATACAGGCATTCATACACACGTAAAATAACCACCCCTTCATCGTACACATAAAATCACACACATTAAAACCATTCCTATGTCATACACATAAAATAAAAATAAATCATTTTTAAAATTACAACAGTCTTTGTCCCAGCTGCCATGTGGCCCCTTTCCTAGTTTGGGGAAGGGGGCCTTCAGATTCCTTGAGAAATTTTTCACTGCCCTGTGACTCTCTCACTTAGAGTAGAAGTGGGGCCAGCCAGGCCCTGCTGTCCTCCAAATGACCAGTGCATTAGCTTTGGGTTGAATGGAGATGGAAGCTGAGCTCTGAGAAAGCTAGCTCCAGGAATGTTCGGTTCTCAGACATCCACTTTCCAGGAAGCGTGGATGCGCGGAAGGCCTGCTGTCTGCCGCAGGGTTGCGCTGGCTTGAGGCCACTCAGGCTAAGCTGGGTAAGGAAGATACCGATTGCAGAGCCATTTGTAACCCGTGGTCGGGTAATATAACCATCCCTTCCCCGGCGTGCTGGCCACAGTTCTCTGCCAGGGCAGGAGTTATGGGTTTTTTATTGGTGCTACAGGGGTGATATATAAGCAGGGTTAGCGCTTAGTCATTTCTGGTTATCAGTGAACTGTAATGTTTCAAACTGCCGGGGGGATGGTCAGAGATAAACTTGGGCCAGCTGCAGACTGAGTGGCGCCTGTGACTGGCTTCACGTGTGTTGTGGATTCTCTTTTTTTTTATACATCTCTTTCCTTCTTTCTCCTCCTCCTTCCCTTGCTCCTCCTTCCTCCTCTACCACCACTGCCACCTCCCCCAACCCCACTTCTTTTTAATAAGTTGTGAGATAATAAAACATTTTTTTGACCTGAACATATGTATGCTGAAAAAAAAAAACCCTCAAATGCAAAGGTGAGAGACGATCCTCTTGACAGCTATTTCACTCTTTGCTTTTTCCTTCTCTGTGTATTGCTTCTCAGTCTTTTGGCCTAGAACAAATGGATTTGGGGACAGAGTTGACCAAAAAAAACCTTTTTCTTTTTTTCTTTCTTTTTCTTTTTTCTTTTTTTTTTTTTAAAAAAGGCAGTCAGTCCAGGGCTGGAACAGGGCATGTTTCTTAAGAACCGAATAGACTTTATAGCCAGGTCAATCTCCTAGGTACATCACAAAGGCTGCAGGTACAGAAGTGACATCGTGTCCAAACAAAATGACCCCTGAGGTCCTCCAAGTGCCCCACTGAGCACACCGTGATGGCTCCAGGGGAAGAATCTGCAGGACAGCTCATGTTCATGTCAGTCAGATCTCTAGCAAACTGGATCCTTCTGCAAGAAAACTGTAATGCGGCAGATATGGATACTGAATGTCTTTAACCACAGCACTTGAGAGTCAGAGGCAGGAGGATCTCTTTGAGTTTGAGTGTATCCTGGTCTACATAGCATGTCCCAGACTATCAGGGGTTACACAGTGAGACTTCCAAAGACTTCCCCTTGACCTGCAGAGGTCTCTTATTTTATTTTACTGACGTCTCTTACTTATATACCTGTGTGTACATCAGACTGGCCTCAAACTCATAGCAATCCACCTGCCTCTAGCTCCCCAGTGCTGAGGCTAAAGGTGTGCATGAACCATGACAACCTGTGACAGTTGTGTTACTTTTTAAGCTCTGTGACTCTACCTAAATCGTGAAGGCTGAGACATGCAGAGTGGCTTTATCAGGGAAGACACCGGGAAGGTGCAATAAGGCCTGGCTGAGGTGGTGTTTGCACTCCGTTGACTTGGCAGCTTCTAGATGTGAAAAGCACATTCAGGCAAGCCAGTCTAAACCCAGACTTTTATCTGACTCAGTTTCATTCGTGCTTTTGGGTTGCAGAACCCAAAGTCTTTTTTCCCACCTCAGCATTGAACTATTGATGGATGGATGGATAGATTGACTGATTGGGACTGGGCCTCTCACTATGTAACCTTGACTGATCTGACCCTGGCTATATGAACCGGGCTGCTGCTGACCAGGCTGGCCTTGAACTTACAGAGCTCCATCTGCCTCTGCCCCTAAGTGGCATGTGCCGCTTATACCCACTTGGCTGAACACAGTTTAAACAGTTAGTTGAGTTAGGATGAGATCTCAGCAGAAAATAAAATGTCTCATACACGGCAGAGCGCTGTTGTGGCTGCCAACGTTGCCACTTCTGTCACCGGAATGCCTTCCTGGAAGGGACTCTCTATATGACTCCAAATGTTGGGGCTGCATCGAGGGAACAGCTCAAGCAGGTTACAGTCTGTCAGCATCTCCCACCTCACTGAAGCAGGAGAGGAATGAACTCATTTTCCGTATGGGCCCGAAGAGCCAAAGCCCAGCCCTGTGGAGGCAGCGGCTACCCCGACACAGTTTTAATTCAAAAAATTCAAGCATGTACACAGGAGCTGTACCTACAAAAGCCTTTCTCCTGCTCCTACGCACAAGGATTGCATAGGACAATCAGGGGTGCAGGGGCAACTGCCGACTGCTCTGGGTGACCCCGCCCCCACCCCCAGGAAACCAAAGGCCAAAAGAAGAGGGTTCTTTGGGTAGTCCTAAAGGACCAAACACCGTGTCAAATGAAATAGGCTCTAAGGTAAAAGTAAAAGTCACCGTTGTCCCGCCCTTCCGAGGTGACCAAGCATTGGCAGCAGACTGCCTCCCATTCCCCGAGTATACACTTTTATGTTTTGATGGACATCCCACTCCATTGAGAAAGGCAATGTAAACGACTATATCTGCTCTACACATTTTAATGCTTGTAAGTGTCACATGCAGGGCTTGTAAAAGACACATTCCCAGCCCTGACTCAGGAATTCTGCATTCTGCAGACACTGGGGTGGGGATGAGGCTGCGGATGTCTTGTGGCATCCGGCTTAGAGATGCACTCACTCCTTAGATTGGCTGCCAGCATCCTTCCTAGGCTCATGGATGCCAGCTTCCTATGCAGGCTATGCAAGGAGATCCCATGGCAGGTTTTCCCTATGAGACTGGACGGGGGAGTGCATGTTTGGGGCAATGCAGGCAAATGCTCAGAGGTCGTGGCTTTTCCAGGAAACTACAGGCAATAGTGGGTGTGGGCGCTGGCAAAGTCTCTGCCTGGCTGCTTGGCCTTGACCCAACCACTTCCCCTAATGCCAGCTTCAGGTGTGTCAGGCACAGCATCGCAGCAGGGTTCCTGTAGAGTCATAGATGGGATGGTCTTGGCTTGGCCCCTGGTAAGTCTTCAGTGTTGAGCGGTATTACTGTAGTGGCCGATAACTGTCCTGTGTGCCAGTTCCGTAAGAATGCCCAACTGCAAAGCATAGCCTAGGGCAGCTCTCACGAGCCTGTGGTAATGTTAGACAAAATAGGCTGTGTGAGGTAATCACACAGTTTGAGTGTCTGGAAGTCAAACCACTTGGAAGCAGAAGTGTCCTGGAGTTTGGGGTGGGGCTGAGGAGTGGCAAAGGCCTTTGATTCCAGCCCTAAGGAGGCAGAGGCAGAGGCGGGTGGATCTCTGTGCCTTCCAGGCCATCAGAGCTATACAGTGATACCCTATCTTTAAAAGGAGGGTAGGGTGAGGTGGGATAAAAGTGGAGAGGTGGCTCAGTGGTTAAGAGCACTTGTTATAGCAAAACAAAACAAAACAAAACAAAATAAAAAACAAACAAAGCTGGGTGGTGGTGGTGGCATACGCCTTTAATCCCAGCACTTGGGAGGCAGAGGCAGGTGGATTTCTGAGTTCGAGGCCAGCCTGGTCTACAGAGTGAGTTCCAGGACAGCCAGGGCTACACAGAGAAACCCTGTCTCAAAAAAAAAAAAAAAGCACTTGTTACTTTTACAAAGGACCTGGGCTCAATTCCCAGCACCCACCTGGTGCTTCATAACCACCTGTAATTCCAGTTTCAGAGGATCTGATCCTTTTGTCTGACCTCCGAGGATCCGAGGATCCCAAACACACTTGTGCACACACATCCGTGCGGGCAAAACATACACACGTAAAATGAACAAATCCAGCTCAAGGAAACACAACCCCTAGACACTGTGAATGCATCTCTACAACAGATAAATGTAGAGAAGTACATAAAGTTTGAAAGGCTCTGCCACCCAACCCCCTCTTTGCAGCTTCTGCCGCATTCAGGTCTTATCTGGGGTCTCAAAAACAGGGAGCTGGGGCTGGGGGTGGGCACCTTCCCTAATGTGAAAAACTTTGGAGTGACAGTTACTGAGGGAGCTGGAGTACCTACCTGGAAGCAATGGGCCAATGCAAAGGTGGTCTGGGCTGCCAGCAGGCTCTGGCAGCCTCTTAGAGCTCAGACTAGGGACCTGAGTTCAAAGCCAGCCCGGCACAAATCCTTCTCCATATGTTCTAAGGGGCAACGGTCTCGAATCTCATCGTGCGATTTCCAAATATCTTCTCCTTAACTCAAGTTCTCAACAAAAATGCCAGCAGTTACCATGACCCTCACCCCACATGCTCCCAGAATACCTACACAGACCTCAGCTGGTTGGACCAGGTGCAAAGGTAAGAGATTTGGCATCTTGGGCCACACAGTCCTGTACATTTCTGGGTCTCTTCTGGTTCTCTGGGTTGGGACCAGTAAAACTCGCTGTCTTATCCCCTTGAGTTACTAGTTCTTAGCCCACTGAACACAAAATTGTCATCAGTATCAACTGGGGACTGTGATGGGGTTTAGGTCAGCTTTCCCAAACCAAGAAGGCAGAGGTCCGAGTCGGCAATTCCATCGAAGCCTTACCTCTCTCCCGAGGAGTCGGCGCCAGCGAGGCAGCAGTCAGTGGTGAGCAGAGCTTAGGCTTCGGGGTCCTGGCCAGTTTGTGACTGTGTGATCCAAAGTTCCTTCTATAAAAGGCATCCACTCACCCTGCCTAGTTGCTGACATGAGCTGAATCCACGCTTTTTCATCTAAAGAGCCAAGAAGTGGCCTCTGACCCATTTAAAAGTTTTTCCTCCATTCCATCCCATGCATCACATCGTCGGGGATGGGCTTCCTCTCCTGCAGGGACCGTTGGCAGGAGGAAGAGCTAGCCACATCTTTAAACAGTGGAGGAGTCATACAGCAACTGCAGCATCGTGGGGGTTTGTATAGATTCACGTCACACAGCCCTGCCAAATGGGAACTACTCTTAGCTCCATGCTGCGGCAATCCGCTGCAGCCCGGGATTGCTTAGCCGGCTCTGTCCCATGTCTGCTTCCTTTCTCCGCCTGGCCGCCATGGCCGCTGCTGAGCTTCAGTAACCAACATGTGGTTTCTCATCCTCCTCAGGGCAGTGATGAGGTTGGTGCTAATGGACTTGCTGGCACCCCCCCACACACTGTCTTTTTCTGTTCTCTTGGGCCTTGCTGCTCTAGGGACCACTGACGGATTGATACCTGATCCTGCCTGACACCGGCTACCCCATACTTGTCTAAAGCTACGGCCCATACTTGTCTAAAGCTACGGCCCATACTTGGAGATCCAAGCCAATTAAAAAGAAAGTGGAGGGGGAACCTTGGATTGCAAATGAGGCCAGAAAAGGCAATCTTACTGCGAAAGAACTTGACAAAGGGCTGACTGAGGAACACTCTGTAGGGGGAGGCTAGCTTTGAACTGCTGCTCTGACAAATAGTGGCTTCTTGCTGTGCCCACAGAATGGTGATACATTGGAGGTATCCCCCAACCTGACCTGGTTGGACAGAACCTGTAACCAAAGTTGGTGTGTGCACCTGGTACTGACATGAGCCACAGGGACGTGTGTCTGCTGGCTCAAGAGGAGAGAGCCTGGTTTATTCCCTCTATTTGGGCCTGACCTTGCTTTGCTTCTGTGGTTCTAAGTCAGCACAAGGAGACTTCTAGGGATGTGTTGCGTGAGCGTTGAGAATCCCAGCCTGTGGGTCCCACCACATGAGGCCTGCCTAGAAGTTACTGTGCTCACTGATTATCAGTGTGAATATAATGATCAGATGTACACTGAGCATCTTTCATGGTCAGTGCTATACTCGGGATCTGGACAGTTTCTGTTTTCTATGAATATCTATTTTCTGTAGCTTTTGGCTCTATCTGAAATGCTCCATAGACAGACTTTGCATCTTTCTTCATGGAATAAGTGAGATCAAATATTGTTCTCCTAACTCACCCTCTGTTAATCTGAAAGGATGGTCCTAGTCAATGGCCCTTACTCCCAGATCTCCAGTGGCTCCCTATAGTCTCCATACAGAGTACCAAGGCTGTTGGTGGGCATCCATGCTCTCTGTACCCACCTGACTTCAGGCTCAAGATGTGTCCTCTTCATCTGGACACCAGCTGTGTTTCAGGGCCCACCCCAAAGCCACCTGTCCCATAGAGCCAGTTCTCCCTAATAATTAGGAGAATTAGACCCTCATCTCAGTTCTCAGTGGTACACACTTGGTAGCCCTGCTCCTCATCCAGCCTTAAGTAGCAGCATTCCAGGTTACATCTCCTGCTCCTGGATGCAGGAATGGTTGCTTCCGTCCTTGTCAACTCTTCACAAGCATTTGTTGTACAAATGGCTTTCCTGCTCAGAAAGTTTTAACAATCTTTCCAGTCACTCAGCTGGAGAATGACAGAGTTAGACCCAGAATCCCCAATTTGGATACCCAGGCCACATAGACTAGAAGCTCAAGGGTGGCACTAGGCTTTATGTACTCATTATCCCTCATGTTGGGAACTGCATGTTGGGAGTTTGTGGTCTCAGAGTCAGGGTGTCCCTAGTGGCCTCTGAACCAGTTGGAGTTGGGGCTCCACCATAGTGAGGGATAGTACAAAGAAGAGCTATATGGGGGGTGAGCGGTGTCACTGCTCTGTGTTATTCCAAATTGCTACCCTCACCAGCTCCCACTTCAGAAGGTTGTTTCATTAGATGGTGTTTTGGATTCATGCACGTATGTCTATGCAAAATACTTTTAAGTATTTTTAATTCTCACGATACCAATTTTTCATGAAACCATAGAAAATATTACAGCAGCCCCCTCCAATACAATCAGACAGGTATCTGTGTATACATGGTCACTCCTGATCTAGGCTCTTCGGGTTACTATGCTGGGTGCCTCGAACCTCTTATCTGTCTCCAGTCTTCTGTTTCCACCAAGCTGGTAATTAGATCGAGGAGCTTGACTGGTTTGATTCTTTTTCTTTTTTCTTTCTTTCTTTTTTTTTAAAAAGATTTATTTATTTTATTTTATATGTATGAGTACACTGTAGCTGTACAGATGGCCATGAGCCATCATGTGACTGCTGGGAATTGAACTCAGGACAGCCCCGCTCCATCCGGCCTCTCCGCTTGCTCAGGCATAATACACTGTAGTTGTCTTCAGACGCACCAGAAGAGGGAATCAGATCTCATTACGGGTGGTTGTGAGTCACCATGTGGTTGCTGGGATCCGAACTCAGGACCTTTGG